>NC_044977.1:142174547-142534547 GCF_008728515.1 Papio anubis
AGTTTTGAGTTTTCACTCAGGTAATTTTTTCTAAAAAACTATATCATCTATGGCAACAGAAGTCACTCTATAAATTATCCTAGGGTGTTTTAACTCTCAGGCTGGTTTTTCTTGGATAAAACTTGGTTTCTTTTTTTTTAACAGTGTCTCACTCTGTCACCCAGGCTGGAGTGCAGTGACTCCAATTTTGGCTCACTGCAACCTCTGCTTCCTGGGTTCAAGCAATTCTCATGCCTTGGGCTACCAAGTAGCTGGGACCACATGTACATGCCACCATGCTTGGCTAATTTTTGTATTTGTAGTAGAGATGGGGTTTCACCATGTTGGTCAGGCTAGACTTGAACTTCTGCTCTCAAGTGATCCTCCTGCCTTGACCTTCCAAAGTGCTGGGTTTACAGGCATGAACCACCACACCTGGCCATGGTCCTTGACCATGGACTTTAGACAGCCCATTGTGCCACTCCCTAGTCTCACCTTCACCTCACCTGTCCTCACTTCATTCCCTGAGATTACAGAGAAGAAAGGCCATTTCATATTGGCATACTACTGTAACTATTTGCAAATTCATTTCAGCATTCCTATTCCCTAAATATGTACAGTTCTTGAATACCTCTTTTGAATCAGTTGAAATGGGTTTTTACTGTACTCTCACTAATTCTCTCATTAACTAGTTCAATACATTTTGTGACATGTGTTCATTGTACACTTGTAGAAGAGTCACGATTTTACCTGTTCTGAAAATTATTCTTTAATAATGGATGTTTTCTCAATAACGTATGAATAAAGGCAACTTCAGGAAATGATGCAATTTTTGCTGATCTGCAATCCACAGTCTAAGTAAAAATTATGTTCTCTCTGCAAATGCTACTTCAAGACGTAATTAATAAGTTCAAGGACCTGTCTTTCTGTGCCACAGTGGAAGAAACAATTTCAGTCAGATGTGAAGGACAAAGTAGACACAGAGAAGTTAATTGAAAACCTCTTCCAATTTTTAGTCTGCCTGGGAGACTCAGAATATAGAAAGAGTTGTCTCAAGCCTCAGAAAAGACATATGAAGAGTCTCCTCCCCTTCCCCTCTCCTCCTCCACGCCCTCCATTTTAAAGGGGTTGAGATTTGAAGAATCATATTCCTATCAATTAGCAACTTTATAGTCTCTTATCTTTGAACCACAGTAGGTGAGAAGAGAGAGTTGGAAAAGGAACTAAATTATCACAGGCCCTAAACACTTTTTTAAAAACATTGCTCTGGGCCAGGTGTGGTGGCTCACGCCTGTAATCCCAGCATTTTGGGAAGCCGAGTCGGCTGGATGACTTGAGGTCAGGAGTTCAAGACCAGCCTGGCCAACATGGTGAAATCCCATCTCTACTAAAAATACAAAAATTAGCCAGGCATGGTGGTGGGCACCTGTAATCCCAGCTACTCAGGAGGCTGAGGCAAGAGAATCGAGTGAACCCGGGAGTCGGAGGTTGCAGTGAGCTGACATCCCGCCACTGCACTCCAGCCTGGGAGTGAGGCTCTATCCAAAAAAAAAAGAGAGAGAGAGAGAGAGAGAAAGACATTGCTGTAAGCAGCGGTCATTGTCATCATTATCTTTATCCTAATTTATAATCACTCATAAACCTTGTCACAAGCTTTCAGCCTGGTAGGTGGAAGGATGGGCTTTGGAGCAGGTAAGTGAGGGATCTAACCCTTTCCTTCTAGCTCTGTCACAGGCTTTGTCATATAATCTCTGGAACTTTGTCTCTTTATCTGTAAAAACAAAGCCAAGGCTGTTGAGGATATTAACTGAGATACATTTAAGATAACATATACAGAAGCTCTGTGGAAACTATTAGCTTTATAAAAGTGTCAGTTGCTGGACTTGTCTCTCAGTTTCCCTATCTCTCGGGGAAATTATAATGGAACCTATCTCACAGGGTTCTTGTGAACTCCAAATGTATTTAATAAATGTAAGAACACTTCCTGACACGGTTAGTGCTTAACAAATGTGAGCTATTGATATTAATGTATGCTCCACGAGGGGGCGTGTCGGATTGGGAACACTTTTTCATCTCCCACAGAGCCTAGCACCTTGCACCCAGCCGGCACTCACTACACCTTTGCGGGATGATTTACAAAAGGCAGAACGTTCTGACCTTAGCCTGCGCCGCAGGGGGCGTCCGAGTGTAGGGCGTTAGTTCGTAGGCCGGAACCCAAAGCTCCGGACGCTGCGACGCCGGAGCCTCTAGGCGCCCGGACACCGGCGCCGGAAGAGGGGAAGGCGGGGTCCGCGCTGCGGGGTGAAATCGTAGGACAGTGAAGATGCTGCTGGAGTTGTCCGAGGAGCATAAGGAGCACCTGGCCTTCCTGCCTCAAGTGGACAGCGCGGGTCAGAGGGTGTGGGGGCGGTGTTCTGTGGGCTGGGGAGGAGGTCAAAGGCAGCGCCCGGCACTCAACAGCCTTCTGACTTTCATTGCAGTGGTCGCCGAGTTTGGGCGGATTGCTGTGGAATTCCTGAGGCGCGGCACAAACCCAAAAATCTACGAAGGCGCTGCCAGTAAGAAGGGGAAGGGGACGGCTCCGCAGGCTGCCAGGGCGGTTGCGATCCATTCCCTGTCTCCCGGGAGAGAAAGGGATTATTGTGACTCCTAGGATCTTGTTCCGATTGTAGTAGAATAAAACCAGCAGAGCTCCTCAGTCAGGGTGCAAATCCTGCCCGTCTCTGAAGGAGCTGTGAGATTGTTAAAGCTTCTATTAAATCAGTTTTCTTATGGTAAAATGTGCATACATAATACCACCTTACTTTCAGAAATACTGAAAAGTATTTTGTATAAATATACCAAAGTCTGTGGAATAGCTGGGTCAACTGTAAATATGCAAGTATTTGGTTATCATTATTAGTTGTTCAGAAATCCGCTTCTGCTAAAAAAGTGTTGTTTTCCCCTGGGTAAGAGGCAGCCTTTGGGATTAAGTCAATCCCTGTCGAGTTCCTCTTCCGCCAGACTTGAAGGAGCTGCGCTTTCAAGAGAAGGGCTACGCACCTTATACTAGTCTCCACAGTACTGCGTTTTGTTAAGAAGGTTACATGGTGGGAAATACCAATGGCATTTGGCTGGGAGTGGAATGAGAAGGAACATGAGCCTCTGGCCAACTTACTATTTTTCGTGCAGTGTTTGAAAACATGTAGTAATAAATAGTGTTTATTTTTAAAGACAAATATGAACAAGATAAATACCACAGTAGTAATTTATTTGCTTGTTTTCACTTTTCTTTCTCAGGAAAACTGAATGTGAGTAGTGACACTGTCCAGCATGGTGTGGAAGGATTAACGTATCTCCTCACTGAGAGCTCAAAGCTCATGGTAAGGGTTTCTCTGGACTGTTTTGTATTGCCTGGATTCTTAAGAAAAGTCTGGTGTACTCTACATCATAGTCTTGGCAGGTACCTGTGGATTTTAATCATGTTGTTAATGGTTTATAATCGATTTTTTGAAGACATACCTAAAAAATAAAAATCATATAATATCTACTGATACAAATACCTCTTGCTGGTATAAATAGCTAGTATAGAAGTACCTCTAATTCTGCATGTTGTTAAACCATTTATGTATCCTAAGAGGAGGGAGACTGTATTAATATTTTGTTTGCATATCAGCAGTGTCTGGCTTGATGAAGAATAGGAAGGGAAACTGGGCATCTTAACAATTCTTTCCATTTTATACTTTAATAAAGTACTTTTAT
This sequence comes from Papio anubis, assembly GCF_008728515.1. Taxonomy (NCBI): domain Eukaryota; kingdom Metazoa; phylum Chordata; class Mammalia; order Primates; family Cercopithecidae; genus Papio; species Papio anubis. The sequence goes on from NC_044977.1 coordinate 142,178,268, forward strand.
GTATCAGTAACTTGGATTTTGGAATGGTGAGCAGTGGTTATCTTTAAGGAATGCTGTTTCTTTTACTAGACAGAATAAATTAGAGTATATCATATTCTTTTGTGTATTTCAAGTATTTTAGCTAGACAAAGATAAATTTTGATGTTCTTTAAACTCAATTCACTTAGATTTCTGAACTGGATTTCCAAGACTCTGTTTTTGTTCTGGGATTCTCTGAAGAATTAAACAAATTGTTGCTTCAGCTTTATCTGGACAACAGAAAAGAGATCAGAACTATTCTAAGTGAATTGGCACCAAGTCTTCCCAGTTATCATAACCTTGAATGGCGACTAGATGTACAGGTATAGTATTTTTAAAATTAACTTGACGTAGAATATAAGAATTATTTTAGGTTTGTGTCCTGTTTATTGGATTCTTTACCACCTTAACTAAGATCCGGTTTGAAACTTTGTTTTTTAATGTTCATTTTTAGGCCATTTCACAAATAGTTCATTTCTTTTATTTTCAGTGTGTTCAAATCAGTTTAATTTGCAAAGTTTGCAAGAAATCGGTTATTTTAGAAAAGGAGATGGTTATGTAGATTTTTTAGATTGGTGCCTAGATGTTTAAAAACTTTTCTGTTTAAATTTAACAGATGTAGAAAAGTGCACAGGTCACTGTACCGCTCAATGAATTATCACATGGCGCATTTAACTGTGGCTTATACCCCAGAAGCATCCTCCTTGCCTCCTAACTAATTACTGCCCCTTCCCTCCTTTCCAAAGGTAACCAGCATCCTGACTTCTAACACAAATTACATTTACCTGCCTTTTAACTTTGTATATATGGAATGTTTCAGTAAATATTCTTCTGTACCTGGCTTCTCTCACAATATTATTTTCGTGAGATTCATCTTTCAGTTGATTTTAAAGTCACATAAACAAAAGGGTGTATTCAGACCATTGCTTATAGTCCTTTATTAAGCAGAGAGCGATAAATTAGTAGATGTGTATTGAATGCCATCTATTTGCTGATTAGAGGTGTGCTAAATGCTTTGAGACACAAAAGAAGTGTAAAATACTTTCAACTGGAAAAGATGGTATCACCTTGGTTAGGGATATTAGGTGTTCTGAAAATAACTAGTAATTAAAGGAGCTTATAAAACAAGGTTCTTGATGGGGAAAGAAGAATATAATTATATAAATGAAGATGACAACTGTTTCAAAAAAAAAAAAAAAAACCCGACAACAACAACACGTGTAATTGTGTGTATGTGCTGGCATGATCCAAGAAGGCTTCCAGCAAAAGGAAGTGAAATTTCAGAAGGATGAATGAATAGAGAAAATTAGGGTAAATATTCTTAGTAGAGAAGGCAGAATATGTTGTAAAGACCCACGTGGATATGGAAATGACAGATAAATATGTATTACAGTGCACTTGTTTTCAAATTTGACTTCATATTGGAATAACCTGGGGAGCTTTACAGAAATTCTGATGTTTGTGTGTAATACCCAGAGATTCTGATTTATTGGTATAGAGTTCGGCCTGAGCATCAGGATTTTTTAAAGCTTATTTTCACCCAGGTAACTCTAATGTGCAATAGTTTGGAAACCACTGTTGTAGTGGCTTCTTCTGATTCAAATGGAGGTAATGTCCAAATAGGTTATAGAAAGTTGGTTAGAGGTGTTTAGATCTGACATAGCAGACGATAGGAAGCCCTTGTAGATATTTGGATAAGAGAGTAACATTAAGGCCATGCGCAGTGGCTCACGCCTGTAATCCCAGCACTTTGAGAGGCCAGGGCAGGCAGATCGCCTGAGGTCAGGAGTTCGAGACCAGCCTGGCCAACATGGTGAAACCCTATCTCTACTAAAAATACAAAAATTAACTGGGCGGGGTGCAACATGCCTGTAGTCCCAGCTACTTGGGAGGCTGAGGCAGGAGAATTGCTTGAACCCAGGAGGTGGAGGTTGCAATGAGCTGAGATTGTGCCGTTGCCCTCCAGCCTGGGCAACAAAGGGAGACTTCATCTCAAAAAAAAAAGAGAGAGACGGTAACCTTAAAAAACAATCATGTAGGAAAGTTAATCTAGCACCCCTGGGCAGAGAGTGAAGGTGGGAATTCAAAATGTGAGGAGCATCAGGCCTTTACACATTATGTTTACTCTATATGAAATGCTTTTTCTGCTTTGCTACTTCTTCTTGACTTGACTTTCTTATCCTTGTAAGTCTTAGCTTAAATCAGGGCTCAACAAACTATGGCCTGTGGGCCAAATCTGGCTTGCTACCTATTTCTGTAAATAAAGTTTTTTTGGGATACAGTCATGCTCCTTTGTTATGTATTATTTATGGCCGCTTTCAAAGTACAAGGGCAGAGTTAAGTAGATGTGCCAGAAACTGTATGGTCTGCAAAGCCTAAAATATTATCTGGTTCTTTATAGAAAGGGTTTGTGCTCCAAATGATGTCTCCCTTTGGGAGAAATGCCCCCTGCCACTAGACACAGTTAAATTTTGGTGGCATTTGTGTTTTCTTTTCATGATACCTGTGCTTCCTCTTTTGGCAAGTCATCTCACTTATATGTACCTGGTTTTTTGTTTTTTTATTTTTTGTTTGACTAAACTGTAAACACTGGGATAGCAGGGACCATGCATGTCCTATATCTCTTTCTTCAAAGCCTCAACATCTCCTCCATGCTCCACATGCTTAGCTGTTGACCTTGCTTCCAACTTGACTAATAAAGAGAAGCAAACAGAAAGAACTCCCACACGCACCTGTCACCGCATCTTTCAGCCTGTATCAGGACCCATTTGCTCCACTTGTCTTCTCTCCTGTTCCTCTTGATGAAGTGCCCATGCTCTTATCTACAGGCAGCCTTTTCCCTTGTATACCTCAGTCCATCTGCATTTCCCCCCATGAGGACATAGTTCTAGCAATTATTCCCTCTTTTACCTGTGTCATACTTGGTTTGCCTCTCCCTTCTGCACACAGTCAGAAACCCAGTCTTGACTCCATGTACTCCTCCTGCTGCTGCTCCATTATTTTGCTCCTCTTTATACTAAGACTTTTTTTTTTTCCCCAGACAGTCTCACTCTGTTGCTCAGGCTGGAGTGCAGTGGTGTGATCTCCGCTCACTGCAACCTCTGCCTCCTGGGTTCAAGTGATTCTCCTGCCTCAGCCTCCCAAGTAGTTGGGATTACAGTGGGATTCCAGGTGTGTGCCACCACGCCTGGCTAATTTTTGTATTTTTAGAAGAGACGGGGTTTCACCATGTTGGCCAGGCTGGTCTCAAACTCCTGACCTGAAGTGATCCACCTGCCTCGGCCTCCCCAAGTGCTGGGATTACAGGCGTGAGCCACCACGCCTGGCCTACACTAAGACTTCTTGAAAGAGTTGTCTCTCTGTTTGTATACTCTCTCTTCCTGTTATCTCTTAAACTTTTCCTAATCAGACTTCATAATCTTCACTCTACTCTCATAACTTACTCAAGGTCATCGCTTTTTAGTTTTTATGCCATTCTGTTTATTAACGCATTTGTCACAGTTAGTCACACCTTCCTACTTGAAATACTTTCTTTAGTTGCCTTCTGGGAAATAACTTCCTCTGATTCTCATCCAACTTCACAGGCTCCTCTTTCTCAATCTCCTTTGCTGATTCTATCTCATTGCCCTTTAAACATTGGGATGCCCCAAAGGTCAGTTCTGAGTCTTCATACCTTTTCCACTTACATTCTCAAGCTGGTTTCATCCAATTTGAAGTCTTAAATAATCCCCATATTCTTGGGATTCCCAAATGTATATCTTTAGTCTAGAACTATCCTCTAAACTTGAGAGTCATACAGTTGAAGCCTATTTTCATCTCCACTTTGGTAATTTGATAAGCATTCAAATGCAGTGTGTTCCAAACTGAATCCCACCTTTCTTACCCACTGATATGGTTTGGTTCTGTGTCCCCACCCAAATCTCATCTTGAATTGTAATAATCCCTATATGTCAAGGGTGGGACTAGGTGGAGATAATTGAGTCATGGGAGCAGTTTTCCCCATGCTGTTCTTGTGATAGATAGTGAGTTATCACAAGATCTACTAGTTTTATAAGGGGCTTCCTCCTTCATCTGGCATTCATTCTCTCTCCTACCGCCCTGTGAAGAGGTGCATTCTGTCATGATTGAAAGTTTCCTAGGCCGGGCGCTGTGGCTCAAGCCTGTAATCCCAGCACTTTGGGAGGCTGAGACAGGCGGATCACAATGTCAGGAGATCGAGACCATCCTGGCGAACCCAGTGAAACCCCGTCTCTACTAAAAAATACAAAAAACTAGCCGGGCGAGGTGGCGGGCGCCTGTAGTCCCAGCTACTCGGGAGGCTGAGGCAGGAGAATGGCGTGAACCCGGGAGGCGGAGCTTGCAGTGAGCTGAGATCCGGCCACTGCACTCCAGCCTGGGTGACAGAGCGAGACTGCGTCTCAAAAAAAAAAAAAAAAGAAAGTTTCCTGAGGCCTCCCCAGCCATGTGGAACTGTGTGTCAATTAAACTTCTTTTCTTTCTTTTTTTTATGTTTTGAGACGGAGTCTCACTCTGTCACCCAGGCTGGAGTGCAGTGGTGCGATCTCAGCTCTCTGCAAGTTCCACCTCCCGGGTTCACACCATTCTCCTGCCTCAGCCGCCCCAGTAGCTGGGATCACAGGCACGTGCCACCACACCTGGCTAATTTTTTTTGTATTTTTAGTAGAGACAGGGTTTCACCCTGTTAGCCGGGATGGTCTCAATCACCTGACCTTGTGATCTGCCCGCCTTGGCCTCTCAAAGTGCTGGGAGTACAGGTATGAGCCACCGCGCCCGGCCTTCTTTTCTTCATAAATTACCCAGTCTCGGTTATTTCTTCATAGCAGTGTAAGAAAGGACTAATACACCCCCTCCCTGCTGAAACTGCTCCTTCCACAGCCTCTCCCATCTCAGATGATACGTCCATTCTTTGAATCACACAGGCCAAAAATACTTGGACTTTTTCTTGACTCTTCTCCTTGCCCTTCATCTAGTCCATCTGCAAGTCAGTTTCTTAAAAAGGTATCCACAGTCTGACCACTTCCCTTCTATGGTTTGAAAAAAAAAATTAGGAAATTTCACACCAGAATTATAATTTTTAGCAACTTTTGAAAAAATTAGAAGTTCAGGCGGCACTAGAGCCACACTCCCACATGGCCTTAATCAGTTCAAGATAGAGTGAATTTAAGGTGATGACAGCTTGTTTAAGTTGCAGTCTCTACAGTAGTTGAGGATATGGGCCTAAATCTTGGATGCCGGATTAGTTGAAATCACATATGAGAATGATTTCTCTGACATCTGAACTGAATCTCATTGGTTGCTCATGGCTAATAGAAATAAAAGCCAGTAATTAAGCGTGGTTTTAGGAAAAACAACCACTAGCACAACACAATGTCACTGAAAGTAAGAGCAACATTTAAGAATAGCGGGATCATCAGGGGAGTAAGAGTTAAGACAAAAGCCTTAGGATTTGGACAGAAGAAAGATATACCTGTCTTACTGTATCTTCAAATTTTACACTTGGGATAGAGTGGCCAGCATAGAGAGAATATCCCATTGTCATGAGCATCTTAAGGTATGTGCAGATAAACAATTAAAAAGATAATCTCTTATGTCCCATTAATCCATTCTTGCTTCTACACATCTATTCAGTTATCAAACCATTTATTGAATGTCTAGTGTGTGCTAGGCCTTGTGGACATAGCAGTGCTTGCCTTTAAGTCCTCACAGTCTTTCAGTAAGAGGGAGACCAAAAAATAAAATTTCATTAGAAATCAGCAATTATAATCAAGTGTGATAAGTGCTTGAATAGGCATGAACACAGGATGTGGTATAAGCCAGACTGTAGGCTCCAGGAGGGCAAGTATTGTGTCTTGTTCATTACTGTGTGCCCAGCACAATACCTGGCATATAATAGGCATTTGGTGCTGAATAGAAAGAATGGGTGGCAAGGGCAGTTAAGTGGCTTCTTAAATTATTTATCAGATATTTCTTGTACCCCTAACATGTGCCAGGTGTTGTGGATACAGCAAAGAACAAAACAGTTCATTCTCTGGGGGACTTCATAAGCAGCAAGTCTTGTGGGGTTCGTGGGGGAAATGACTGGATAAGCCTTTATATTTAGATCCTTTCACAATAACCTGGTGGAGATATGGGGATGGTCATGTATGTGGCTCAGCGGTAATTTATCTTGTAGATCTTTACCTGTCTCTTGTGTGCGAATGCCCCCTGACTTTTGGGGTGCAATAGGCTTTAATAGTTCTTTTTTTGACTTTATTAATTTGCTTTGAGTGTGTCCATTATGAAGACATTTTTGCAAGTTAAAATTAAGAAATTGAATTTTCTAAAATTAAACTCGAGAGCTCATTTACCCAGTGAAATGAGTTTGAATCACTACACTATTGGTAGGACTAGTACAGTTTAAGGTTGAGGGTATACCGAATGAATGTTGCTTCTTATGGAGAAATGCATTTAAGGGCTAAAAAAGCTACTACTCAGAGCTCATTGAGTTCCTCAGCTTATTTGTTGAAACCATTGCATAGAATTTTAACTGGAGTGGATTCTTCTGCTCATAGAGAAAGGCAGATCAGATAAGACTAGCTAAATGTCTAGGAAACTAGTAACTACATACGGCGCCTTTCATGTTTAAGTAACTGACTTGTCTCATGGAGACTGGTAGTGATGGACAATTACCACCTAATTATTGTGCAGTCACTTATGGGAATCAAATTAATCATCATAGCTTAGTGTCTAGTAGGAACATTTCCCCAGACTTAATAAATTGCCAACACAATTGATGTCCTTGTTAATAGCATTAGTAACTGAATGTACCACCATCTGAGACTGATGCCGGAGGATGTTCGTTTTAGGGCCGGTCCATTTACAACTACTTCAAAGCATTCTTTTCCTGTCCTGCCCACATATTGTTTGCTCTGAGGCTAAACAGAGAACTGAATTCTTTCAGGAACTGTAGCTACATGAAATATAACTTATGTATCCTGTTTCCTACTTGATGTTTTTTGCCAGAATACCCTTTTCAGTGCCTTTGAGGTATGGCCCTTCAAAGTAAAGGTTTTTTGATTTTTTTTCTAATTTGCATTGAAATAAGACATTTCATTTTAAAGTTGCTTTTATTGTTGTTGTGTTTACGGGGAGGAGGACAGACTCTCATCCCCAGTAAAAAAAAAAGTCCATATCAAGAACTTTGTGGGCTACTGTTCTTTGTCCTGTAGTACTGTCATTCAACTTCTTTCTGAGAAAAATGTCTTACTAGATGTTTGTTAGAGACGTTATGTAATCTCTTTTTTAGAACTGTTAAAGAATAGTATAGATATTTGTATAGGTATTTAATTTAGATATGTTGTCTAAAAATTGGAGGATAGTGGCTTTAAGTCTTTCAACAAAAAAGTCATGGCTTAATTACACACCAAATACACTCAGTCCCTGTCAGTACAGTCCCTGTCTGTCAGTGTAGAGGAAAAACAAATATAAACAGACTATAATTGAATAAATAAGTACTGTTTTCAATTATCATATGTATAATATGTATATGTGTCATAATCTATAATTATCTGTACTACAGAGGTGATCTTAAACTGGTACTTTAGCCTGCAAATACCTATTTTATGTTTGGGGACCAGCTCACCCAAAGGGATTGACGTATTGTTTGCAAATTACTTGGGGACATTAAATTCAGCCTTGGATCAGTATCTTGGGTTCTTTTGAAAGCCCAGGTTACCTAGAATTATTTGGAAGAAGTTACTAGTCAAAATATTTTATGTTACGGAATTAAGTTAATCCTGAAATCTCAGGTTTAGATTTGTTATTCACTCGAAAATCTCTTCAAGTTGGAATCTAGTCTTCTTGACATGACTCCACTATTTTTGATAACTTTTTTGCTTTCTCCTATTACAAGATGTTTCAGGCTTGTCTTGTACAGTTTCTCTCCTAGACTTCAAATCAACTATTGCTTTGGATAATCCTGGTACCTTTTAATGGATAATCTAAAGACTGAAAGGACCTTCAAGTTGGTCCATTGTTTGTAGTCTTGGGTTTTCTTCTTTTAAAAATATGTCAGTAGTACTTATTTCTTAAATTTGGAATGTGTTATACAAATGAAAGGTTATAGATATCCAGTTTAAAGAATAATGATAAAACAAATACCAGTACACCCACCAACAAACTTAACAAATAAAACCAGTACTTTTGAAGAACCTGTACCTTCCCCCAATTGTAACCATTTCCCAGCCACCTGGAGGAAATCATTATCCTGAATTTTCTGTCAATCTTTTCTTTTCTTTCTTTCTTTCTTTTTTTTTTTTTTTTTTGAGATGGAGTCTCGCTCTCTTGCCCAGGCTAGACAGGTCTCTGCCTCCCGGGTTCAAGCGATTCTCCAGCCTCAGCCTCCCAAGTAGCTGAGGCTACAGGCTCACGCCACCATGCCTGGCTAATTTTTGTATTTTTAGTAGAGACAGGGTTGCACTCTGTTGGCCGGGCTGGTCTCAAACTCCTGACCTTGTGATCCACCCACCTCAGCCTGCCAAAGTGCTGAGATTACAGGAGTGAGCCACCACGCCCTGCCCCTAATCTTTTCTTTATAGTTTTTTTAAAAACATAAATTTTGTCACAAAACTGTGTATTTTTTAAACTTGCATGTATTCTGTGACTTGCTTTTTCAACATTTTTGTTTCTTCTATGATAACCCATGTTGCTGTAGTTCATTTCTTTCCTCACCATTTAGTAAGCAGTTCATTCTGTGATTGTTCTTGGTTTATCCGTTCTGTTGTTAATTAATATTTGAGGTATTTCTAGTTTTTGGTTCTTGGAAACATACTATCATGAATAAATGTATATGTGTAAGAGGTTAAGGTATATGCCTAGGGGTAGAGTTGCTGGTAATGCACATTGTTTTCCAAAGTAATTTTCTCATCCCTTACCAGCAGTGGATGAGAGTTCCCATTACTGTCACTTGCAATGCCTGGTATGGACAGGTTTTTAATTTTTGCTAGTCTGATATTTGTAAAATGGTATTTCAATGTGGTTTTACTGGCTATTATCCTGATGTTTAATGAAGTTGAACACATTTTTCTATGTTTATTTGTTTGTCTTCTGTAAAATGCTTATTTAGATCTTCTGTTTATTTTTATCTTGGATTTTGAGGGTTTTTTCTTATTAAATGAGAGGAGTTCATCACACATTCTGGATACTATCTTTTTTTGGTTATATGTGTGTTGCAAAATATCTTCTCTTGGTTTATGACTTGTTTTTTTTTTTACCATCTTTAGGTATCCTTTGAAGAAAATTATAGTTAAATTTACCAGTTTTGTCTTTATGGTTTGAGCCTTTTATATGCTTAAGAAATCTTCTATACCATAAAATTGTGTATATATTCTCATTATTTTCTTTTCAAAGGTTTTAAAGTTTACTTTTCATGTTGAAATCTGTAATTCATCTGAAACTTAATTTTTGTGTATGGTTTAAGATAATTATAAATATGTATTCAGCATGGTTATTAAATAGTTACTGTGCTCTTATTTCATTTAAAATCAAGCTTGCAAGTAGAAGTCTCAGGCAACAGATTAAACCAGCAGTGACTATAAAGCTACACCTTAATCAAAATGGAGATCACAACACCAGAGTTCTACAGACAGACCCAGCCACCCTGCTCCATTTGGTTCAACAACTGGAACAAGCACTGGAAGAGATGAAGACAAACCACTGTAGGAGAGTTGTTCGCAACATCAAGTAGTTACCAGTTTTAAGGTTTTAATTCATTTGAATCACTTTTGAATTGATGATATACAGCAATTACTTTTCAAAATTAATTTTTTATTAATTCATGATGATAAACACATAGTATTCCTCAGTATCTATTCCAAGATACTGAGGTCATAATTAGAAGCTAAGCTGGGTGCAGTGGCTCATGCCATTAATCCCAGCACTTTGGGAGGCTGAGGTGGGCGAATCATGAGGTCAGGAGATAGAGACCTTCCTGGCTAACATGGTGAAACCCCGTCTCTACTAAAAATACAAAAAATTAGCCAGGTGTGGTGGCACGCGCCTGTCGGAGTCCCAGCTACTCGGGAGGCTGAGGCAGGAGAATCACTTGAACCTGGGAGGTGGAGGTTGCAGTAAGCCAAGATTGTGCCACTGCACTCCAACCTGGGTGACAGAGCGAGACTCCATCTCAAAAATAATAATAATAAAGTAAAAATAAAAGTAAAAAATAATCAGAAGCTAAAGTAAAGTTCCTTTCCTGGTGCTAACTGGTTATCTTGACACATTAAGATGTATTTTGTATTTTAAGAGTCTCATGCTCTACCAGTGGAACTAGCCAGACGGCCATTATTTTGTATTTTAAATGTGTAAATAGGATTGAATCAACTAGAAATGAATCTATATGTTCTGTATATATGCATGACTATCTTGTTTTTGCTACTTCTTTTGACTGCTTAACTTTATTATTTTCCTCTTTATTGATCAAATTGGAAAATAAAATTCACAATGTAATACTATTACTATGCAGAATTTTCTAAACAGTTCAGTATTTTTGACTTTTAAAAACAGCCCACAATGTTAGTAGCCACAGAATATTGAACATCAGTATGATTTTTAATGCCATATTGTTATAGGCAGTTTATTCATTTTTCTTTGTATGTGAAGATAAGTATTTATCATATTGCCTAAGTTAGAGTGATCGTGGTTAATTAATTGGCTTAAATAGTACTCAAATTTGTGTGGTCATCTATTGTGTTTTATCAAGGACTAATTTTTCCACCATACCCAAAGCATCTAGGAGACACTCTGTCATTTACATTTACAAATAGTGGAAGCAGAGAAATATAATCAATTCTTGATTGTCCTGGATACAAATTATAGTCACTTTTAATAATTTGAATAAACTATGATGAGGGAAGGAAGACCATGTTTATTACATTATAGGCAACTATCCCTTCTCCCTTACAAACTTGATTTATGTTTTGTTTTATTTTTTAGTAGGGAACCAAAAGCTTTTGGCCTGAAAAACTCAGGTGCTGATTTGTCAGGTCAGCCTGAGAGAGTGCAGAGACACAGAGGCCGACTTAGGGAGAAGAATTGTATGGAAGGGTGGAAATGAGGGTTCAGTCTTAACTATGTATCGAAGACCTTATCCTGAGAGTCTTCATGGAATAATCTAGAAAGGGCTGTAGAAGCAATCAGACTCTAAACTGCACTCTAGACTTTTTACTTTGCCTCCTAAGAATTAGGGATTTTCATGTCAGAGTGATACCATGTTGCAATCTCTTTAGAGAAGAGAGAGCCTAGCGGGGAATAGGCCAGTGGAAGAAAAGCATACTTGAAATGGCTACCCATTGGTCCCTGCAGGCATCCGGGCCACCCTTTTCCTGTAGGTATATGTTCTGCTGTTGTAAAATAACTATATTATTAGATGTCAGCAAACTATAATCACAAATAATTTTTAATTATATTGGCAACTTGATTAATGAAACTCATATACAACCTCACAAACAAAAGGAAACTTGATCTGTTACATGAAATAGTAGCATATGTCATTGGGTTTAAAAGCAACGTGCCTGCAAAGCTTATGTGATAAAAAATACTTCTGTGAGGCTTTTTATTTGTCCACATTCGATGGAAGATAAACATGGCTGACCCCAGCCAAGACTGAAACAGCCCTTTGTCTCCTCAGAACAACCTATCTCCAACTCTTTGTCCACTGTTCTTACCCCAATTAAAACAAGAAAACATGTGCTGATCCTTAATTTTTATCAACCTCCCTGGGCCTCCTTTCACTGTACTCCATTATTCCTTCTGCGGTGTTCTACCTTCTTCACCTTTTGAGACCAGGGTGAGTTGGGAGCAGTTTGCCTACCTTCTTTTAGAATCTGGGGCTTATCTTTTAGTACAAGCCATTGAATGAGCCTCTTCCTTTTTTTTTGCTTAAGCATTCCATATCCTTGTGGACTCCCCTGCGTTGTTTGTTTTATATAACATTTGATATTTGTTGTAGCTTGTATATGAACATAATTTTCTGTAGAGGTAGTCACTGTTCTACCCTCCAATATGACCCAGGTTTCTTGACTCTGAGTAATGCGCCTTCTATTACTATCTAAATTTCTATTGAAGCTTTTTGGATTATGAGTATGCTGACTTTTCAGGATTGGCTGGTTCATGTTTAGATTTAAATGTCATATCCTTCATGTCTCAAAGCCAAAATAATAACATCTCATCTCAGAACAGAGCTGTGAGCACATGCCAATATATGTGTCACAAAGTCTACATATGTTACATTCCTTGGAAGTCTCCTTAAATGTTTCACAAAATGTCAAAAAGCTTGTTTTGTTAGAGATTGGTCACATTTAAGATAGTAAATGGGAAAGGTGGTGAAGATGCTATAAGAAGATGCTGTATCTTGAGAATTGAAAAATGAGAATCTGACATGGTTTGAAAAACCATGAAGGATGTGTATAAAGGATGCATGTGTAGGAGCCCTTAAAATTCATAACAGTATGTGTCCTTTTAGCGTTTTAATCTTATGAAGAGGTTAAGAGATAAGTCTTCAGAGTTGGACAAAAGGATTTGAATTTAGTTTCTGTGGCTTATTATGGGTCCTTGACAAATTCTCAAAGCCTTTTTTTTTTTTTTGTTCATCTCTAAAATAGGGATATAGGATTACCTACCACATTGGCTCGTAAGGACTATATGAGACCGTGTATATAGAATGTTTAACATAGTACCAGGCTTTACAAAGAACTCAATAAATGTTTACCATTATTGAAATAGTTTTGTAGACTGAGAATCTCATTATTTTATAGTCTTGAATTATGTCCTGTATACTCTGTTAAATAAACTGAGAAAAAATGCTAACTGGTTGTTTCTGGGTGGCGGAATTATGGCTATTTCTTTTCTTTTTTAATTTCTATAGTAAGTTTGAATGACTTTCATAATATTTAGGAAGAAAATATTAAAGGAAAGAAAAATCAGGGAATTTAAATATATTTTTAATAGATATTTTTACCCAAACTTAATTCTTACAATGATAAACACATAGTTTACCAGAAAACTCAGCTGTTCAAAACTACTCAGTCCCTGAAGGACTCAGGTAAACAGGCTGAGGGTTTTATATATAGAGTGCTCTAGAGTTTCCTTTTTCTGTCTTTTTTTTCCTCCATGTTAGTGAAAGAAATATGGGAATCTTAAGACGTTAAGCCGTTTCTCCTTTTCTAGGTAATATTACTTCTAAATGGAGAATTGTTTGTGTTGTTTTTCATCTCAAATGAAAACAGTATTTCTTTGTAGATTTTCACATCCCTTATGGTCAGGAAGTTCTGTCAGCTGCTATATTAAAGTCCTCCTGCTATAATTTACTCAGTCTTCTCTGTACTTATATGAATTTGATTAAGTCTCTTCCAGAGTTTCCATAATCATAGATTACTCTCACATCTTTCTTCCACCAACAGTAGAAAATATTTTGATAGAAATGTTATGATACTACATTGCCTCTAACTTAAATGTGTTCACTTTTAAAACCATCATGACTGTTATATTCAAACTTCAATACTTTTCTTAGAACAAAACAAATGAACTTAACTCCACCATTAATGTAGTTAGTTCAGTAAGCTTTATAAATTTTGAAAGTAATGTTTGAATTATAAAGGCAGAATAAGCCCCTTATTTTCCATCTTTCAAAAAATTCTATAAGAGAAAAAATACTATATGGCACTAAAATGTGTATTTAATGATTTGATCACTGAGTAGTAATGGCTCTTTGTTCTAGATTTTTACAGCTCCTCTCTACCCAGGAACTCCAACTATACCTTAAGTATGCACAATAGCCATGAGTCCGTAAGTTTTGACATACCATAATGGGGAAATATAGAAAAAGTAATTTTATATCCTTAATAGGTTAAAAGGCAGTATCAATAATACAAATATCTACGTTAATGTACTCTAAAACTTGGCTTTTACTTGAGTTGTTGCCATTCTAAACCCAAGCAACTTTTTAATAAGATGAACTCCTTTTTATAATTATAGTGTAAATTATGTTTATTATTAGAAATATTACTGATTATATGACCACCAGAGTGAGAGACTGTGCTTTTTTATTGTGCTTGAGCCTAAGTTGACATTTTTTGGTTGCAAAGACTACACTTTTCACTTTATTCTCTTGCAGTTATCATATCCTCTGTTGCAGAAGAGTCTGCCCAGCAGCCAAAAAGGGAAATAACACACAAAAAATTTATGCCTTATCTCACCATCCATATGAGGCCCTTTGACTTTTGAAATTTTTTTTACTCTGTTACACTAAGCTATAAACTACCCACTTATGCATGGTATTATATTGATAACAAAGCACATTTTGAAACCTTTTCTGGCTTTTTTACATGGTACAGATTCAGTTTTGTTAAATGCTAAGTGCTTAGAGTGACCCATATTGTGTGTTGAACAAAGGATAAAGTTGTAGTCTCAGAATTTAGAATGCTCTTACGCCATTACATCCTCTAAAATAGTTTAATCCATAAGCTCATTAGGCTGCAGAAAGGAATCTCCTGAGGGAGTTATTCTGAAGAAGGGAAGTTCCTCTGGTCTGGTGTCTGCTAGAATTGCTTTTCCTTGAAACTCTACCTTCTGGAAGGCAGAAATCTAACATGATTCAATGGCTACAGCTGTGGAAGTGTGCAGAGGAAAGGTTAAATCATTATAGAATGCTCAGGAATACTTTGACAGAAATTATCCTTACTCTTTTTCCATTGAAGTGGGGTCCCCTGAGGTAACCAGAGGTGTGATGGGAAAAGCAAATCAAGTTCTTTTTTACCTGCGTGCCAATGTTGTGATTGTCATAAGTCCAATGAGAAGTGGATTCCTGTGGTTTTGAAGGAATGTGCTTAGTTCACAGAATGAAAAGGCTTCTCAGTTAACTCAAAGACTAAACACACAGATTAAAATTCAGAGAATGAGGAAAAGAAAATCCAGGGAAATCTGAGTTTCATTGGAGCAAGTATAGATGGTTAGGATATGATTTCCTGACATGGTCTGAAAACCGTATTCTTTCATTCCAAATAAAAAATTCTTACAAAGCTCAAGTGAGTTTAAGTGCTGCACCATAATAAAATGGTTTGATTTGCAGCTGAGACTTGGCACAATTCATAAACTAAAATAAGAGCTTAAGAAAAGCTGCAGGCATTTTTTTTTTTTTTTTTTTTTTTTTTTTTTTAGTATCTGGGGGGAAAAAATGAGCAAGTCCCCACGTACTTTTCAAAAAGACCAAAATTTATCTCCTGGTATGAGCAATGTAATTAAAACCTTTTTTTTTTTAATGTTTAGGTTTTCAAGAATATAATTATTGGGTATTCTTTTCTATGCTTGTTTCATCTACTCTTTGTTTTTGCCAAGGGATAAATACTAAATTCCATGCCTTTCTTAGGTCCTTAAAACAATTTATTTTCATGCCAAACCTCTCATTAAGCCTCCTCCCCTTCTTTTTAAAAATTATTTTTTATTGAGTTAAAATTCACATAAAATTTACCCTTTCAAAATGTACAATTCAGTGGCTTTAGGATGTTCACAAAATTATGCAACCATTACCACTATCTGATTACAGAACATTTTCATCATACCCAAAAGAAACCTGTAATTATTAGCAGTCACTCTTCATTTTCCCCTCTTCTAGCAACCACTAACCTACTTTCTGTGGATTTGCCTATCCTGGATATTTCATATAAGTGGATTTATATAATATATGGCCTTTTGTGTCTGGCATCTTTCACTTAGCATAATGTTTTCAAGGTTCATCCATGTTCTAGCATGTATCAGTATTTCATGATACTGAAATACTGAGCCCTTTATGACTGAATAATATTCCATTCTATGGGTATCCCTTTTCACAGTATTTTAACAAGCCTTAGTCTTGATCTTACTGTGGATTATAATCTGTTGCAGTTTATTTTATGTTCATAAAAGAACTTCTGATTTAGTAATATATTCTCTATAATTATGGTTTTTTAGAATTATCTTTTCCAGCATGGTGGCTCACACTTCTAATCCCAGCACTTTGGGAGGCCAAGGTAGGTGGATCACTTGAGGCCAGGAGTTCGAGACCAGCGGCCAAGTAGTGAAACCCTGTCCCTACTAAATATACAAAAAATTAGCCGGGCATGGTGGCAGGCACCTGTAATCCCAGCTACTCAGGATGCTGAGGCAGGAGAATTACTTGAACCCAGGAGGCGGAGATTGCAGTAAACTGAGATCGCGCCATTGTACTCCAGCCTGGGCAACAAGAGCGAAACTCCATCTCAAAAAAAAACAAAAAACAAAAAAAACAAAAAAACTTCCCAGATACAAGTTGGAAGAGCAATTTCTTCTTAGCCAGTTATTAGAAGAGTTATTTTCCAGAGGATTGTGTTTTATTTTTAGCCTTATTCAAAAGTTATACCAGCTAGGAAGTTAGATGAACTATCAAGGAGACTTAGCTAAAATCAGCTCTAAAGAAAATTAGACCAGTATTACAGTCAGTCTCCACATCTTAGGTTCCACATCTATGTATTCGATCAACCACAGATCACAGGTATTCAAAAATATAAAAATAATATAACAAAAATAATACAAAAAAATTTAAAATATAGTATAACAACTATTTACATGTCATTTACATTAGGTATTACAAGTAGTCTAGAGATAACTTCAAGTATAGAGAAGGATGTGCATAGGTTATATGCAAACACAATGCTCCTTGCCTTATGACAGGTTTACCTTTCGATACTTTCTATTTACAATGGGTTTATCCAGATGTGGTCCCATCATAAAGAGCATATTGAATGCATATATTACCATCCTAAAGTCAAACAATCGCAAGTTGAACAATCAAAAGTTTGGGACTTTCTGTACTACACCATTTTATGTAAGGGACTTGAACATCCACAGATTTTTGTATCCTCAGGAGTCTTTGGACCAATGCCCTGTGGATACCAAAGGACAACTGTATATCCTTTTAAATTTTAAATTAATAGATTTTCTACTAAAATGAGTGATGTTGTGGGCATTTGGTAGATTTAGAAAAGATAGGAAAGTAACTGAGGATTTATGTCTTCCTATAGTCATCTTGTGTTTTTCAAATTAGAAAAGTAAAACCATTAAAAATTTCTTTGTCTATAGTAGAATAGAGAAAAGGGCATTTGCTTTTCCCTAAGTTCACACCTCAGAATATTCTAAATGAATTTTGAAATAGCCACATTGGGAGATCTTCAGGACACTGCTCCCCAGATTATAAAGCTGCTTCAGCCACTGCCTTCCAAAGCTCACAAGCTGCTGGAGGAAATGGAAAGGTACATAAACATCAACAGTTCAGTTAGAGTGTGTTAGGCAGATGAAGAGCTACAACAAATAAGGAGCTCTGCATTTATAAGAGAGGAGACATTAGTTTTCACTAGGTACATCAAGAAGGTGCTTTTTTTACTGGTCATTTTGCTGTTTTGATTACACCCCAATTTATATGTGTGGAATATGCTCTTCCCAATTGGCTGTAGTTTGGTGGGACTGTCAGATATGGGACCACGCTCTCTGCTATCCACATTGAGGCTATAAGTCTCTCCTAGAACTCTGAAAGTCTCACACTGAAAGGAATGGTTGACACAAATTCATTTTAGTGACCTGGCCAGATGTTTGATGGCCTGATACATAGCCTCATGAATCTACTCTTGCTCCTGTCCTTTATGGACCAGGTCTTAGGTCTGTCCCTTGATTCTGCAGAGTACCTAATGCATTTTCAAATTCATTCTCTGCTTAGGTTACAGTCTTAGGGTCTAACCCTAAAATGCTATAGAGTGTAACAATACAATTACATTAATTTTGCAAAATTGCATACTTTATTACACAAAATGGAATTTTTGTAAAACAGCTCCACAAATTGTCATGTATCTAAAAGTTAGGCTTTTTTTTAGGATAAATATATACATTGGCTGCAACAAACTCATAGTTAAGATCTCAGTGTGATTAGGGAGATGAGATTCAAAATATACAACCTTAATGAGCATTTTTCCTCTAATGCCCTATTATTTGCTTTCTGTACTTTCTCTATCATACCTATAAATTCTTATCTCTTTAAAATTCAATGATCTGGTGGTTTCACTGTAATTCTTTCAGTATTAATATATTATATTAATTATATATATTATGGTCTGCTCGTAGAAATATGATTTTTTTAAAAAGCTGGGCATGAGGGCTCATGCCTGTAATCCCAGTGCTTTGGGAGGCCAAGGCAGGAGGATTGCTTGAGGCCAGGAGTTGGAGACCAGCCTGGGCAACAGTGAGACCCCATCTCTACAAAAAATCAAAAATTAGCCAGGTGTCGTGGCATGTGCCGGTAGTACCAGCTGCTTGGGAGGCTGAGACTGCAGTGAGCAGTGATTGTGCCACTGCATTCCAGCCTGGATGACAGAATGAGACCCTTTGTCAAAGAAAAAGAAGATAAAACATTAAATAATCATCTAATGAAACAGTGCCTAGAATAGTACCTGGCACAAAGTAGTTAAATTAATAAACAAGTGATTGAGTAAATAAGAGTGATGAATGGATAGTACATACAGTATACTCTGTGCATGGGCTACTGAGCTCCACAGGTTAAGCAAAACCACACAGATGATAAACTTGATAAAGTTTATACATTCATTGTCATCAGTCTCAATTAAACCCTTAACACTCACTGACTGTCTTACTATTTTCCTAGTCAGCTGTCTCCCATTTTCAACAGCTATTCCAAAACTTTTCCACTCCCCTTAAACCTCCAATCCATCCAGCACCCCCCCCTCATTCTTGGTAGATGACTCCTCCCTTTTTTACAGAACAAAGAGAGGTGACCAGACAGGAATTGTCTCCCTTCTGACCACCAAATACACAATTCTCCCTGTTCCCTGCGCTAATAGTCCTCTTCCTCTTCCCATTCCAGTAGAAGAGGCATTCCTCACATATCTAGATCCTGTTCTTTTCTGACACTTTTGTGACTTTTACTTATTCATCTTCCTGATTTCTTATGTTAAAAAGTAAGCATTTTCAAGTCTATTTCAGCTCAATCTCTTGACCCACCTCCCTGTTCAGTTACCATACACCCTCTCTCTTCTCCATTTCAGTAACTCCTTGAAAAAAATTCACCTGCCTTCCCAAACCAATCTTGATAACATTTCCAGGTCTTTCCTTGTTGCTAAATCCAATGCATACTTTTCAATCCTAATTTTAATATACCCATCTCCATCCTTTGTTTCCTTATTTTCTTTTTTGTCACTCTTCTGTTTTGCATCCTACATCTCTAGCACTGCATTATTACTCTTTTTGCAGGACTCTTTTCTGCTCCTCTTAGTTACAAGTGTTCCCCAGAGCTTTATCCGAAGCCATTTTTCTCCACACATTTATACTAGGTAATTTGGCTTATTCCCTAGGCTTTAATTACCATCAGTTTGCTGATAACTATCAACTATAGATGTTTAGCCCATATTGCTCTCCTGAGTTTGAGACATACGTACCTACCATATGTCTACACTTAAATGTCTAACAGGTACTTCATACTCAAAATAAACAAAATTCATCCCTCTTACAAACTTGCTCTTCTTCCAGTGTTTTTAATTCATGAAATGGCATCACCATTCAAACACCCACTCAAACCAGAGACGTGTGTCACTCTTGGCTTCTCTCTGGCTTCTTAACCACAGCTGGTCAGTTACCAACTCCTATCAATTCTACCTTCCTAAATATGTCTTGAATTAGTTCACTTCTATCCATTGCCCCCATGCTCATTGGTCCACCATTATCTCTTGCCAGAGTTGGTGTATCTGCCTGCAGTTAACTGGTCTCCCTGATTTTCTCTTGTCAAACCCCCCATACCCCACAATGCATTCCCATTCTTTGCCCCGAGTCAGAATTGTCTTCCAAACAGAAATCACATTTTTTGAATGCTGAAAACTCTTCAGTTGATTTACATTGCCTTTTTGATAAGATCCAAACTTCTAATATGACTTATAAAGTCTTTCATAATCTGACTCCTGTCTTTATCTCCAGCCTCATTTCTTCCTCTTCTTCTTCTTTCTTTTTTTTTTTTTTTTTTTTTTTTTTGAGATGGAGTCTTGCTTTGTCCCCCAGGCTGGAGTGTAATGGCACGATCATGATCTCGGCTCACTGCAACCTCTGCCTCTTGGGTTCAAGCGATTCTCCTGTCTCAGTCTCCTGAGTAGCTGGGATTACAGGCACCCGTCACCACGCCCAGCTAATTTTTATATTTTTAGTAGAGATGGGGTTTTACCATGTTGGCGAGGTCCAGCCTCATTTCTCTAGTATTCTCCCCTCCCCTACTATGTTCTTTTAGTTCCCTCACTTCTGTAACATTGAACTCAAAGCTTCTGCCGTCTGGACCTTCCTCCATCATCTACGACGTTAACTCATGCATTCTTCTGGTTTTAGCTTAAACTTCCTTTGCTCTAGGACGTTAGGAGTCCATGCTCTGTGCACATAGTGCTCCATGCTGCCTTATCATAGGTGCATTAGATTTTGCTGTAATTCCTAGGTTAATTTTATATTTTTTGTGGACTATAACAACTGTGTTTTTCTTGTTTTCCTCTGTATTCCAGATCTGTCACTGTGTCTGGTACATGGTAAGTTCCTATTAAATGTTGAAGGATGAAAGGGAACGAGAGAGAAAGGATTATAATATGGAGTAGAGTACAAAATTTACATACATTTTGCTTTTCTGTCATACCAGTATGGTTTACATTAACCTCACAAGTTACATGTCAGCTTTTTTTTTTTCTTTAATGGAAAGACATACTTAGGACATGTTGTCTGCAGATCCCACTGAATGGACAAAACAAGATACTTTGACCAGTGGTTCTCAGCCAAGGCTGCTCACTGGAATTACTTGAGAATTTTTTAAAATTCTGATTCCTGAGTCCCAACTTTATAGATTCTGGTTTAATTGGCCTGGTATCTGTTAAAGGTCTCCATGTGATTCTGATGTACAGGAAAAGTTAAGAACATGACAGTTTTATACGCCATTTCTCTATGACTTGCTTCACTGACTGATATTCAAGCTGGTTGAAGAGCAAGAAAATCAAACAGTACAGATTCAGCAGAACCCTGATCCACCCACGTGCTTTCAATTACAACTAAAAATGGCTGAAACAACTAAGAGTTTGTTGGTACAAATAACTGTCAAGTCCAGAGGTAGTATTGGTTCAGGCAAACATGATCCAGTGGCCTAGAGATGGCCCCAATGCCCCAGTATCTCTCTGCTTCTCTTTCCTGTCTTTGTTGGCTTTCTCCTAATTTAGACTCTTCCTATGGCCATAGATGGCTACTAAAGGCACCAGGAAAATGAGCCCATCATTGTCATTGACATCATAAGAAAAGTCTTTCAGATTCACTTTGATTGGACTGGTTTAGGTTACCAACCAATTGCTGCGTTTGAGGGGTTGGAATATAGTAGAATAGGAGTAGAGTCCTCTTCCCAGGAAACACAGCAATCCCCAAATGAAAATGGGATCTTTTAGAAAGGAAGAAGGGAGATAAATCAATGCTGAGACCATCAATGTCTGCTTTACCCATACAGTGGTTTTGGCTGGCTACAGAATTTGGTCACAAAACTGTAGTACTACTTTATAGTACTGTACTATGTACTATAAAGCACATACTTTATAAGTAACCCAGATTTCTGCATCAATTCCCACAGTTAATGACTACTAAAAAACTAAATGTGATTATATTAATCATAACACTGTTTACTGAGAAAGAACTTGAGAACAGAACATTGATTTGGATCCTGAAAACTTAAGTTGCCCCATGTATGGCTTTTTTTTAGTGCCTCAGTAAACAATGTTTTCTTGCTTCATTTTGAAAAATGAAAAATCCTAGATTCTCCAGAGAGAGTTTGATTTGTAGATTCCCACCCTGCCCTGCTGCCCCCAGCAGAGTCACCAGCCAGGAACATTTTGTTGAGGTTTATTTTTTACAATTTTTGTTATGAATGCAAGAGTTTTAAATTTCCCCCCCACTCCAAATATTGTTGAATTATAATATTGGATATGCCTTTCCTAATTATATATGCTAAAAGAAAAATACCACACACACACACACACACACACACTCCCCTAAAAGCCCCTTCCAGGCCGGGCGCAGTGGCTCACACCTGTAATCCCAGCATTTTGGGAGGCCGAGGTGGGCAGATCATGAGGTCACGGGTTTGAGACCAGCCTGACCAACACGGTGAAACCCCATCTCTACTAAAAATACAAAAATTAGCCGGGCGTAGTGGCGTGGCTTGTGCCTTCATTCCCAGCTACTCAGGAGGCTAAGGCAAGAGAATCGCTTAAACCCAGAAGGCAGAGGTTGCAGTGAGCCAAGATCGCGCCACTACACTCCAGCCTGGGTGACAGAGCGAGACTCTGTTTAAAAAAAAAAAAAAAGGCCCCTTCCTTCTGCCTATCCCCCAGAGAATGGCAACCCTCCCTAGTTGAAAACTCACTGTTCTAGAACTTGCTATCACCAACCACCCTTCTGGTTATAATTTAGCTTCTTAAGTTTCCCATAGACAGAAAATGTACTAACCAGCAAACTTGGATTTCGGGCTTGCTTATGTTATGTTACCCATTGCAAGTTAATTATTTGGCATTCATCAGCCCTTAGAGTCCCATTGTGTCTATGTGTGCTAACATTTAAGTTTCTGCATTAATAAAAATGAGTACCACATTCCTGAACAAAGTCCCCTCCATAAATCTCACTAGAACCAGAGGTGCTATCCCATCCCAGTGACCAGCCAGTCATTCTCCAAGCCACCCTCACCAGACTCCTTTTCTTCCAATTGTACTAGTAAAATCATTTTTTAAAAAAGAAAAAAGAAGCATAAAATACCATAGGTAGAATTTATTTTACCATCTAGAAATGCAAGATGGCACACATCTGTAGAAACATTGAAAGGAGAACAAGACCTTTAGGTTGCTGTAATCCTAGGGCTGATTATGAGAAGTTCCCTTGAAGCGAGTGCTTGTGAGGAAGAAATCAGTAGCTAGAATGTGAACTTTGAGTAAATATTGGCCATAAAAATCTCTGTTATCACATGTGAAGGAAGGAAAGAGGCTTATTACAAGAGTAGAGACTAAATTCACCCACAGGGCTGCAAGTTCCTTTATTCCAGAAAACCACAAAGAGGAATCTTTTAGTGATGCAAACATCAAGGATAAAGCCTTTTTATTTTTTTAGACAGGATCATGCTGTGTTGCCCAGGCTAGAGTACAGTAGTGTGATCATGTCTCACTATAGCCTCAAACTCATGGCTCAGGTGATCCTCCCACCATAGCCTCCCGAGAAGCTAGTACTACAGGCATGTGCCACCATGCCTGGCTAATTTTTTAATTTTTTGTAGAGATGAGGGCTTGCTATGCTTCCCAGGCTGGTCTCGAACTCCTGGTCTCAAGTGATCCCCCTGCCTGGGCCTTCCAAATCACTGAGATTACAGCCATGAACTACTGTGCCTGGCCAAAGAGTAAAGCCTTTGCAGAGATGTTGTTGTTTTGTTTTTAACTGTAGAATATCTCAAACTTACACAAAAATAAATAGAATAATATAATGAACTCTCATGTGCACATCACTTAGTTTCAATGATAATCAACTAGTGTCAAATATTGTTGCCTCACAATCCCCACCCACTTTGCTCTGTGCCCCCGTTCTATGTAATTATGAGTCAAATATCAGGCATCATTTCCGAGATGGAGATTGTTTAGTTGAAGAGCAATCTTATTCTGACTGGTAATATGAAAATGGTCACTGTGGTAGAAGACTTGCGTTTCTTCAGATTACATTTCCCTTGTGGTTAGGCTGCACTATCCCAGTACAGTTTCACTTGTTCTTGGGTGCATGTGATATTTGCTGTTAATTAAGGGATTGTTCATAGGAGAATAAGAGCAAGTCTGAAGACCCCAGGAAAGGTGTGCAGGCCAGATTATCACTTTAAACTTTAGAGAGCTGGCCTGGATTTGGCTGGATATGACCCATACTCGGACACAGAAGGCCCTTACTACCACAGAATAAGGAGACCCTTATTCTAAAACTGAAGAACCCAGAGGTGCATGCCAATACCGTTACATCAGAGTAATCCTTTTGCTACTCAAGAGGCTGAAGCAGGAGCATTACTTAAACCCAAGAGTTCAAGATTGTTGTGATCTATGATCAGGCCTGAGAAGAACCACTGCACTCTAACCTGAGCAACATAGCGAGACCCCTGTCTCTAAAAAAAATTATTTTAATACAAAAAACCTGAAGAACCCAGGCTGGGTGCATTTGCTCACGCCTGTAATCCCAGCACTTTGGGAGGCTGAGGCGGGAGCATCACCTGAGGTCAGGAGTTTGAGACCAGCCTGACCAACGTGGAAAAACCCCATCTCTACTAAAAATACAAAATTAGCTAGGCTTAGTGGCACATGCTTGTAATTACAGCTACTCAGGAGGCTGAGACAGGAGAATCGCTTGAACCCGGGAGGCGGAGGTTACAGTGAGCTAAGATCGTGCCATTGCACTCCAGCCTGGACAACGAGAGAGAAACTCTGTCTCAAAAAAAAAAAAAAAGAAAAGAAAAGAAAAACAGGCTCAAGTGCCACCTGTAAGAGGAAGGAGAACTGGACCCTGCCATGGGAGTTAGGCAGAGAGGGTCCAGGATCGGGCCCGAACCTTCTGATATGCTAAGAAGCCAGTCCTAAGGTTGCAGGAGGTTATTTGCTCAGAGGCTCACCCCTGGGAGCTAACCATCATGATCCTGTGGGAAAGTTAAATGTTCCCAAGGAGTCCTAAAGTTATTTGTGAGGGAAACCTAGTAAAAGTCTAGACTTCCTGTTGCACCATAGGTTGGATGAAAGTAAAAGAAATATACCGTCATTATAATTTCCAAGCCCCTTTGAGTCCTGAGCTAATAAATAAATGTAATAAATAAATATTAACATTATGTATATATGTTTGATGTGGGTAGGCAGTTTCTAGAAGGATACATAAGAAATTCTTAATAGGGTTTCCTCGGAGATGGGGCCAGGGAGGGTGGTCAAGATTTTTACGTTTTACTTTGTAGTCTTCTATACATTAAAAAAGTTTATTATTTATATAATACAAATACATAAGATACAAATGTGTTTATATATAATGTGTCAGCATATCCCAACTGAGCCAAGAAGTTTATGCCACATTAGGAATTAAATGGTAGAGAAAAATAGTATTTTAAAAATATTACCCCACAGTGGTCTACATGTCAAGTTCCTTCAAAATTTTCCTTCTGAAATTTTCCTGTTTTTTTTAAAGACTATATCTTTCTTGCTGAGCTATAAGCTATAAAACAATTTTAGTATTCTCCCAGGCCTCCACCATTACTAACACTATTAATTCCTTGCACATAGCATTCGAGCAGGGTTCTCGTCCCTGGCTTGCACACCCAGAGCCTGGCCCCAAAGTAAGTAAACCTGAATTGGGCTCACCTGAGCCCATCTTTTTTCTCAATTTTAAAAGCTTCACAGGTGATTGTGATGTACAGCCAGAGCTGAGGCTCAGCATTAGAGGAACTGGGGAGAATGATACAGGGAACAGTGCTAGAGTACTCAACCAACCTTCTATGCTAGTTGATGGGTCCATCCCAGAGATACTCCATGAATGAGCAAATAGCAGAGCAAAATATAAATTGAACCCTTTCAACGAACCATGAACACCTTTGTAGTTTAAAATACACTTGTTAAAGGGTGTTTTAAATTAACTGTCCACTTCATTCCAATTTGTCTTTTGATTCCCTTAGTACTTTTCCTCCTTGCATTTCATGTAAATGCAATGCTGTGTGAGTAAAGAGAAGGGAAGAGAAAGAAGAAAATGTGCTGAAGCAGGTATTTTTAGAGTGGGTTTTCGGAATATTTTGGAGTTAGCATTAATTCATTTCAAAGGGGCAGAAAAATATTCAGCATGAGATTAGTATGAAAAATGTTGGCAGGACCTCTAATTCTGTTGCTCACTCTCCAGGATTTGGAACAGGCATGTTCCTTTCATGTGGAATTGGAATTAATTGGACAATTAATTCAAAATGCCTTCATGAAAAGAACAAAAACAAATAAAATTGCCCTTCATGTCTGGTTGCCTCAACAGAACAACAAAAAAGTGATGGAAATGGATGCTCTCCCAGTCTTACGTTTCTGTGTAAATGTGAAAGAGAAACATGGCTACAAGGACCAGGTATGGCCTAGGAAAAGGGAGAATCTACCTTTTAGAGTAGGGGTTTTTAACATAGGTTCCTTAGAAGGTTTCAAGGTGTCCATGAACCTCCTGAAATCACATACAAAATGGTGTGTGCATGTTTTTTTCTAGGGTTATGGTCCATGGCTTTCATCAGATTCTCAAACCATTGGAAAACATTAAAAACTGCCTTTTTTTTTTTTTTTTAAGGAGTCTGGGGGGTAGGGTGGAGGCTATAAAAATTATTCAAGTTAGGAATATTAAAAAGAGAGCCTGTTAATTTAGTCAAATATTAAGGGGAATCACATTGATTCTTAGAACTGGAGAGAAGGCAGAAAATCACATCATTTGAAGCCAGGCATTGGGAGACAGGAAAGAGGTGGGCAAGAAATTACAGGCTGAAATTCAGGTAAAGGAGCAGGTAGTTGGTAATTGTTGAAGCTGTGTGATGAGTGCATGGGGATTCATTATATCATTCTCTTTACTTTTGTTTAGGTTTGAAATTTTTCACAATAAAAAGTTTTTGAAAATAAGGAGCCCCAGAGAGAATTCCTAGAAGATGGCAGAGCAGGAATAAGAGGAACCTATCTTCCCACCTAGATAATAATTTTACCAGTAGAATCTGTCTAATGTATTTTGGAACTGTGGAGTCTGTTGACTTCCAGGGCTTGGGCAATAATTGTGGTTAATTTTCATCAATTTCAGCTGTAATCACAGTAGCAGCTAACCACCCTTCAGCCACGTGTCAGGCAGCTGTGCACATGGTCCTGTAGCAACCTGTACATAGCCTGTGGGAGCCAGGGTGGCTGAAAAGGACCCTGTCCTCCAAATATCTAGGATCTGTGCTCTCATTGCTGATTGCTGCTTCTGATCACAGAGGTGCAAAGAAGCAGCAAGTTTTGTTGTTGCACCTTACCCCATTGTTGCAAGTCCCTCCATCTCTGGATGAAGTGACTCTGGGAATATAAAGGGCAAACACCTTTTTCCCTTCCTACATTTTTTCCCCTTTTGGGAACTAGATATTGAAGACTAGAACATTAAAAATGAACCACATATATGTGATTGGAGTTAGAAAATCATCATGTATACCCAGGGAAAGGCGAAGGCTCGAAAAAATATATGAGAGGATCTTAACTTTATACTTCTGGCTGATCCACACCACAGAGACAGCCTGCAACAACAACAACAAAAATAGAAAACCAGCAAACCAGCTGGGTGAGGTGGCTCATACCTGTAATCCCAGCATTTTGGGAGGCTGAGGCAGGCAGATCACCTGAGGTCAGGAGTTTAAGACCAGTCTGACCAACATGGAGAGACCCCATCTCTGCTAAAAATACAAAAATTAGCCAGGCGTGGTGGCACATGCCTGTAATCCCAGCTACTTGGGAGGCTGAGGCAGAAGAATCACTTGAACCCAGGAGGCGGAGACTGTGGTGAGCTGAGATTGTGCCATTGAACTCCAGCCTGGGCAACAAGAGTGAAACTCTGTCTCAAAAAAAAGAAAGAAAAAAAAAAAAAACAAAACAGCAAACCAAAGAAAGGACACTGATTTTCAGAGTTACCACATTATTAGATTCAAATATCCAATTTCCAACAAAAAATTCACAAGGCATGCAAAGAAACAGAAATGTATGGCTGGTTAAAGAAGGGGGGGGGGAAACTAACAAGAAATTGTCCCTGAAACAGATCTAAAAATGGATGTAATAGACAAGGACTTTCAAACAACTGTCTTAAAGATGCTAAAAGAACTAAAGGAGGATGTGGTGAAAGTCAAGAAAGCAATATGTGAAGAAAATGGAAATACCAATAAAGAAATAGAAAACCTAAAAAGAAAGAAAAAATAAATTCTGGAGCTGGTTTCTGTGCAGTAGTCGAAGTGAAAATTTTAAGAAATTCAAAGGCAAATTTGAGCAAGCAGAAGAAAGAATCAGCAAACTTGATAGGACAATGAAAATTATCAAGACTGAGGAACAGAAAAAAGATTGGAGGAAAGTGAACAGAGCCTAAGGGACCTATAGGGTACCATCAAGCAGATCAACATGCATTGTGGGAGTTCCAGAAGGTGAACAGAGAGAGAAAGGGGAAGAGAGAATATTTGAAGAAATTATGGTCAAAAACTCCCTAAGTATTTGGAAAATTCACAAATTTGTGGAAATTAACCAACACATTCTTAAATAACCAATGAATAAAAGAAGAAATCACAATGGAAATTACAATGTACCTAGAGACAAATGAAAATGAACACACATAGCACCCAAACTTATGGAACACAGAGAAAGTAACGCTAAGGGGAATATTTATAATAAATTCAAAATTTACATTAAATAGCTTACATTAAAAAACAATAAATGTCTTAAATCAAAACCTAACCTTAAAACTTAAGGAACTAGAAAAAGAAAAAGAAACTAAACCCAAAGCTGGTAGGAGGAAGAAAATAATA
The DNA here is from genome assembly GCF_008728515.1 of Papio anubis. Lineage (NCBI taxonomy): Eukaryota > Metazoa > Chordata > Mammalia > Primates > Cercopithecidae > Papio > Papio anubis. Next base: position 142,206,949 of record NC_044977.1, read on the forward strand.
AAAATTAGAGCAGAGATAAATGAAATAGAGAATAGAAGAATAATGGAGAAAAATAATAGAAGAATAATAGAGGAATCAAAAAATGGTTCTTCAAAAAGATCAACAAAATTGACAAGTCTTTAGCTAAATGGACTACAGAAAAAGAAGACTGAAATTATTAAAATTAGAAATAAAGTGGGGACATTATTACCAAATCTACAGAAATAAAAAGGATTTTGAGAGAGCAATTGTACTTCAACAAATTGGATAACCTCAATGAAATGGACAAATTTCTAAAAACACACAACCTATCAAGACTAAGCCACAAAGAAATAGAAAATCTGAATAAACCTGTAGCTAACAAAAAAGTTGAATCTCTTATAAAAGACAGTAATTTAAAATATCCCATGAAAGAAAAGCCCTGCACGGTGGCGTGCAACTGTAGTCTCACCTACTCAGGAAGCTGCAGTGACAGGATCACTTGAGCCCAGAAGTTCAAGACCAGCCTGGGCAATGTAAGAAGACCCCATCTCTTAAAAGAAAAGAAAAGCCCTGGATCTGATGGTTTTACCAGTGAATTATACCAAACATTTAAATAACTAACACCAATCCTTCTCAAACTTTTCCCAAAAAATTGAAAAGGAGAGATTACACCCTAACCAGTCTATTAGGCCAGCATTACCCTGATACCAAAGCCAGACAAAGACTCTACAAGAAAAGAAAACTAATATGCCAATATCCCTTATGGACATTGATGCAAAAATATTCTGAACAAAATATGAGTAAACTGAGTGCAACAGCATATTAAAAAGATTATACACTATGGCTAAGTGAAGTTTATTCCTGGAATGCAAGGATGATTCAATCTGTGAAAACTGATCAATGTAATACACTACATTAACAGAATGAAGGGGGAAAGCCACATGATCATCTCAAGTGGTGCAGAAAAAGCATTTGACAAAATTCAACATCCTTTCATGGTAAAAATTCTCAGTATACTCTGAATAGAAGGAAACTAACTCAACATAACAAAAGCTGTCTGTGAATAACCCACAGCAAACATCATACTTAATGGTGAAAGACTGAAAGCTTTTTCTCTAAGATCAGAAGAAACAAGACAAAAATTTCCACTGTCACCATATAGCACTAGAAATGCTAGACACAGCAATGAGACAAGAAAAATAAATGAAAGGTATCTAAATATCCCTGTTTGCAGATGACATGATCTTATATGTAGAAACCCTGAAGATTTCACACACAAAAAAGTTAGAATTAATAAACAAATTCAGCAAAATAGCAGGAAACAAAGTCAACACACAAAAATCAGCTGCATTTATATACACAAACAATAAACAATCTGAAAAGAAAATTAAGAAAACAATTTCATTTATAGTAGCATCAAAAATAATAAGTACTTAGGAATTAACTTTATCAAGGAGGTAAAAAATCTATGTACTGTAAAGCACAAAATATATCTGAGAGAAATTAAAGAAGACATAAATAAATGGAGAGCTATTTCATGTTCATGGATTGGAAGACTTAATATTGTTAAGATTTCAACACTACCCAAAGTGATCTACAGATTTAGTGCAATTCATATCAAACAAGGTTTTTTTGCAAAAATAGGAAAACAGATCTTAATATTCATATGAAATTTCAAGGAACTCTAAATAGTCAAAATAATCCTGAAAGAGAAGAACAAAGCTGGAGGACTCACACTTACTGATTTAAAAATTTATTGTAGGTAACAGTAATTAAGACAGTATGGTAGTGGCATAAAGACTACACATAAAGACCAATGAATACAATAGAGAATCCAGAAATAAATCTTCAAATATATATGGTCAAATGATTGTTGGCAAGGGAACCATGATTATTCAATAAGGAAAAGACAGTCTTTTCAACAAATGGTGCTGAGAAAACTAGGTATTCACATGCAAAAGAATGAACTTGGACCCTTATCTAATACCATATGCACAATTTAGCTCAAAGTAGATCCATGGCCTAAATGTAAGCCCTAAAACTATAAAACCCTTAGAAGAAAACATAAGGCAAAAACTTCATGACATTGGAGTAGGCAGTGATTTTGTGTAATGACACAAAAGGCACAGACAACAAAAGAAAAAATAGACAAATTAGACTTCATGAAAATTTAAAAATTTTATATTGAAAGACACTATCAACAGAATAGAAAGGCAACCTACAGAATTTGAGAATATATTTACACATCATATGTCTGATAAGGGATTAATATCCAGAATATATGGAGAACTCCTAAAACTCAACAACAAAAATACAAACAGCTCAATTCAAAAATGGGGTGAAGGACTTGAATAGATATTTGATACTTCTCCAAGAAGATATACAAATGGCCAATCAGCACATGCAAAAATGCTCAACATTACTACTCATTATGGAAATGCAAGTCAAAACTATAGTGAAAGCCACCTGGACACCCTTAGGATGGCTACTATCAAAGCAATAGAAAATAAAATGTGTTTGCAGGGATGTGGAGAAAATAGAATCTTTGTGCCTGTTTAGGGGATATAGAATGGTATAACCACTGTGGAAAGCAGTATGGTGGTTTCTTAAAAAATTAAAAATAGATTTACCATATGATCCAGCAATGCCATACCCAGAAGAATTAAAAGCAAGGTATCAAAGATACTTGTATGCTTATGTTCTTACAGCATTATTTACAAGAGCTAAAACATTGAAGCAACCCAAGAGGTCATTGACAGATGAATGAAAAAGCAAAATGTGATACATACTTACAATAGGATATTATTCAGCCTTACGACTGGGCACAGTGGCTCATGCCTGTAATCCCAGCACTTCGGGAAGCCGAGGCAGGTGGATCACCTGAGGTCAGGAGTTCAACATCAGCCTGGCCAACATGGTGAAACCCTGTTTCTACTAAAAACAAAAAAATTAGCAGGGCATGGTGGCTGATGCCTGTAGCCCCAGCTACTTGGGAGGCTGAGGCCCAAGAATCACTTGAACTCAGGAGGCAGAGGTTGCAGTGAGCCCCGAGATCATGCCACTGCACTCCAGCCTGGGCAACAGAGTGAGACTCAGTCTCAAAAAAAAAAAAGAGAGAGAATATTATTCAGCCTTTAAAAGGAACAAAATTCAGGCCAGGCATGGTGGCTCACACCTCTAATCCCAGCCCTATGGGAGGCCAAGGCAGGTAGATCACTTGAGGTCAGGAGTTCAAGACCAGCCTGGTCAACATGCTGAAACCCCATCTCTACCAAAAATACAAAAATTAGCCAGGCATGGTGACAGGCACCTGTAATCCCATCTCCTCAGGAGGCTGAGGCAGGAGAACCACTTGAATCCAGGAGGCAGATGTTGCACTGAACCGAGGTTGTACCACTGCACTCCAGACTGGGCAACAGAAGCAGACCCTGCCACAAGGGAAAAAAAAAAAAATGAATAATAAGAAAATTCTGACGCATGCTACAACATGGATGAACCTTGAGGACATTAGGCTAAGTGAAATAAGCCAGTCACAAAACAACAAATACTATATAATCCCACTTTTATGAAGTACTTAAAGTAGTCAAAATCATAGAGACAGAAAGTAAATTGATGGTTGCCAGGGGTAGCAGGAAGGGAGCAATGAGTAGTTGTTTAATGGGCATAGAGTTTCAATTTTGCAAGATGAAAAGAGATCTGGAGATGGATGCTGGTGATGGTTGCACAACCATATGAATATACCAAATGCCACTCAGCTGTGCACTTAAAAATGATTAAGATAGCAAATTTGGTTACATATATTTTACCATAATAAACTTGGGGGAAAAAATTAAAATGAAAAGAACCCAAGTGAGATAGCAGAGGATGCTGTGAGCTGTTGAGCCTGTGTGAACAAAGACTACTGGCCCTCATGGCATCATGTGGCTGAATGAGTGGTTGGTAACGATCTGTTTTCTAATATCTGTTTCCTTTTCTTCCTCAATTTTTTTCTTAATTTGCTTCCTTGAGAGAACAATCTTGCTTCTTTGAGATACAAAATTCCAAGTTTGATGTGGTGATTATGGAGGAAAAAAAGAATGTGAGGTCACAATGAGAAGATGGGACACTATGGAAGGCCCTTTAATTTTCTAATAGTCACATAGACTTTAAAAAATAATCTCTGGGGCCTGGTAACTTAGTAATGTCATTGAGTTATTATAAAAGAGTAAGCAATTTTATAATATATTTGTTTAGGGATATAATTTTGTATAATTTCCCTTGTTCAGTTATTTTTCAGTATAAATCAGCCTCGATGATATGATCTTTTCTATTTTTTTCTAAAATTAGGATAATAATACATGTTTTATTAATGGTGATATAAACTCTAGGAGAAAAACATGAATGAATACTCACACGTATTTACTACTTGTGAGTAGCAGAAAACGTGAATACTAACAAGTTACCATAGTCTTGTTCCTAAATTTCCACAAGAGACCTTCCAAATGTATGAATTTTTATGTCTATATCTTGAGCCAAGAATATCCTTCTTCACTATCCCCACCCTACACCTAATCAGGAAATTTTCAAAGTTTTTCAACATATTTCATATTCACAAATTGCTTATGTTGGATCATCACCCTTGTCCTTCACTTATTGGGCACCAGAGGGCACACATCTTAAATCTCACTTTCTCAGAGACACAAATCCTTTTTCCCTCCACTGCAGGATTTTCTCCTCTGGATTTGCTCTGGCACCTTGACTTAGGGGAACAGTTCAGCTTTGCTCTTCCTGATTAGTGGCTTTCCTGATGGTGTGGTTCAACACACCCACCAAAGACAGAAAGTAATGATTACTCAGGAGGCCTGCTCCCTGTATCAATCTGCACAATCAAAAGAATTGTCCTTGGGCCGGGTGCGGTGGCTCACGCCTGTAATCCCAGCACTTTGGGAGGCCGAGGCGGGCGAATCACGAGGTCAGGAGATCGAGACCATCCTGGCTAACACGGTGAAACCCTGTCTCTACTAAAAATACAAAAAATTAGCTGGGCACGGTGGCGGGCACCTGCAGTCCCAGCTACTGGGAGGCTGAGGCAGGAGAATGGCAGAGCTTGCAGTGAGCCAAGATTGTGCCACTGCACTCCAGCCTGGGCGACAGAGTAAGACTCCGTCTCAAAAAAAAAAACAAAAACAAAAGAATTGTCCTTGAAAATAATCTTTGTAAACCATATATTTTTTTTTTTTTTTTTGGTTCTTGCTAACTTTTCATTGTTTTTAGGCTGCAGATAGCCTAAAATTCTATTCATAACTTTTGCCTTCAAAGCTTATAAAGTGAGATAATAGAGGTGAAACTGCTTTCGAAGGGGAAAGAAGCACCATATAATTGCAAAGTAGAATTACCTCTAGGAGAAATGTTAACTAGACAAGGCCAGTCTGTCACCCACTGGGAAGTCGCACAATCTCAGCTCGCTGCAGCCTCAACCTCCCCAACTCAAGCAATCCTCCCACATCAGCCCCCCAGGTAGCAGGACTACAGGCGTGTGCCACCTAAGTTTTTTATTTTTTGTAGACACAGGGTTCACCCTATGTTGCCCAGGCGGGTCTCGAACTCTGGGCTTAAGTAACCCGCCCACCTCAGCCTCCCAAAGTGCAAGGATTAGAGGTATGAGCCACTATGCTTGGCCCATAATTTTTGATTCTTGTGACTGTGTGCTCACATTTTTTTCTTAATGATTTCTCTGTTGATCTTTCTTTATAAAAATTTCTATTTTCTAAACCTATTTAATTCTTCTGGACATATCCTAAACTACACATTCAGAGCCACCCAAGTAGCCATCCATCCATTTATGAAATAATATGACTACTGAGAAATCTAGAAATTAAATTTAAAAAATAAAATATGATTTTTTGTTTACTATAAAACAGGTCTCAACAATCAATAAGTAAATGATTCTAAGAGAAAATGTCAAAGTATAAGTATATAGATTTTTTTTTCCCTCATACCAAGTAAGAATATTTTTATTTTCCTTTGGGCCATCCCTCAATCACAGTATATTCAGAATAGTTTTCAAATTTTGTAGGATTGTTTTTATCTTTCTGTGCCTTTGACAAGTATGAGCAGATTTAGTTGAGGAGGTAAGTAGGCCACAGAGCATCAGAACAATTTATTTTTATTTTTATTTTTATTTTTTGAGACGGAGTCTCCCTTTGTCACCCAGGCTGGAGTGCAATGGTGTGATCTTGGCTCACTGCAACCTCTGCCTCCTGGGTTCCAGCGATTCTCCTGCCTCAGCCTCCAGAGTAGCTGGGACTACAGCTGTGTGTCACCTTGCCTGGCTAATTTTTGTATTTTTAGTAGAGACGGGGTTTTACCATGTTGGCCAGGCTGGTCACAAACTCCCGACCTCAAGTGATCCACCTGTCTCGGCCTCCCAAAGTGCTGGGATTACAGGCATCAGCCACCATGCCAGGCCCAGAACAATTTCTGAATTCAAAACAAATAGCCCTGAATAGTATATTCTCTATTCACTGAATAGAAAATTCATGTTCAATGTTTTGTCAGTGTTTTCATCATAGGCAAACCTGAGAACAATTTTCTTAGGAAGACAGTGCCATAAATGTTGATGAGGCTCCCTAGTTAACCCCCACCTCAAACCAAACCAAACGAAACATTTTATCCAGTTAAATATGTGGTAGTCCCCTCTGAAATCCCCACCACTCTTTGTTATTCATGTATTTACTGTTTTTGTGATTAACATAAGTAATAGGAAGAGAAATTCATATCTGTAGAGCACTTTATCCACATGTACTAAATTGTACTTGTCTCCCAACTCCTATGTGAGATATATGTATGAAGCACTATTGTTCTGGGATCTTTGGGATTGGGATGTCGCTTTTCTGGCCGAAAACTTCTTTGGTGCCTTTGCCCAAGTTTTGCTCAGGCCCTCTGGGTTTGTTCCGCCCACTCGGCCAGGCAGGCAGTGCCCCACTCATGCTACTGGCCCTTGATCACACGCCTCTAAGGGAGACTGAGTCAGGTGTGGAGCGGCAAGGGATGTGTAAGCGATCATGGGATCCGGCCACTGTGCACAAACACGCCGGCTGCTGCCAGAGGGCAGGCAGTTCCGAGTGCTGGCACGGGTGCCGGCGCTCTGTGAGGCCGCGCTGGACCAGGCACACTTCAAGCAACTTTCCCAGCTGGTACCGGAAAATGCAGTGATGCCCAGAAACTTGGAGATGCCTGCAACTGCATGCCCCCAAAGACGGAGTCACAGCCCTGGCTTGGGGAGCTCCCAGGTCTGGGCTCCCTGAAGGGCCGCAGCTGTTCTCTCCTCTTCACCCACAACACGGCGAGCAAGGGGCGGGTTTCAGCCCTGTTTGTGTTAACAGCTCTTTTAGCCTTGCCATTTGGTGGGTTCCGAGTTCTTGTTCTGCCTTCAAGAAGAATGGGGTACACAGACAAGTGGAGGGTGAGCAAGGCGAAGAGGAGCTTTACTGAGCAATAGAACAGCTTAGAGGAGACCTGCAGTGGGCAGCTCCTTTCCATAGCCAGGGTGTCTCGACCAGTTTTCAGCTCTCAGCAGAGAAGGTAGCTCCTCTCTGCAGCCAGTCCTCCCATCATCTCTTCAGCTCCTCTCTGCAGCTGGTCATCCCCTTGTCTCCCTGTCCTCTCTCCATCCTCTCTTCCGAGTTTGACTCTGGGGGGTTTTTATGGGCCTCAGAGGGTAGGAAGTGTGTGCTGATTGGTCCATGGGTGGCCGTGGATGGGCCCAGGGAAAAGCACCGCACGTTCCCACTCTGGTCCGTGGGACTGGCAGCCCGGCCCCCAGGCTTCAGGCCCCCCCCGCCCTTGGCTTGAAGGTAGGAGTTTCCTGGGGACCCACCCCATTTTGCCCAGGAGTCTATCTGCTTCCTGCTGCTGTTCATGGTGCCCAGGTTGCTCGTGCCAAGGGGCACGCCAGCGCCTGGCTGTCCTCAGCACCCCCTGGTCTCCCTCCCATGCTCATTAGTTCCCAAAGTCCAGAGAGGGCAGAGTGGCAGGGGCCGAGTGTGTCAGTGCTGCCCTGAGACTGCACACACCCAGCCAGGCTGCAACAGTGCCCGGGCTTGGCCCCATCCTTGCTCTGAGATCCGAGGGGGATGCTGGGAGCGGGGAGAGGCTAGATACTGGGGGCAGATACCTCTGAGCCTGCGGGGACAAGGGTGGCCTTCCTGGGCCCCTGAGAGTGCATAGACGCCTGGTTCTGCAGTCGCAGCTGGGCGCTGCAGCTGCGGGGCTCCTGCCTGCTCCCAGCCCCTAAGAGCACAGGGAGACCGGGGTCCATGTCCACAGCGGTGTCTTGGGTGGCTGCAACCGCACCCGAAAGGTCCAGGCTGCTGCCTGCTCCCTGCTCCCGCTAGCTTCATGAAGGTGACACCGCCCCAGGCCCAGCTCCGCCTTGGGTCCCCTCTCTGCCCACCCCTTCATGTGCGACCGCACTGCTCTTCTGTCAGTAGGCAACTCGGCCTGGGCCCATCACGGCAGCCGCCACTGGAGGGCTCCCAGAGCAGGCTCCAGAGACTGTCACCTCCTCCCCGCAGTGGTGGACAGCAAGAGCAGCGACGTGGGACCAGGGTCCAGAGCGGCAGAGGCTCTGGGCCTGGGATCAAGTCCCACCCAACTGCACGAGGGTTGGGCGAGGGTTGGGCAGGAAAGTCGAAGTCGGCTGCCTCAGGGATGCAGGCCACAGGGGTCACACCGCTGCCACTGTCGCTCCCACAGCCGCTCCCTCAACCACTGTCCATGCCCCTCTGCTGCTGCTATCACTGTGATCCTTATTTTATAACTGCCTCAGAGAAGTTAAATAAACAGATTTAAAAATTCAAGATGTAGGACGGGCGCGGTGGCTCATGCCTGTAATTCCAGCACTTTGGGAGGCAGAGGCTGGTGGATCACCTGAGGTCAGGAGTTCGAGACCAGCCTGGCCAACATAGCAAAACCCCGTCTCTACTAAAAATACAAAAATTAGTCAGGCGTGGTGGCGGGTACCTGTAATCCCAGCTACTCGGGAGGCTGAGGCAGGAGAATCGATTGAAACCAGGAGGCAGAGGTTGCGGTGAGCCAAGATTGTGCCACTGCACTCCAGCCTGGGCAACAAAGCGAGACTCTGTCTCAAAAAAATAAAAAATAAAATAAATTAATTAATTAATAAAATAAAATAAAAATTCAAGATGTATGTACATTATTATGGAAGATAATTCATGGTTTTATTTTTTTCAGAATTGGCATAGACAGTCCTGAATTTCTAATGGTTTATGTGTGAAAATGTTTTTTTAATGTCAAATAGTTTAACTTAAGTATATTTTTAAATGAATACTGAGTGCATGGAAAAATATATTCTGGACTTCAGTTCCTCAAACTCCACCTTCACCTGCAAATCAAATGTTTTAGACCCTTTTCTTTTCTGAGTATTACCTTTTCTCTCCACCTACATTCTCTGCTAACCAGGATAGTCACTCTTATATGCAGCATATGTGAAACCAAATGTTTGGGAGACAGTGTGGGTGGAGAGAAAAAGTATAGCCTTGAGCATCAGACACCTCCTTACCTTACTTAATTTACAGCATGCCCTTGAGCAAATGTTGTAACTGACGGAGTCTCAGTTTACACTTTTGCAAATGTCATAATAATAATATCTATGTCTTGCAGTTTTTTAGAGGATTAAATGAGATATCATTTATATTGTCCTGAAGTGTAATTGGTTCCAAAATACTTTCCACCCTTGTTAGTAGTAAAATGAGTAATATTTATCAATAAATTACTTTGCACTTTAGTTGTAGTTTAGAGTAGTGTGAAAGCCTGGATTGTTACTATTCCATAGGAATTAGCTCCTGGTTTTGGCCTGAGACTAACTAATGTCTAATCCTCAAAATTCCTACTCATAAGGTTCAATAATAAGCAGATGGGTTACACAGCCCTAATTTTGCAGGTCACACTTACTTTTCCTCTTGATATAAGGTTTTGTCAGCAGCTAAAAACATCCGGGTTACTCAAAAAGTGTGATCAATATATAACAACACAGGAATTGTCTAAGAAGAATTCAGGAACAAGAGAATGCTGGGTAAATCACAGACTGATCATGAGAGAGCCACGGCTATAGAAAAAAATCTGATTTAGAGAAACGATAATTTTTTGTGTTTTCTCTTACCCCTTCCCTCCCTTTAGTTCCCAATAATTTTATTTTATAGCAAAGATACTTAAAATAAAATTTTATTTGATAGCAAGTCAGGGTCTTGCTTTGTTGCCCAGGCTGGAGTACAGTGGCTATTCGCAGGTGTGGTCATAGTGTACTACAGCCTCAAACTCTTGGCCTCAATCCTCCCACCTCAGCCTCAAAAGTAGGTTGGACTACAGATACACATTACCAATTTTAAATTTTAAAATGTAAAATAAAATTTTGCCTTTCTTCGTTTTTCTTTCTTTCCATTACTTAAACTTCATTTGACATGTATACAATCAAGAACTACAGACTGAGTCCTTACTACATGTCAGAAACTTATAGAATACAATAATAAGTGAAACAGCCAGTCTTTGATTTCAAGAAGTTAACATTGGTTGGGAAGGCAGATAACTAGAGGTAAGTAACAATAAATAAATAAGATGGTTTCAGAGAATGCTAAATATTATAAGGAAAATAAAATAAATATGACAGAGAGTAACTAGGGAGTATCTTTAGATTGGGCGGTCAGAGAAGGCTTTCTAAAGAGAGCTTGAGCTAAGACCTGGCTGATAAGGTCTGAGCCATTTGAAAATGTGGCAGGAAAATGTGATGCACAGAAGCCAAGAGAAGAAAATGTTTTAAGAAAGAGAAATTGAGCAATTGAATCTGCTGATAAAGTAGGTGAGATGAAAACCAGCAGTGATTATTAAAGTTTACCTTTGGTAACCTGGGCAAAAGCAGGGACTGTGGTGCTATCTGGATGCAAGTTCAACTGCTGAGGCTAAGGGAAGAAGTCTGCCAAAGGGAGAAACTAGTGATCAGGTTGTATATGCCCAGAAGCTGGTTAGATTGTTCTTTATAAAATAAAGTAGCTCTAGTACCCCCAGTACCTCACAAAACAAATGCATCTACTTGGTTTGTATCACTTCTGACAAGTTGTGCTACTAATAATAGTAGAATTATTTATGATTTTACTACTGATTTCATTTAATTTTGACTATTATATCAAGATCCTGAATTTTCCTTTTTCTTTTTTTTAGTTGAAGTTAATAATTTTTTAAATTTTTACTTTTGTAGAGAAAAGATCTCGCTGTGGTGACCAGACTGGTCCTGAACTTCTGGGCTCAAGCCACCTTGGCCTCCCAACCTGATGGGATTATAGGCACGAGCAGCCACATCCAGCCTCCTTTTTTTTTTTTTTAACAGGTGTGTAGGACCATAGGCTTCTCTCTCCTCCTCACCCCTTCCCATCTTCTTTTGTAACTGTGCCCATAAATGAATATATAATCAATTTGGGTGGAGTTTATCACTGAAAGCTTCCTAAACTGGGGAGTAAATCAGTTTGGCACAGTGGTTATGAGAGCAGATTTTGACTGTGACCTGGCTTTATATGCTGGCTCTACTCTTTACTACATATGTGAACTTGGACAAATTACTTAACTTCCTTATGCTTCAATTTCTTCCTTTGTTAAAAGGTGATAACGGGGGCCGGGCGCGGTGGCTCAAGCCTGTAATCCCAGCACTTTGGGAGGCCGAGACGGGCGGATCACGAGGCCAGGAGATCGAGACCATCCTGGCTAACACAGTGAAACCCCGTCTCTACTAAAAAAATATCAAAAACTAGCCGGGCGAGGTGGCGGGCGCCTGTAGTCCCAGCTACTCGGGAGGCTGAGGCAGGAGAATGACGTAAACCCAGGAGGCGGAGCTTGCAGTGAGCTGAGATCCGGCCACTGTACTCCAGCCCGGGTGACAGAGTGAGACTCCGTCTCAAAAAAAAAAAAAAAAAAAAAAAAAAAGGTGATAACGGGCCAGGCACCGTGGCTTATGCCTGTAATCCCAGCACTTTGGGAGGCCGAGGTGGGTGGATCACTTGAGGTCAGGAGTTTGAGACCAGCCTGACCAACAGGTGAAACCCCGTCTCTACTAAAAATACAAAAATTAACCGGGCCTGGTGGTGTGCACCTGTAATCCCAGCTACTCAGGAGGCTGAGGCAGGAGAATCACTTAAACTTGGGAGGCAATGTTGCAGTGAGCTGAGATCATGCCACTGCACTCCAGCCTGGACAGCACAGCGAGACTCAATCTCAAAAAAAAAGGGGGTGGTGGGGATAATGATAATGTTTTATAAGTGTTTTGTAGGTATCAATTTATCTAATCTTCACAATAATCCTATAAATAGTATAATTAAACTTCCTTTACAGATGAGAAAACCATCTCATCTAAGGCAGATGTTATCTGCCTTAGATCACAAAACTGATAAATAGCAAACCAGAATTTGATCCTAGGCAGTGTGGTTCACAACCTAGAGCCTTTAACTGCAAGGATGTCTCCCTGTCTGTCCTAAAGGGTCATGCTCTGCACTGTGTAGGCCTGAAAGCCCTTCTCCAAGTCTTGTTGGACCTGGGTGAACACCTGACCCAAAAACGTACAATACTTGTATAGCCCAGCTAGAAAGATGACCTGAACTGGTCAGATTCTTTCACTCTGAGGAATTTGTTCTGAAAACATGGGAATAAGCTGCCACATGATGGTGTGAACTGCAACTGAAAAGTCCAGTACAGCTGGGGCCTTGATGGCCACTGGGAGTCTTATGTGAAGAGAATCAGCAGAGGGAAGAAGAGAAAAAACAAAAAAAAAAACAGGGCAGATGCACCATGACAAAACTAAGTGGAACGGCTCGTGACCTCTGAGGGAGCAGCCAGCCTCATTCCGTTCCTAAAGTTTCTCAGGTCTGGTCCCGCAAAGGCCCAACTATCGTTAGTTCTCTTCTTTTCTTTTTTTTTTTTGGGACAGAGTTTCGCTCTTGTTGCCCAGTCTGGAGTGCAGTGACGTGATCTCAGCTCACTGCAACCTCCGCCTGCCAGGTTCAAGCAGTTGTCCCACCTCAGCCTCTTGAGTAGCTGGGATTACAGGCATGCGCCACCACACCTGGCTAATTTTGTATTTTTAGTAGAGACAGGGTTTCACCAAGTTGATCAGGCTGGTCTCAAACTCCTAACCTCAGGTGATCCACCCAGCTCAGCCTCCCAAAGTGCTGGGATTACGGACGTGAGCCACCGCACCTGGCCGAGTCATTAGTTCTTTGAGTGAGCCCACTGTGTATCCTTCCAAAAAAACAACAAACAAAAGACACAGCTGTTATAATCACAGCAAAAAAAAATCCTTTACTTAACCTAGCATGAATGGTTCTCTGTTCCTTGTAAAATAACAACAGCAACTACAAAACAACCTGACTTAAAAATGGGCGAATAATTTGAACATACATTTCTCCAAAGAAGACGTACAAATCGCCAACAAAGTATATAAAAAGATACTCAAAATCACTACTCAACAGGGAGATATTAATACAAATCAAAACCAAAATGAGTTAACACGTCACACCAATTAGGATGGTTATTATTTTAAAAAAAGAAAAGAAAAAAAGGCCGGACATGATGGCTCACACCTGTAATCCCAGCACTTTGGGAAGTCGAGGCAGGCATACTGCTTGAGCCCAGGAATTTGAGGCCAGCCTGGGCAACATGGCAAAGCCCCCTCTCTACAGAAAATACAAAAATTATCCGGGCACGGTGGCATGTGCCTGTAGTCTCAGTACTCAGGAGGCTGGGGTGAGAGGATTGCTTGAGCCTGGGAGGCAGAGGTTGCAGTGAGCAGCAGAGCGAGACCCTGTTTCAAGAAAAATAAAATAAAGTATAAATATAAATAAAACCAAAAAAAAGATAAGTATTGGTGAGGTTGTGAAGAAACTGGAACACTAGTATGATGTTGGTGAGAATAAAATGGTACAACAGCTGTGGAAAACAGTATGGAGATTCTTCAACAAATTAAAAATAGAACTACAGTATAATACAGAAATCTCACTTCTGGGCATATTTCCAAAAAAATTTAAATCAGGATCTCATAAAGATATCTGCACCCTTATGTTCACTGAAGCACTATTCACAATAGTCAAGATATGAAATGAATGTAAGTGTCCATCAACAGACAAATGGATAAACAAAATATAGCATATGCTTAAAATAGAATATTATTCTGCCTTAAAAAGGAACAAGTTCTGACACACACTATAATATGGATGAACCCCGAGGACATATTAAGTGAAGTCAGTCAGTCACAAAAAGACAAATACTGTATATTCCCACATATATGAGATACCTAGAGTGGTCAAATTCATAGAAAGAGAAAATAGAATGGTGGCTGCCAGAAGCAGGGCCGTGGTGGGGGTTGAGGGGAGATGGGGAGTTGTTTAACGGGCATAGAGTTTCAGTTTTGCAAAATGAAAAGAGATCTGAAGATTGGTTGTACGACAATGTGAATGTACTTAGTCCTACTGAACTGTACACTTCAAAATGGTTAAAATAATAAATGTTATATTAAGATTGGTTGTACAACAATGTGAATGTACTTAGTACTACTGAACTGTACACTTCAAAATGGTTAAGATAATAAATGTTATATTAAGTATATTTTACCACAATTAAAAAACCAACAAGCAAACAAAACCAACCAACCAACAAAACAAACAGAAACCAACAAGAAAAAAAAAGTTGTCAGTCATATTGAGACCATAGTGAGTCTGTGTTATTGAGAAAAATAGAGAGTTGGGGGAAAAATGCCTGTTGGGTGAGGAAGACATGAACTCAGTCACTTACATGTCCAGGTACGGTGTTCTGTAGTGCACCAAGTAGAAATGTCCAGTCATGAGCTGGGGTACAGGTCCGAGGCTAGGAAGACAAAACAGTAGCCCTTTACTGCAGGATTGATTAGATGAGAGAGGGCATTGGTTAGGACAAAGGAATCAGGCAGAGGACCATGACCGTAATTCTAGTTTAGGAGAACAGTATTGGTATGGCCATACCACACTGTTGGCCATACCGATTGGTATGGCCATTTCCCCAGAAAGGGGAAGCTGGAGCCTGAGCAGGCGGTAGAGACTATTGCGAGTTCAGTAAGAGACACATAAGTTTGGGGACATGCAAACATATTCAATTGGCAGTCAGTTTGCTGCCTGAAAGGGTGATTGTAGCTGAGAACCTACATGGCCCCTAGCGCAGCATTTCCTTAGGTAGGCTGTGAGGCCTCTGAGAAATGATTCCTTCCGATATTCACAGTGCACATGAACATATCAGAGGCCCTCAGAGTGCTCTGGGAAAGAGAATTGCTTAATTTTGTTAAACCTGGGTTTTCCAAAACTCATCTGACTGCCCTGCCTTTTTTTTTCATAAAACATCTATTAATTTAATGAGGACTACACTTTGCGGAATTGTTCTCCGGTTTATGAAGATATTTCTTAGTTGACAAAGGGAAGCAAAGGAGAAACTGGTTAGATAGTTGACACATCTGTGAATATTCAGTGTGTCCCTATTAAGTCACCAAAACAGACTGAGAAAGCTTCCAAAAACCCAGGCCTGGCCTGGAAACTGAGGACACAAACCCCTCTGCATGGGGAGTGGTGGTGAAGGTTGCTGGGGGCTTTGATCAAAGACAGCTTGCTGTCTTGGCTTTCTCCCTACACTGCATGTGCTAGTGAAGCCTGGCCAATCCCTCCCCTAGTTCTTTTTTATCCTCTACATTGGCTCCTTGTCCTTGCTTTTCCATTTGCATAACTAATGCACACAACACAGAGTTCCTGCAATTTTAAAGACAGCTGGCCAGCACATCTTGGATGCTGATGTCAGGAAACATCTGGAAGAGGGCTAAAGTTACTGTAGGCCCAGCTGAGAACAATGGAAGCACATTAATATGGAAAATTCAGTATTGGGGTTGGCGGGTGGCTTGTGTAAATAAAAATGGCTGTCAGGCCAACTTATAAAAGTCTTGTGCAAAACCTTATTGTAGTTTTGGCATTAATGCCACTGAGCAATTGAGTGGTAGACCAGCTAAAACTGAAATATTGCTGCTTTGTTTTGGATATGTGTCATTGAGACTTTCCTTTTCTTAAAAGTTTTCCTAGAAGTCCTGCCAGCTCAGCAAGATATTCTATTCTAAAAAGTTCATAAAATAGTGTTAATAATAAATAAACATTATTTATTATATTAATATTAATTAATTAATCAATATATTAATATAATCAATATATTAATATATAATCAATATATTGATTTATTAATATATAATTAATATTTATTAATAAATAATATTAGGATGACCTCTCTTCTTTCTCCTTGATCCCTCGTGCTCAAAATATAAAGATATAAAATGGAGTTCTGATACACCGTTTTCTGCTATCTCTAAGAAGTCAGTGTTGGCCGGGTATGGTGGCTCACGCCTGTAATCTCATCACTTTGGGAGGCTGAGGCGGGTGGGTCACCTGAGGTCAGGAGTTCGGGACCAGCCTGATCAACATGGAGAAACCCCGTCTCCAGTAAAAATACAAAATTAGCCGGGCATGGTAGTGCATGCCTATAATCCCAGCTACCCGGGAGGCTGAGGCAAGAGAATCGTTTGAACCCAGGAGGCGGAGGTTGTGGTGAGCCGAGATCACGCCATTGCACTCCAGCCTGGGCAATAAGAGCGAAACTCTGTCTCAAAAAAATAAAAAAGAAGAAGTCAGTGTTAGTAGAAATATTAAGGTATACAAATATTTACATGTGAACATTATAGGATATGCCTGAAAATTTTAAATGTGAACATTCTTTTTCTTTTTTTTTTTTTTTTCTTTTGAGACAGAGTCTCTCTCTGTCACCCAGGCTTGAGTGCAGTGGTATATGGTGTGATCTAAACTCACCGTAGCCTCCGCCTCCCAGGCACAAGCAATTCTTCTGCCTCAACCCCCTATCCTAAGTAGCTGGGACTGTGGGCACACGCCACCACACCCGGCTAATTTTTGTATTTTTTGTAGAGACGGAGTTTCAAATATTGCCCAGGCTGGTCTCAAACTTCTGGACTCAAGCAATCCACCCGCCTTGGCCTCCCACAGTGCTAGGATTACAGAAAGGAGCCACCTCGCTGCAACATTACTTTTCAAGGCTGTGTGGCGTAGTAGTTAAATAAAACAGATTTTGGAGTTTGAATTCTAGCTCCTCCTCTTACCCAACTATATGAAACCTTGAGAAAATTACTTAATTAGCATAACTTTGTTTTGAAAATTATGTTAATTATTTTTGCCAGTTGGAATTGTCATGAGGAGCGCACAAGCTAACATATGTTGGCAGAGCTTAATGATTAGTTGCCCAGGTCAGCTATTCTTACTGTAGTTTTGTTGATATGTAAGGATTAAGAAGAAATCCTTGCTATAATCTATTTTGCAATCCAACTGCAAAACACTGAGCATTTGCTTTCAATTTCCTGTCCAACAGATAAATGTTTTGGAATTAAGGTTTCTCCCCTTAAGCGTTATTTTAAACTTCTACCTACTGTTTCACTTTATTTTGTAGAAACTGAAAATGGCATCTTGTCTCTTGTACAAGTTCATGATTACTATGTCATATTGTCTTCTGACATTTGAATTCCTGGTCTTGATACCTGCTTTTTCCCTGTGAAAGCTTATTGGATTTTCTCCTATTTATAAGGGCCTGACATTTCACAATAGTCTATTTCCATCCATTGTCTAGGTATTTTTTGGGCGCTATCAATCTGGCAGCTCATATCCTTTGGTTTTCGAAATCTTGAATTATTGATTTATTATGAGCTCCTCCCCATCAATTTTTCTGTTCTCTTTCTCTCTTTCTGGAACTCCTGTTTATTGAAATATTGTACCTTGTAGACTGATCCTCTGATTGTCTTTTCTTTCCTGTTGTCCTTTTCTTTGCCTTTTAGCTTTATTCTCCTAGAGAGTTTCTCAACTTTATCATCTAACCCATCTAAGTTTTAAGATTCCGTGATTATATTTCAAATTTCTAACAGTTATTTTTTGTTCTTTTTATTTCATCCTATTCTTGTAACATCTGTTTACTTCTCTGAAGATATTATTAGCTTTTTTAAAGCTTTATTTCCCTGCATATTCTTAAGACTTTGTTTCCTCTCTAGCTTTTTTTTCTTTTTTTCTTTTGTGTGTTCTGTCTCTGTCTTCCCTGGTAGAGGCGTTTTTCAGATGTATGATAATTCTGGCTCTTCACTTATATTTTAGAGCTAATGGACACCTCTGTGCCATGGATGAAGTTTGTTGCCTTTTGTCTTTAGAATGATCAATCTGAGCCATTTCTATGGGAGGGGGATATTCTTGTCTTTAGGTCTTTTTCTTGGTCTGAGTAAGTTTTCTAGAAGGTAAATGTCTACTCTCCTTCCTGGAATGGTTCCTTATGCTGACTGCCTCTGTTCTGGACTGAGAATAGTGTTTCATTATATAAACCTGTTTTCAAATCTGTCTGCTTTCAGCATAGTATTCCCACTCTTTATCATGCCTAGTGTCCCTAGTTCTGGCTTAGAGACCCTCTATTACATCTTCTGCAGCAGCCACTAACCTCCATTTAGGAGGGAGGCTTTTGGGGTAGCCTATTCTGGGAACTGGCTTGCTTCTTGGTTTCCCCTGTGTTGATTTAGAATTCAGCCTTCTCAGTTTGTTACGTGACGTACTAAGTATCCTATTTTTTAGCTCTTAAAATTTTGTTGCTGTCGTTATTTTCTCCCCCTTTTAATTTGCTAAAATCCTTTTATTTTTATTTTAGTAGAGGTTTGGGGGTAAACACATTTGTTCAATCAGCCATCTTTAATCAGTATTTTTAAAAAAGATATTCTTGGCCAGGCACAGTGGCTCATGCCTGTGATCTCAGCACTTTGGGAGGCTGATGCAAGAGCACTGCTTGAGCTCAGAAGTCCAAGGCTACAATGAGCCATGATCATGCCACTGCACTCTAGCCTGGGTGACAAAGGGAAAGCCCATCTCAGAGGTGTGTTAGTCCATTCTTGTGTTGCTATAAAGGAAGGCTCAAAGCGTGGTAATTTATAAGGTAAAGAGGTTTATTTTGGTTCATGGTTCTATTGGCTTGATGAGAAGCATGGACCAGCATCTGCTTCTGATGGGGCCTCAGGAAGCTTCCAATCATGGCAGAAGGTGAAGGGGAGCTGGTGTGTCACATGGTGAGAGAGGGAGCAAGAGAGACAGTGAGGAGTTGCTAGGCTCATTTTAAACAACCAGATCTCGTGTGAACTCATAGAGTGAGGACTCACTCATTATGTCGAGGACAGCACCAACCCTTTTATGAAGGATCCACCCCCATGACCCAAACACCTCCCAAGAGGCCCTCCTTCTACACTGGAGGTCACATTTCAACATGAGATTTGGAGGGTACAAACATCTAAACCAAAATGAGGGTGGGGAGATGATATTCTTAATGTAATAACTTTTTTTCTGAAAAATTAGATTTTCTGTGCCAGAATCCCAAATCCAAGAACTCTAAGATAAAGTAAAGTGCCTGAGAATAGCTTTGTAAACATGTTCATTTAATTTCTAACTGGGTCTTAATATTTTGGCCATCATAACTGTTGTGTGGTAGATGTTTCTGTTTGTTGGCAAAACCCTCTTGGGTTGTTCATCACCTTTATGTCGTTACAGATGTAAACAACATGTGCGCTCCAGATGGACTCTGAAATTCAGGCTCCCACTTTATGACACACTCCTCTACAACACCAGAGACTCCCAAACACAAGTCATTATATCGACTCATTTCAGCTCACATCTTGGCGACTCTCAAGAGGGAAACCTCAGAGTGACTAAAATCTCCATAATGAGAAGACACGTACATTCAATATCTATTTTGGTAGGAGACTTTATATTCAGCCTTCTTTCTGTAAAGTGAGATGTGGTAGATTTGGGCTTAGGGTGAGCTGTATGTGGAGTAAAGAGTAACAAGATAAGCAAGGACTTAACTCCATAGTAAATGTTAACACTTTCTACATCTTTAACCCCAATTTTATGTGCCAAAGCAAGAATCCCCACAACTGATACCCTCCTGGCAGATCTGACTTCAGGAAAGGCAATTCAGGCAGCTATTTGAATGGGCCTGGACTGTGTGGGCCTGTGGCCAGTCTCACAACAAAACAGAATCAACAGCCTTGCAGTCTCAGAAATGCAGTGGTCATTCTGGTAAGCAACAGTCAAAACTAAAATTTCTTAAACTGATTTTTGGCCTCTATGGTCAAAGGAAAACTAATCCTACTTGTTATTTCATAGATGGAAAAAAATCCATTTGCCAATCAGGATGTGTCTGATACTACTTTTTTTTGGTTTCAAGAGTAAAATCAAGAAAAACTGCTTTTTAAAAGTCAAAGAATCACTTTGCCATAATATTATTACAACCATGTTGAATCTGAAAAAAATTAATAATAATAAGGCTTAGAGAGGTTGAGTAACTTACCTAAGGTTACCAAATTAGTAAAGACTGAACTGGGATTTAAAAGCAAGGTTTTTAGAATTTTTCTCCAAAACCCAGAATCTTTGCATTGAGCCAGCCTGCCATTCTGAGACAGACAATGTTCATAACATTTGCATATTGTTTGTACAGTGTTCATTTTTTAATGTAGGACACATTTCATACATGCCAAGAGGAATCATATGCTTATTCTTGCTAGTATATGGCAAACTTGTCCATTGTGTAATACAAATATGACTCATGACTGCTGTCATCAGTCCAGCAAATCACCTTTCATCACAGGTACACAGATGACAAATACAGAGTGTGGAAGGGGTCAGCTGAAGGTGCTACTTTCCTGGGCTGTCATTTTTTTGTTTGTTTGTTTGTTTGTTTTACATCTGCCACTTCATTTATTTTATTTGCAGGAGGAGTTGAAACAAATTTTAAGGGAGATTTTCATTTTCCCCCTAAACATGAATCATTCAAGTAAAACCAACTTCACTATAGAAATGTAGCAAAGTAAGGGGAAAGCAGCACAACAACCCAAGAGGCAAAGGCTGGGGGAAGGGGTGGGTGCAGTCTGTGTGTAAAATATGCATAAATGCCTTATGATTCACCTGGTCAAGACTGCCTCCCCAGAAGGCAAGCACAAGGGCCCATTTTAAGAGGATGTTTCCCCCCATACATCTGAGAATGCTTCAACTTAAAGAGCTTAAGATTAAAAAGACAAAAAAGAAAACAAAACTAACCAAAGAAACTCCCAAAATCCCCATGAACCGCCCAGCCATAGCCATCTTCCTGAATCGATCATAGGAGTTTCATTTCATTTTATAAAAAGATAAATAAAAAATATGGAAAAAGATATTTTATCATCTTGTATTTGTAAAGATAATAGAATTCACGAATTTCTTAGAAAATAGACCAGACACTGCCCTCCAGTTCTACCCTGTTGCTGGGAGGATCAGCAGGACTAGAAAGTTTGGGATACTGGAGCTGCTGGTAGAGAATGGGAAGTCCAGCCCAGAAGAAATTAGGAAATATGGCTCAGGGGCACGTGAGGTGTGGTTAGGAGCAACTCCACGTGATATATGGCTGCACAGAAAAGGGGAACACAAGGTGGTTGGAAAGGCCTTAAACTCCTCCTTGACATACAAAACCGATTTTTACAAAGATCCAGGCAGTTTGGTCCCAAACTAAGGTGAACACTTCAAAGTTTATTCACATGCTTTACTTTCTCTTTTAAGAATCCTAGTTTCCTAAATTAAATTAGAATTAAATTCTAATATTACCACATACGCCTAAAAAGAAAAAAGAAAAAAAAAAAAAAGAAAGGCTTTTAAAATCAGGACAGGGGAGAAGAGATTGAAAATCATCAAATTAGACCTCTTAGCTCCAAATGAAATGAAATTAAGAACAAAAACTTCTGGACCTACCGCAGCGATTGCAGCTGCAGCTCGCAGCAGCGTTTTGGGCTATCATTTTATCTAAAACAATCACTGCTCCATAGAAAGACTGCAAAGACTTGGAGTCCTGTGTTTCAGTCCTGATATTGCTGCTAACCAGTTGTATTCGGCTTGTTATCTATGAAGAAAACTCACCTTTGTTAAATTCCCAGTGTGTGTTGGGCACAGCTTTCTTTTTTAATTTATGTGGTTTTTTTTTAGAAGCTCATATGTGTCCAAGGGTTATGAAGGATACTAAAGTTAGACACTTCCACCCATGGCTCCTAGCCTGTGATCCCCTTCCCAGTGTTATCTATTGTTACCAATTTTGCATAATACTTCTAGAGTACCAGGAACTTTAAATATATTATGTCAGCTAAGTTTCCTGGTTGTTGCTCCAATTTAATTTAATTTAATTTAATTTTTTTGTCTTTTTCAGGATTTAGGACAGGAAAGGGAGGCCAGTGTATGTACTCAGTCTGCATATTTGTTCCAATTTTACAGTTTCTGAAATTGAGCTTAGTAGCTACTTGCAAATAACTAATTAGTAGTGGAACTAAGATTAATTCACCCTTTCTGTACTCACTGAATAACTATAATGGTACCATGCTAGGCTTTGAAGATGGGATTGTGAGGCACATAGATCCTTCCTGTCAGTCTAATGGAGGGGTTTGCTTTTTTTTATTAATTTTTTTTCTTTAATTAGGGATAGGATCTCACTGTGTTGCCCAGGGCTGGCCTTGAGCTCCTAGGCTCAAGCAGTCTTCCCACCTCAGCTTCCCAAAGTGCTGGGATTACAGGCCTGAGCCACCTTACTCAGCCCAGTGAAGAAGTTTTAAAAAGTAAACAGATAAGCTACTGCTTCCACTGTCACCATGTGATGTGCCTGCTCCCACTTTGCCTTCTGCCATAACCGAAAGTTCCTGAAGCCCTCACCAGAAGCTGAGTAGATGTTGGTGCCATGCTTGTATAGTCTGCAGAACTGTGAGCCAGTTAAACCTCTGTTCTTTATAAATTGCCCAGTCTCTGGTATATCTTTATAGTAATGCAAAAGTGGATTGATAGAGAAAATTGGTACTGATGAGTGGGGTGTAGCTATAAAGATATTTGAAGATGTGGAAGTGGCTTTGGAACTGGGTAACAGGCAGAGGTTGCAAGAGTTTGGAGGGCTCAGAAGAAGACAGGAAGATGAGAGAAGGTTTGGAACTTCTTCAAGGCTGGTTAAATGGTTGTGACCAAGTGCTGATAGAGATATTGACAATAAAATCCAGGCTGATGAGGTCTCAGACGGAAATGAGGAAATTATTGGGAACTGCAGTACAGGTTACCCATGTTATGCCCTAACAAAGAGCCTGGCTTTACTATGTTCATGCCCTAGGGGTCTGTGGGAGTTTGAACTTAAGAGTGATGACTGGCAGAGCGTGGTGGCTCATGCCTGTAATCCCAGCACTTTGGGAGGCCAAGGCAGGCAGATCACCTGAGGTCGGGAGTTCAAGACCAGCCTGACCAACATGGAGAAACCCCTTCTCTACTAAAAATACAAAATTAGCTGGGCATGGTGGCACATGCCTATAATCCCAGCTACTCGGGAAGCTGAAGCAGGAGAATCACTTGAACTGGGGAGGCAGAGGTTGCACTGAGCTGAGATCACACGGTTGCACTCCAGCCTGGGGAACAAGAGCAAAACTCCATCTCAAAAAAAAAAAAAACAGAGAGTGATGACCTAGAATATCTGGCAGAAAAAATTTCTAAGCAACAATGCATTCAAGATGTGCCTTGGCTGCTTCTAATCACCTACAATCAGATACAGGAGCAAAGAAATGACTTAAAGTTGGAACCTACATTTAAAAGGGAAGCAGACTGTAAAAGTTTGGAAAATCTGTAGCCTTGCTATATGGCAGAGAAAGAAAAAGCACTTTCAGGAGAGAAACACAAGCAGGCTGCAGAATAAGCACTTGCTAGAGAGATTAGCATGACTAAATGGGAGCCAAGTGCTAATAGCCAAGACAATGGGAAAAGGGCCTTAAAGGCATTTCAGGGATCTTCTAGGAATTCCCTCCCATCACAGGCCCAGAGGCTTAGGAGGAAAGAATAGTTTCAGGGACCAGGTACAGGACATCACCGCTCTGTGGAACCTCAGGACACTGCTTCCCATATCCTGGCTGTTCTGGCTCCAACCTTGGCTGAAAGGGGTGCAGGTACAGCTTGTGCTGAAGTTCTGGAGGGTATAATACATAAGTCTTGGCAGTTTCCATGTGGTGTTAATTCTGCAGGTGCTCAGAATGCAAGTGTGAAGAAGACTTGATGGTTTCCTCCTAGATTTTGGATGTATGGAAAAGCCTGGGTGTCCAGGCAGAAGCCTGCCACAGGAGTAGAGCTCCTACAGAGAAACCCTACTAAGGCAATGCCTAGGGGAAATGTGGATTCCAGCCCCCACCACAGTGTCCCCACCAGGGCACCGCCTCATGGAGCTATCGGGAGTGGCCCACTGTATTAGTCTGTTCTCACGCTGCTAACAAAGACATACTGGAAACTGGGTAATTTATAAAGGAAAGAGGTTTAATTGACTCACAGTTCAACATGGCTGGGGAGTCCTCAGGAAACTTACAATCATGGCAGAAGTGAAACAGGAATGTCTTACATGGTGGCAGGTGAGAGAAGTGAGAACCAAGTGAAGGGGGAAGCCCCTTGTAAAACTATCAGATATTGTGAGAACCCACTCACTATCATGACAACAGTATGGGGGGAACTGCCCTCATGATTCAATTATCTTCACCTAGGCCTGCCCTTGACACATGGGGATTATTACAATTCAAGATGAGATTTGGGTGGGGACACAGAGCCAAACCACATCACTCACCATCCTCCATATTCCAGAATGATAGATTCACTGGCAGCTTGCACCCTCTGCCTGGAAAACATGCAAGCACTCAACTCCAACCTGTGAGAGCAACCACATGGGCTGCATCCTGCAAAGCCACGTGGGCAAGGCTGCTCAAGGCCTTGGAAGCCTATCCCTCACATCAGGATGCAGGCCTAGAATCAAGGATTGTGTTGGAGCTTTAAGATTTAATGCCTGCCCTCCTGGGTTCCAGACCTGCATGGGCCTATTACCCCTTTCTTTTGGCCAACTCCTCCCTTTTGGAATGGGAATGTTTACCCAATGCCTGTACTATCATTGTATCTTTGAATTCAATAGCTTGTTTTTTATTTTACAGGTTTGTAGATAGAAGGAACTTCGCCTTGAGTTTCAGATGAGACTTTGGACTTTTGAACTTTTGAGTTAAAGCTGGAATAAGTTAAGACTTTAGGGAACTATTACGAAGGCATGATTGTATTTTGAAATGTGAGAAGGACATGAGATTTGCGGGTGCAGTGGCAGAATAATATAGTTTGGATGTTTGTCCCTTCCAAATCTTATGTTGTAATGTAATCCCCAGTGTTGGAGGTGGGACCTGGTGGGAGGAGGTTGGATCATGGGGCTTTGGGTAGTGTGGACACATTAACAATATTGATTCTTCCAGTCCATGAACATGGAATATATTTCCATTTATTTGTAATCCTTTTCAATTTTTTCATCAATGTTTTATAGTTGTCATGATCCCTCATGAATGGCTTAGCATCATCCCCTGGGTGATGAGTGAGTTCTCACTCTGGTATTTTACAGGAGATCTGTTCGTTTAAAAGAGTGTGGCACCTTTCCCCTCTCTCTTGCTCCCACTCTTGCCACATGACATGCCTGCTCCCACTTTACCTTCTGCTATGATTATAAGCTTCCTGCGGCCCTCACCAGAAGCTGAGCAGATGTTGGTGCCATGCTTGTACAGCCTGTAGAACTGTGAGCCAATTAAACCTCTTTTATTTGTAAATTCCCCAGCCTCAGATATTCCTTTATAGCAATACAAAAATGAACTAAAACATCTATCATGTGCTGTGGTTCTTACGAGAGTACCATCAACTCAACTTATAGCACTGAGGAAAGCTGTTAGAAAAAGTGACCTCCATGCTAAGACATCAAGAATGAGTTAGGAGTTAGCCAGGTGAAGAGGAAAATGTGAGAGGGTGGACAGAAGAGTAATCTTAAGCCTGATGTTTTGGGAGGCTTTCAGGGTGACTGGATCTGTTGCGGGAGTGTGCCCAAGGTGACTGGGGAGGAGTAAACTGAAGACTGAGTAGTTCAGATATTATAAAGCCTGTGAAGATTTAGTAGGGGAGTGATGTGATCACATTCTAACTATGGGATGGAGAATGGATTCAAAAAGGCCATGCTGGTTGAGAGGCTGTCACAGGGGAGAACCCATAGCAGCCTGGAGTCAAGGTCAATGCTGAGGTATTTGGGAAGTAGAACCAAAAGACTTTCAGGGACTGGTATGCAGTAGTGGTCATGAGAAAAGATTCTGTAACCACCAGGAATCTTTGCCCTGTTTCCTGACAGCAGAACCATTGGACATTGAATTGCTTGTGACATTGTACAGGGCATTACTATAACCTCTTTAAATATCATGTTTCTCATTTGCAAGATGGGAGTAAAAATTGGGTCAAAATGGGGATACTATTAGTACTTACCTTGTAAGGTCATCATAAGAACTAAAAGAGAATTCCTGTAAAGGTTTTAGTGTAGTTCCCACATATATGAAGCATTTGGGAAATCTCAAGGCAAAAGGAGGAGCCAAGCATGTCTTTCCAGGTACAAGCTTGGGCATCTAAGTGTTTGGTGATGCCAGTCTCTGTGTTGAGGAACACAGAAAAGGGGACGGATTTGGAGGAAGGTGATAAACTCGGTCTGCATTTGTTTGAGTCCAAAGCCCACATCTCTTCACTACACTAGTTTCCTTAAAGACACTGCCACTTCCTATCTGTGTTATCTTTTTTCCAAAAATATATATATATTTTTCTTTTCTTTTCTTTTTATTTTTTGAGATGGAGCCTTGCTGTATTGCCCAGGCTGGAGTGCAGTGGTATGATCTCGGCTCACTGCAACCTCCGCCTTCTGAGTTCAAGCAATTCTCCTGTCCCAGCCTGCCAAGTACCTGGGTTTACAGGCACCTGCCATCATGCCCAGCTAATTTTTGTATTTTTAGTAGAGATAGGGTTTCACCATGTTGGCCAGGCTGATCTCAAACTCCTGACCTCAAGTGATTCGCCCGCCTCAGCCTTCCAAAGTGCTGTGATTACAGGTGTAAGCCACCACGCCCAGCCCTTTAATAATTTTTTTATTTTTAATTTTTACGGGTATGCAGTAGGTATATATATTTATGAAGTGCATGAGATATTTTCATACAGGCATACGATGAGCAATAATCCCATCAGGGTAAATGGGGTATCATCACCTCAAGTTTTTATCATTTCTCTGTGATATAAACATTCAGATTATGCTCTTAATTATTTTAAAATATACAATAAATTATTGTTGGCTGTAGTCACCCTGTTGTGCTGTCAAATACTAGATCTTATTCATTCTACCTAACTATATTTTTGTATGTATTAACCATCCCCACTTGCACCCACCTTCACTATCTTTTCCAGTCTCTGGTAATCATCATTCTACACTCTATCTCCATGCATTCAATTGTTTTAATTTTTACCTTTCACAAATGATTGAGAACATGCAAGGTTTGTCTTTCTGTGCCTGGCTTATTTCACTTACCATGATGTGTTCCAATTCCATCTGTGTTTCAAATGACAGGATCTTATACTTTTTGTGGCTGAATAGTACTCCATTGTGTATGTGTACCATATTTTCTC
Source organism: Papio anubis (assembly GCF_008728515.1). Lineage (NCBI taxonomy): Eukaryota > Metazoa > Chordata > Mammalia > Primates > Cercopithecidae > Papio > Papio anubis. The sequence goes on from NC_044977.1 coordinate 142,234,563, forward strand.
TATCCATTCATCTGTTGATGAACACTTAGGTTGATTCCAAATCTTGGCTATTATGAATAGTGATGCAGTGAACATGGAGTGCAGATATCTCTTCGATATACTGATTTTCTTTATTTTGTGTATATATCTAGCAGTGGGATTGCTGGATCATATGGTAGTTTTTTAGTTTTTTGAGGAAACACCATACTGTTCTGCATAATTGATGTATTGATTTACATTCTCTCCAACAGTGTATGAGGGTTCTCATTTCTGTGCATCCTTGCCTTATTGCCTGTCTTTTGGATACAAGCCACTTTAACTGGGGTGAGATGATATCCCATTTTGTTTTGGTTTGCATTTCTCTGATGATCAATAATGTTGAACACCTTTTCAGGCACCTGTTTGCCATTTGTATGTCTTCTTTTGAGAAATGTCTATTTAGATCTTTTGCCTATTTTAATTGGATTATTATTTTTCCCCATTGAGTTATGCATTAATCTTCTATTTATTAATCCCTTGTTAGATGGATAGTGTGTAAATATTTTCTCCCACTTCGTTTTGTTGTTTCAATTCATTGATAATATCCTTTGCTGTCCAAAAGCTTTTTAACTTGATGTGATTCAATTTGTCCATTTTTGCTTTGGTTGCTTGTGCTTAGGAGATATTACTCAAGAAATCTTGGCCCAGACCAATGTCCTGGAGAGTTTCTCCAATGTTTTCTTTTAGTTGTTTTATAGTTTCAGGTATTATATTTAAGTCTTTAATCCATTTATATTCAATTTTTGTATATATCAAGAGATAGTAATCTAGTTTTATTATTCCACATATGGATATCCAGTTTTTCCATTATGATTTATTGAAGAGACTGTCCTTTCCCCAATGTATGTTCTTGGCACCTTTGTTGAAAATGAATTCACTGTAGATGTATAGATTGATTTCTGGATTCTCTATTCTGTCCCATTGGTCTATGTATCTGTTTTATGCCAGTACCTTGCTGTTTCAGTTCCTATAGCTCTGTCACATAATTTGAAGTCAAGTAATGTGATTCCTCCTATGACTATTCTAGGTTTTTGGTGGTTCCATATACATTTTAGCATGATTTTTTTTCTGTTTGTGTGAAGAATGTCTTTGGCATTTTGATAAAGATTGCTTTAAATCTGTAGATTAATTCGGTAGTGTAGACATATTAACAATATTGATTCTTCCAATCCATGAACATGGAATATATTTCCATTTATTTGTGTCCTTTTCAACTTTTTTCATCAATGTTTTATAGTTGTCATGGTAGAGAACACCACTTCTTTCATTACACTTATTTCTAGGTATCTAATTTTATTTGTAGTTATTGTACATGGGATACTATCTTGATTTCTTTTTCAGATTGTTTGCTGTTGGCATATAGAAATGCTACTGTTTTTGTATGCTGGCTTTGTATCCTGCAACTTTATGAAATTTGTTTATTAGTTCTAATAGATTTTTTGGGAGTCTTTAGGTTTTTCCAAATATAAGATCATATTATCTGCAAACAAGGATAATTTGACTTCTTCTTTTCCAATTTGTGTGCCGTTTATTTTTTTTTCTTTTTTATGATTGCTCTAGCTAGGACTTCCAGTAGTATGTTGAATAACAGTGGTGAAAGTGGGGCCATGCATGGTGGTTCACACCTGTAATCCCAGCACTTTGGGAGGATTAGGCGGGTGGATCACCTGAGGTCAGGAGTTCATGACCAGCCTGGCCAACATGACAAAACCCCATCTCTACTAAAAAGTACAAAAATTAGCTGTGTGCAATGGCAGGCACCTGTAATCCCAGCTACTTGGGAGGCTGAGGCAGGAAAATCGCTTGAACCCGAGAGGCGGAGGTTGCAGTGAGCCGAGATTGCACCACTGCATTCCAGCCTGGGTGACAAGAATGAAACTCTGTCTCAAACAAACAAACAAACAGTGGTGAAAGTGGGCATCCTTGTTGTATTCCCAATCTTAGAAGAAAGGCTTTCAGTTTTTTCCCATTACATGTGATACTAACTGTGGGTCTGTCATATACGGCTTTTATCATGTTGAGGTACATTCAACACATAACCCAGTTTTTGAGGGTTTTCATCATGAAAGGATATTGAATTTTATCAAATAGTATTTCAAGATTAATTGAAATGATCAGATGGTTTTTATCTTTCATTCTGTTGATATGATGTATCACATTGTTTGATTTGCGTATGTTGAATCATTCTTGCATTGTTGAGGTAAATTCCACTTGGTCATAATGAATTATTTTTTAATGTGTTGTTGAACTCAGTTTGCTAGTATTTTGTTAAGGATTTTTGCATCAATGTTCATCAGAGATATTGGCCTATAGTTTTCTTTTTTCTTTTCATTCCGTTTTTCTTTTCTTTCTTTCTTTTCTTTTTTTTTTTTTTAACATGTCTTTGTCTGGTGTTGGTATCAGGGTAATACTGACCTCATAGAATGAGTTTGGAAGAATTCACTCCTCCTCTATTTTTTGGAGTAGTGTGAGTAGGATTAGTATTAGCTTTTCTTTTTAAATGTTTTGTAAAAATTAGCAGCGAAGCCATAGAGTCCCAGGTTTTTCTTTGCTGGCATACTTTTTATTATAGCTTTGATCTCATTATTGTTTTGGTGTCTTCAGGCTTTGAATCTCTTCATGGTTCCGTCTTGGTAGGTTGTGTGTGTCTAGGAATTTATTCATTTCTTCTAGGTTTTCCTATTTATTGGCATATAGTTACTCATAATAGTCTCTAATGATCTTTTGAACTTCTTTGGTATCAGTTATAATGTCTCCTTTTTCATCTCTGATTTTATTTATCTGAGTCTTCTCTCTTTTTTTCCTAGTCTGGCTAAAGGTTTGTTGATTTTGTTTATCTTTTCAAAAAAATGAACTTTTCATTTTATTGCTCTTTTGTATTTTTTTTAAATTTCATTTTTGTTTATTTCTGCTCTGATCTTTATTATTTCTTCTACTAACTTTGGGTTTGGTTTGTTCTTGCCTTTCTGGTTCTTTAAGATACATCATTAAGTTGTGTATTTGAAGGTTTTCCTCTTTTTTGATGTAGGCATTTATTGCTATAAACTTTCGTCTCACTACTGCTTTTGCTGTATCCCATAAGTTTTGGTATGTTGTGTTTTTATTTTTATTTGTTTCAAGACATTTTTTCCTTTTAAAAATATTTTTTAAATTTTAATTTTTTTTTTCAATCAATGCCATGCCAGAATTTCAAGAAATCTTTAAAGTTCTTTCTTAATTTCTTCATTGATTCACTGATCATTCAGGAGCATTGTTTAATTTCCATGTGTTTATATAGTTTTCAAAGTTCCTTATGTTACTGATTTCTCATTTTATTCCATTGTGGACAGAGAAAATACTTAAGATGATTGCAGTGTTTTTGTAGCCTAATAAATGGTCTATTCTTGAGAATGATCCGTGTGTTGAGGAGAAGAATGTTTATTCTGTAGCCATTGGATGAAATGTTCTGTAAACATCTACTAGGTCCATTTGGTGTATAGTGCAGATTAAGTCTGATGTTTCTTTGTTGATTTGCTGTCTGGATGATCTGTGCAACGCTAAAAGTGGGGTGCTGAAGTCTCCAGCTATTATTGTATTGAGGTCTATCTCTCTCTTTAGCTCTAATATTTGCTTTATATATCTGAATGCTCCATTGTTGGGTGTGTGTGTGTATGTGTGTGTGTATATATATATATATATAATTGTTGTATTATCTTTCTGAATTGACCCCTTTATCATTACATAATGACCTTCTTTGCCTATTTTTATAGTTTTTGACTTGAAATCTATTTTGTCTAAGTATAGCTACTCCTGCTTTTTTTCATTTCCATTTGCATGGAATGTCTTTTTTCATCCCTTTATTTTTAGTATGTGCGTCCTTATAAGTAAAATGTATTTTGTGTAGGTAACAGATAATTGGGTCTTGTTTTTGTATCCATTCAGCCACTCTATGTCTTTGGATTGGAGAGTTTCGTTCATTTACAGTCAATGTTATTGTTGGTAAGTGGAGACTTACTCCTGCCAGTTTGTTGTTTTCTAGTTGTTTTGTGGTTTTATCTCCCTTCCTTCCTTCTTTTCTGTCTTCCTTTTTGTGAAAATGATTTTCTCTGGTAGTATGTTTCAATTTCTTGCTTTTTATTTTTTGTGTATCTGTTGTGGGTTTTTTAATTCAAGGTTACCATGAGGCTTGCAAATAACGTCTTATAACCCATTATTTAAAACTGGTAGCTTAACTCTGTTTGCAAAAACAAACTAACTAACTAACTAACAAGCCAAGGGAAAACTAATAAAAATTATACTTCTACTTCAACCCTGCCTCTCACTTTTAACTCCTTGTTGTTTCTATTTCTATCTTATTACACTATCTATATCTTAAAAGTTATTGTTTGCATTGGGAGTTATACCTGATGTAAATGACGAGTTGATGGGTGCTGACGAGTTGATGGGTGCAGCACGCCAACATGGCACAAGTATACATATGTAACAAACCTGCACGTTATGCACATGTACCCTAGAACTTAAAGTATAATAATAAAATAATAAATAAATAAATAAATAAATAAAAAGTTATTGTAGTTATTATTTTTTTATTTTTTTATTTTTTGAGATGGAGTCTCGCTGTGTCTCCCAGACTGGAATGCAGTGGTGCCATCTGGGCTCACTGCAAGCTCCACCTCCCGGGTTCACGCCATTCTCCTGCCTCAGTCTCCCGAGTAGCTGGGACTATAGGCGCCCGCCACCACGCCCAGCTAATTTTTTGTATTTTTAGTAGAGACAGGGTTTCACTGTGTTAGCCAGGATGGTCTCTATCTCCTGACCTCGTGATCCATCCACCTCGGCCTCCCGAAGTGCTGGGATTACAGGCGTGAGCCACCACGCCCGGCCGTAGTTATTATTTTTGATAGGTTCGTCTTTTAGTATTCCTACTCAAGATTTGAGTAGTTTACACACCACAATTTTAGTGTGGTAGTATTCTGTATTTTCTGTGTACTCACTATTACCAGTGAATTTTATATGTTCAGATGATTTCTTATTGCTCATTAATTCCCTTTAGCATTTCTTATAAGACAGGCCCAGTGTTGACAAAATCCCTCAGCTTTCATTTATCTGGGAAAGTCTTTATTTCTTCTTCATGTTTGAAGGATATTTCCACAGGATATAGTTTTCTAAGATAAACATTTTTTTCTTTCAGTACTTTAAATATGTCATGCCACTGTTTCCTGGCCTGTAAGATTTCCACTGGAAAGTCTGTTGCCAGAAGTATTGGAACTCCTTTATGTGTTACTTGTTTCTTTTCTTTTGCTGCTTTTAGGATCCTTTCTTTATCCTTGACCTTTGGGAGTTTGATTATTAAATGTCTTGATATGGTCTTATTGGGGTTAAATCTGCTTGGTGATCTGTGACCTTCCTATACTTGAATATTGATATATTTCTCTAGGTTCGGAAAGTTCTTTGTTATTATCTCTATGAATAAACTTTTGACTCCAATCTCTCTCTCTACCTCCTCTTTAATGCCAATAACTCTTAGATTTGCCCTTTTGGGGGCTATTTTCTGGATCTTGAAGGCATTTTTTTAAATCATTTTTATTCTTTTTTTTTTTTTTCTGTCTTCTCTGCTGTTTTTTTTTTTTTTTTTTTTTTTTTTTTTTTTTTTTTTTTAAGATAAGGTCTCGCTCTGTCACCCAGGCTGGAGTGCAGTGGCATGATCTCAGCTCATTGCAACCTCCACCTCCTGGGCTCAAACAATCTTCCTGCCTCAGCCTCCCAAGTAGCTGGGACTACAGGTGCAAACCACCATGGCCCGCTAATTTTTGTATTTTTGGAGAGATGGGGTTTCACCATGTTGCCAAGGCTAGTCTTGAACTCCTGAGTTCAAGTGATCCACCCAAAGAGCTAGCCTCTCAAAGAGCTAGCATTATAGGTGTGAGCCACAATTCCCATCTTGCCCTTGCATTTTCAAATAGCCTGTCTTGAAGCTCACTAATACATTCTTCTGTGTAAGCCATTCTGCTGTAGAGAGACTCTGATGCATTCTTCAATTTCTCAATTGAAATTTTCAGCTCCAGAATTTCTCCTTGATTCTTAGAATTTATTTAAATTTCTGTTAAATTTATCTCATAGGATTTTGAATTCCTTTTTTGTGTTACCTTGAAGTTCATTGAGCTTCCTCAAAACAGCGATTTTGAATTCTCTCTCCAGAAGTTCACATGTCTCTGTCACTCTGGGATTGGTTACTGGTTCCTTATTTGGTTCATTTGGTAAGGTCCTGTTTTTCTGGATGGTCTTGATGCTTGTGAATATTCATCAATGTCTAGGTACTGAGGAGTTAGGTATTTATTCTAATCTTCACAATGTGGGCTTGTTTGCACTCACCCTTCTTGAGAATGTTTTCCAAGTACTCAAAGGCAATTGAGTGTTGTGATCTAAGTCTTTGGTCACTGAAGCCATATATGCATTAGGAGGCACCCCAATCCCAGTAATGCCATGACTCTTGCAGACTTGTAGAAGTACTGCCTTGGTAGTCTTAGATAAGAACCGGGAGCATTCCCTGGATTACCAGGCAGTCTTCTATTCTCTTTCCTCCTTTCCCTCAAATGGAATCTCTCTCTACATGCTGAGCTGCCTGGAGTTGGGGGAAGGGTGACACAAGCAGTCCTGTGGCCACCATTGCTGGGACTGTGCTGGATCACACCTAAAGCCAGTAAAGTACTGGGTCTCGCCCAAGGCCTGTGTCAATTATTGCCTGGCTATTGCTTATGTTTACTCAAGGCCTAAGGGCTCATTAGTCAAGAGGTGATGAATCCTGCCAGGCTTATGTCTTTCCCTTCAGGGCAGCGGGTTCCCTTCTGGCCCAGGGTGGGTCTAGATATGCTGTCTGGAAGCTAGGACCTGGAATCGGGAACTTTAGGAATCTATTTGGTACTTTATTTTACTGTGGCTAAGCTGGTACCCACATTGCAAGAAAATGACCTTTTTATTGTTCCCTCTTCTTTCCTCAAGCAGAAATCTCTCCCCATGTCCACCACCACCATGAGCCCCAGGTCCACGGCAACAACTGCCTGGCTACTGCTGATGTTTATTCAAGGCACAAGGACCCTTTAGTAAGCAGGTGAATCCTGCTGGGTCTTGGTATCTCCCTTCAGGACAGCGGGTTTCCTTCAGCCCTAGGGCAGATCTAGAAATGCCATCCAGGGGCTAAGGCCTGGAATTGGGGACCTTAGGGGTCTGTGTGGTACTTTATTTTACTGTGGCTGAGCTGGTACCCAAGTTGCAAGACAAAGTCCTTTTTACTCTTCCCTCTCCTTTCCTCTAGCAGAAGGTGTCTCTCCCATGGCCACCATAGGTGAGAACGTACTGGGTCACACCTAAAGGCAGCACTGCCTAGCTGTGTGATCTTGAGCAAATTACTCAATATCATCTGCAAAACGGAAATGATAGTAAATAGTACCTTTCCCATAGGATTGTTATAAGGATTAAATGAGTTAACATGCGAACCTAGTATATTATTAGCTACTGTAATTGGTTGTAAAAGTGTGGATATACCTAATGGTACACTTTTTTAAAAAAATCTTTTTGCCTCTAATATCACATGTTGAATGTCAAGCATGCCATCTCTTTTTAAATATATTTAAACTAAAAACATTATTAAAGAAGAAATGAGAGATTGCTCGGGCTACAAGGTGAAGAAATGATCAGAGTCAGGGCAGGATTCACCAGGAGAGCTTCTCAGTAGTGAGCCTGCAGTTAGTTCTGGAGGCTATGATGCAGCTATCTTATAGATAAGCACACAGGGCAAGTTGCTAGGGGAACCCAAGCTCTAAAATTGCAGTTGAGTCTTAGTAGGTAAAAGGTAATATGGGTAAGATGATTGCTGCTGGTAGAACTCAACGGGAGGGAAGGCCTTGGGGGAGACTGTCAGTAGTGAACCTGGGGCCTAGAGGCAACAATAAAAGTAATGCTTATTTTCAGTTCCTGCAGTCTGTGGCTCCTTCAAACATACTCCTGAGGGCAAAAGGTAACTGACCTTAGGGCGAGGTAGTTGGAAGATAGACTATATAGGTAAAGCAAAGAAAGGCATTGTAGAGCTACACACAGCATTTGCAAAGCCATAAAATGTGCAACAGATGTACTCAGAACTCCCATAGTTCAGAAGTGGAGTGGATAGCAATGAAAGAAGGGACCCCAGAAGAATGGAGAAGGGGCTAGATTATGCTATCTTGTATTGCTGTGCATGGCAGCCTCTTTTTAGTGCCTGCTTAGTATTTATCTATCCCTCAAGGAATGTGACCCTATTTCCAGCTCAGGGGTAAATCCTGATAGTCTACACCAATCATAATAATCTTTTTCATTTCCTAGCATTGGTTTAGGTGTGTAACCCAGTGTAGCCAATGAGACATAGAGAGAAGTTGCCTAGGAGGTCTTTGCGAAAGGTTTCTTCACTCTAATGTGTGTGTGTGTGTGTGTGTGTGTGTGTATGTATATATACACATATATATTTAGAGATGTTGTCTTGCTGTATTGCTGTATTTATTGCCCAGGCTGGAGTGCAGTGGCTATTCACAGGTATGACCATAGCCTTGAACTCCTGGCCTCAAGGGATCCTCCAGCCTCAGCCTCCTTAGAGCCTTGGACTTCAGCTACTGGCCACCATCCGTAGTTGGTTTCTTCACTCTGAAAGGAGACCTAGGAAATAGGCAGTCTCTTTCCTTCCACTGATGTTGATGTCTGAGATGTGATGCCTGGAAGTATGGCTACTACGTCATGACCATGAATAGATCTAGCATGAAAACCGAGCTAATACTCCAAGAATGGTAGAGCAGAGATAGAACAAACTGGAGTCATTTGTGTCATTGCAGGGCACTGCATCAGCCAAACATAAAAGTGCTCTACCTGGTAACCTCTTGCTATCTGAGATAATAAATGCTCCCTATTGTTTAAGCCAATCTGAGATAGGGCTTTCTGTTACTTGTGGCTGAAGGCATGGGAATTGAAACAACATGCAAAGAAATTTAGCCTTATCATGTAGGCAACATGGGATCAAAAAACGATCTTTAAGCAAGAAGTGACATCAGCATTTTTTTTTTTTTTTTTGCATTATGGACTAAGCATTCTGTCAAATAAATTTACTATAATTTTAACATTTAAAGGTACCCCAATTTGATTTTGTCCCATGATATAAAAAATATCATATGTTATATTATATATGCCATTTAGTTTGAAATAAATTTACAAACTGGAATTTAAAATGATAAAGTCTACTCTGCTAATGATGTTGAGTAGGTGCTAGAGGAAGTGAGAGTGAAGGAAAAATGATCAGGTAAGTCCATGAGAAGTAATGAGAGCTTTAATGAGGAGGAACTGATGAATCAAGAAGCAATATCATCTGGACTTAGTGATGACTGGTGGTAAAAGGGGAGGATTATAGAATGATTCCAAAATGTTGGACTTGGATTTCCAGGGCTCTATTTACCAGGAGAAGAACCTGAAGAAGGTTTTGGTTGCAGTGACCAGAAACCTAATCAAACTAGCTAAGGAAGGATACAGGAGTATCTCTCAGAGTCCGGAGCAAGAAGTTTCACTGGGCCTCAGCCAGAGTAGACTGAACCCTAGGGAACTGGACTCCACCTATTCTGGGTGGTGGCATGTGGTCTCTCATTTCTGCTTCTCTCAGCACATCAGCCTCATTTTCTCCAGACTGGTTTTCTCTGTTGGGCATGGTGATCTTATAGTTATCCCAGCCCCAGGTTTCTTGGACCTCTTCACATAAGGTCCCAGCAGAGACTAACTCAGGTCTTCTATGTTTCAGTTCCAAACTCTCAGGAGAGAGACTCTAATTAGTCCATCTTCCATCAGGTGCCTATTCTTTGTCCTGAGAGTTCTGGTTGAACAGCTAAATTAGTGGTATGTATGCAATTCCTCCCAGGATTATGAGAGCATGTCCTCTAAAAGGGGATATGGGAGTAGCGAAACAATAATTGATGGAGGAAATGAGTACATTTCAAGTATGTTAATGGCTTCAAATGGTGAAAGAGATAGGGATGGGAGCAAATGATAAATTAAAATTTGAATATATTAATTTTGTGGAGCTCAAGGGACCACCAATGGAAAACGTCTTTTAAGCAGAGGTCTGAACTGAAGTTGGAAAGGTGACACCATCAGAATGTAGGTGGGAATTAAAAAAGAAAGAAGGCTGAGTACAGTGCAGCACACCTATAATCCCAACAATTTGAAAGACAGAGGCAGGAGGATTGCTTGAGCCCAGGAGTTCGAAAGCAGTCTGAGCAATACGGTGAAACCTCGTCTCTACAAAAAATACAAATATTAGCTGGGTATGGTAGCACGGTAGCACGCAACTGTAGTCCCAGCTACTTGAGTGACTGAGGTGGGAGGATTGCTTGAGCCCAGAAGGTTGAGCCTGCAGTGAGCCAGGATGGCCCCACGGCACTCCAGCCTGGGTGACAGAGTGAGACACTGTCTCAAAAAGGAAAAAAAAAAAAAAAAGGAATAATGATATATGAGACAGACCTCTCAGAAGGATCACATAGACTGAGAAGAGAAGAGTCAAGGTTTGCGCTACCAGACACTGATTTGTTTTTATTTTTATCTACTTTTAAAGTAATGAATAGTTCGATTTTTAGAATCTTGAAACGGTATTTACACAGAGTTTCCTTCCCACCCGTGTCCCAGTCATAACATTTCCCTTGCCTGTAGGCGATGTCGTCATTTATATCTTTTCAAAGATCAGCTGGGCGTGGTGGCTGACGCCTGTAATCCTAACACTTTGGGAGGCTGAGGTTGAAGGACCTTTGAACCCAGGAGTTCAAGACCAGCCTGGGCAACATAGCGAGACCCTGTCTCTATTTATGTAATTATATATATATATTTTCTAAACAGAAAATGTTAAAAAATGATAATCTATGCATGTACCAGTAAATGCCTTTATTATTTCTACATTCCCCATATTTTTCAAACACAAATAGTAATATACCATTTACTTAACTTATTTAAACAATTCCTGAGTGAGGGATGTTTAAAGTGTTTTCAACTTTTGCTATTATGAACAAAACAACCATGAGTAACTGGAATGCAATTTTTTAAAAAAGAAATGGGTGAAGAAGATAAACTAATGAAGAGGCTTGAGGAGGTCATTAATGGCTCTTGCTCCTACAGCGCCACTCAAACTACATTAATAGGAGCCATCAATAATCTCCACCCCAGCTCATCTCTCTTGGACACTGCATGCTGTCATGCTTCTCCCTTGGCCTCTGTCACAACCCCTTCCCATTGGATTTCCACTCGCTTGTCTGCTCCTTGTCAGACCTCTGGCTCTTGTCTAAATCTATACTGTCCTTTTCTTTTTCTTTCTCTTAAAGGCGGAATCTCGTTCTGTTGCCCAGGCTGAAGTGCAGTGGTGCAATCTCAGCTTACTGCAACCTCCACCTCCCAAATTGCAGAGATTCTCCTGCCTCAGCCTCCCGAGTATCTGGGATTACAGGCGCACGCCACCATGCCCAGCTAATTTTTGTATTTTTAGTAGAGACGGGGTTTCACCATGTTGGCCAGGCTGGTCTCGAACTCCTGACCTCAAGTGATCCATCCGCTTTGGCCTCCCAAAGTGCTGGGATTACAGGCATGAGCCCCTGCACCCAGCCTAAATATCCTAAGTGAGGCAGGGCAACTGTAAGAAGTTATTCTGTGGTTACACTTCTGGAATCTAGAAAGGGCTTTAGGTGTAAACCCATTATGAAAACTAACAATCTTACTAATAGGGATACATTAATATCATTCCTCCATATTTATTAGCCATGTGACCTTGGACAAACTCATTGACCTTTCTGAGCCTTACTGTCCTCACTTGTAAAATCAAAAGAATAATAGTATTCCTTTCATAGGGTGGTTGTGAGGATGACACGAAAAGATGTATGTAAGCACTCAGAAATAATATTTGGCAGTCACACTCTTTGCAGAAGATAATGAAAAGCATTTCATAGTGACATCTCATTGCATTTCAGCTAATATAGAGCTATCCCCAGATGGGCACCTGGGAATTCCTTTCCCCATCTTTGTCTTTTGGTCTTTTCTATTTTACCCTATTGCACATCCCCCAGGGTCCATGCTTCATCCTGCCAGAGCCACAGGAGGTTCAAGGCCAAAGTCAAGTTGGGAAGACTGAAGGTGGCTTCTTATGGCTTTCCATGGTGATTTCTGCAAAGCAAATAAACCTACTTCAAAAAATTATCCTCTTTCTACCTAGGGTAGGGATAGCTCTGTCTCCCTGTAGTTTAATACTATAGGTTGAAGGATAAGGGCTAAGTAAGGAGGCAGATAATATAAAAGTAGACTATACTTTTTGAAACTTTGGTAGTGAAGGGAAGAGAGACAGAAACACTAATAATGGGGTTAAGGTTGCAATCATTTGAAATTTAGGCTTATTTACACTCTATTCAATATTGTATGTTGAATGATGCAGTCCAAACTGGGAAAAATAGGCTTTTGTAGAAGAGTGTGCTTCTCTTCTAGACCAGAGAGGTTGGCTCATTCTGGAGCACTCAAAGCAACCAACTCTAACTTCACCAAAGTAGAAAAACTAGCCTCTTAACAAAGAAATTCTTTGCAGTCCTTGGTGCCCTGGGCCAATTTTTGAAGTCAAAAGACCTCAACACATTTTTGTTGTTTTTATCAATTTAATACATTCACTTACTATTATTATCTGCCTTCAAAAATATCTGACTTTAGGGATGACAGTTTTCACTATCCTGGGGAGTTAACCTTAAAACTAATAAGTGTCTCTATGGTACAGCCAAAGTTACAAAGCCAGATTGAATCTGCAGATACCAATGATGGTTGGTGTTTGCTTACCCACTAATCACTAAGAGACCTGACTCCCAGGGGTCTTAAATGTTGGGGTGGAAGATGGTGAATCAGTCTACAGTGCTTACTTCCTGACAGCAAATCAGGAAGTTGATCTTTTTTTTACATTTAAATTTAATTTTTATTTTACTGTGGTAAGAATATATAACATGAAAGCTACCCTCTTAACAGGTTTTTTTTTTTTTTTTTTTTTTTGAGACGGAGTTTTGCTCTTGTTGGCCAGGCTGGAGTGCAATGGCATAATCTCGGCTCACCGCAACCTCCACCTCCCAGGTTCAAGCGAATCTCCTGCCTCAGCCTCCCGAATAGCTGGGATTACAGGCATGTGCCAACCCGCCCGGCTAATTTTGTATTTTTAGTAGGTACGGGGTTTCTCCATGTTGGTCAGGCTGGTCTCAAACTCCCGACCTCAGGTGATCCTCCTGCTTCGGTCTCCCAAAGTGCTGGGATTACAGGCATGAGCCACCATGCCCGGCAACAGATTTTTAAGTATGCAATACCATATTGTCAACTATAGGCACAATATTGTACAGCAGATTTCTAGAACTTATTCACCTCACATAACCGAAACTTTAACAACTCCCTGTTTTCTCTTCCCCTCCTCTGCTCTCTGCTTCCATATATATGACTATTTTAGGTTTCTCATATAAGTGGAATCATGCAATATTTGTCCTTCTGTGGCTGGTTTATTTTACTTAGCCTAATGTCCTTAAGTTTCATCTATGTTGTCGCATATTCAGGATTTCCTCCTGTTTTAAAGCTGAATAATATTCTATTGTATATATACACAACATTTTCTTATCCATCCATCTACTGATGAACATTTAGGTCGTTTCCACATCTTGGCTATTATGAATAGCACTGCAATGAACATACGATTGCAAATATTTCTTTGAGATCCTGATGTCAATTCTATTGGATAAAATTTCTGAAATAAAGAACTCCCACAACTCAACAGCAAAAAAACTAACGCCTGATTTTCAAATGGACTAAGGACTTGAATATACATTTCTTAAAAAAAACACATACAGATGGCCAATGGGTATATTAAAAAATGTTCAATTCCACTAATCATCAGGAAAATATAAATCAAAACCACAATGAGGTATCACCTCACTCCTGTTGATATGACTGTTACCAAAAAGACAAAAGATAAGAGGTGTTGGTGAGGATGTGGTAAAACTGGAACACTTGTTTACTGTTGGTGGAAATGTAAAATGGTACAGTCACTATGGAAAACAGCAGGGAGGTTCTTCAAAAAGTTAAAAATATAACTACCATATAATCAGCCATCTACTTCTGAGTACTTATTTAAAAAGTTGATCTTGATTGACAACCTGAAGTTAAAGAAAATATGGGAAAACTCTTACACCACACATTCAGTCTCTTTGGATGGCAGTTTATTTAGATGGATCCAAATTTCAAATTGTTTTGACCCAGCAATTCTACTTCTTATATTGAAAGCTGTAAGTACGAGATGTATGTACAAGGTATTACAGATGTATGTTCTTTGCAGCATTGTTTGATAAATCTATCCATCTTTCACTAAAAATAAAACTGAAAGCAACTAAAATGTGTATAAGTATGGAACTGATTTTATATATTATAATACAGCCACCAATATTACATAATACATATGTAAAAAGAAAAATAATAGTCAATTTTTGTTTCAGAGACAGGGCCTTGCTCTGTCATTCAGGCTGGAGTGAAGTGGCATGGTCATAGCTCACTGCAGCCCCAAACTCCTGGGCTCAAGCAATCCTCCTGCCCCAGCCTCCTGAGTAGCTGGGACTACAGGTGCATAGATGTAGCCACTGAGCCTGGCTAATTCTTTTTTCATTTTTTTTTTAGAAATGGTGTCTCTCTTGGCCGGGCGCGGTGGCTCAAGCCTGTAATCCCAGCACTTTGGGAGGCCGAGACAGGTGGATCACGAGGTCAGGAGATCGAGACCATCCTGGCGAACATGGTGAAACCCCGTCTCTACTAAAAAAAATACAAAAAAACTAGCCGAGCGAGGTAGTGGGCGCCTGTAGTCCCAGCTACTCGGGAGGCTGAGGCAGGAGAATGGCGTAAACCCGGGAGGCGGAGCTTGCAGTGAGCTGAGATCCGGCCACTGCACTCCAGCCTGGGCAACAGAGCAAGACCCCGTCTCAAAAAAAAAAAAAAAAAAAAAAAGAAATGGTATCTCTCTGTGTTGCCTAGGCTGGTCTCAAACTCCTGGCCTCAAGTGATCCTCCCATCTCAGCCTCCCAAATAAGTTTTTTTTTTTTTTGAGACGGGGTCTTGCTTTGTCACCCAGGCTGGAGTGCAGTGGCACAATGTTGGCTCACTGAAAACTCTGCCTCCTGGGTTCAAGCAATTCTTCTGCCTCAGCCTCCCAAGTAGCTGAGATTACAGGTGCCTGCCACCACACTGGGCTAATTTTTGTATTTTTAAAAGAGACAGGGTATCACCATATTGACCAGGCTGGTCTTGAACTCCTGACCTCAGGTGATTCGCCCACCTCGGCCTCCCAAAGTGCTGGGATTACAGGCATGAGCCACCGTGCCCGACCTCAAATAAGTATTTTACATGTGTACCCTCATTTGATATTCACAACAGCTCTACGTGCAAAGTGACCGTGCATCTTGATTTACCAAACGGTCTCCACTTATACCTGTCTCAATATAATGATTAGTAGTGCCCCCTTCATTCTCAAAAGTACCTCTCTTGGACAGTAAATTATGTGGTCACCTTATCTATGAGGAGGTTACTGTCATCACCTTATTGAATAGCTGAGGAAAGGAAAGTGTTAAGTAACTTTCCCACATTCACTCAAGTAGAAGGAGAGACCAGAAGAGATTTACCATGATCTCAGAATGCAATCCTGAACTTCTTGGGGCAAAGAAATGTTGCCTGTCTCTCTAGGACACGATCGGCTTCCAATCAAAGCTTGAGAAATCAGCCCTGAAAAATTGGGAAATCCTAGTGGCAGGCTTGCAGATGGCAGGGAGGGTAGGACAGTTAAGTCTGTCCATTTCCTCATAAAAGTATATCATTATTCCACCTGAGAGGTTTTTATCATCATTCCTAGGAGCTCGTCACTTTTCTTTGCCAATCTTTGGCTCCTTCTCAGGAATTATGGCCTGGTTTTACTTTTCTGTGTTGGCATTTTACTTTTTTTTTTTTTTTCCCCACCATTCCATCTGTTCTCTTTCCCTGAACTCCCGACAGAGGTGATGCTTTGAGGGCAGGGGTAATCACAGGCATAATGATATTTATCTAACTTATCTATAGCGTGCTAGGATCAGTCCAGCTAAACTAGGTAAATTCCTGTTGTGTTTACTGTGTTACTGGAAGCCAACTTATCTGGAAAGGCTGAACAGTACAGAGAAAGAGGTTAGAATTTCAGGAAGTTAGGACACTTCTTTGGGTTCAGTGGTGAATATGCTGGCTGCCAAATTGTTATCTCATATCATGCTCAAAATAACCCTGAAAGGTAGGTAGTATTGTCCTAATTTTCTGATGTGGAAATTATAAAGCACATAAATAAATCTCACTAAATTCAAACATACGTATCCATTCTTAACTCTTTCTTAACTTGGTATCCCAAAATGCTCATCACCAACCCAATGGAAGTCAGAGAGGAAAACAATAACCTTTACTGATTGCAGTTGAAATATTCTACTTTTATAAATTTTACAAAAACTTATGGCTTTGGGTCAGGCATGGTGGCTCATACCTGTAATCCTTGGCCTTTGGGAGGCCAAGGCGGGCAGATCACCTGAGGTCAGGAGTTCAAGACCAGCCTGGCTAACATGGTGAAATCCCGTGTCTAAACTAAAAATACAGAAAATTAGCTGGGCATGGTGATGTGCGCCTGTAATCCCAGTTACCAGGGAGGCTGAAGCAGGAAAATCATTTGAACCAGGAGGCAGAGGTTGCAGTGAGCCAAGATCACGCTATTGCACTCCAGCTTGGGCAACAAAGCGAAACTCCGTCTCAAAAAAAAAAAAAAGGGGGGGCCTTGTGAACACATTAATATAGTTCTTCCAGGACCTTGGAAAGTTCCCATGAAATTGAGGGTCCTGATGTTTAAGCTTTATTAGTTTCCTGAAAAATCTATAAATCCATTTCTGATAACAGAGATAGAATTTGGTAGATAAGGGAGAAATTCCTAACTTGTGTGTTACTGGCAGCTGGTACATAAAGAAATTGATACCGTAAACCTTCACAGTGGCAGGGTAGGACTTGGTGACTTGCCTCAGGCTGTGGATCAAAGTTGCTCCAGCGTATGGGATCTAATGGCATAGACTGTGGTCCCTGCAGAGTAGGTAGTGAGCATGGTGAGTGATTTCTGGCACTCACTGCCTCCTGTGATTAACAGAACATGGCTATTAAGCAGAATGTACTACTGGCCATTATGGTAAAAGGGCCTGCAGAACTGCCAGGGGAGTCTGTGTTCCAGAGGAGGGGAGGCTGACTTGGGGCTGCACAGTTCTAAGTGATGGCCTCAAACCTGTCTTTACAGAAGTTGGCCACTTCTGTTGTTGCTCAGGTACCCTCCTATTGGCATCCACTCTAGCTGCACAGTAATTATAATCGCGTGTATAAGTGTTCTGTGAATTAGAGCTTCAACGTAATTTTGAAATAGTTGAGATGAAAAAGTTAGACTAGATTACAAATCCATCTCATTATCTCAAGAAATGCACCATTACATTTGCCAATGATGTTAGGTTGTTTGAATATAATATCAACTGTGAATATAACATCAACTGGTTGGGTGTGGTGGCCCCTACCTGTAATCCCAGCACTTTGAGAGGCCAAAGTGAATGGATCAGCTGAGATCAGGAGTTCAAGATCAGCCTGACCAACATGGTGAAACCCCGTCTCCACTAAAGAAACACAAAAATTAGCTGAGTGTGGTGGTGGGCATCTGTGGTACCAGCTACTCAGGAGGCTGAGGCATGAGAATTGCTTCAACTTGGGAGGTGGAGGTAGCAGTGAGCTGAGATCGCTCTGACACCCAGGCTGGAGTGCAGTGGTGTGATCTTGGCTCACTACAACCTCCTCTTCCCAGATTCAAGCGATTCTCCTGCCTCAGCCTCCTGAGTAACTGGGATTACAGGCGCGTGCCACGACCCTGGGCTGATTTTGTATTTTTAGTAGAGATGGGGTTTCACCATGTTGGCCTGGCTGGTCTCAAACTCCTGACCTTAGTGGATCCACCAGTCTCGGCCTCTCAAAGTGCTGGGATTATAGGCGTGATACATTAGATACATTGAGTTTTAGGTTCCCGTGGGAACACCATAGGAGACGTTAAGTGGTGTCTAAGACTGGAAAGTGCTCTGCAGATATACATTTGGAGCTTGTCAGTGTATGAAAGGTAGTCAAAGCCATGGGAATGGATGAGTCTGACCAAGACACTGGGTAATGGGAAGCAAATAGAGCCAACAACAGAATTTTGGGATCACTACCTTAATATTACATGCCAGGGCTGTTTGCAAATACAGGGGTTTCTTTCATAAGTGTATTTGGGAGGAAAGCATTTTTAGTGAATATGAAATTGCTCCTGTAGGGAAGCATCAAGTTGCCTTGGGACTGTGCCCTCTCCATTTAAGAGTCTCGGCCGGGTGCGGTGGCTCACCCCTGTAATCCCAGCACTTTGGGAGGCCGAGGCGGGCAGATCACCTGAGGTAAAGAGTTTGAGATCAACCTGACCAACATGGTGACACCCCGTCTCTCCTAAAAATACAAAATTATCTGGGTATGGTGGCACGTGCCTGTAATCCCAGCTACTCGGGACGCTGAGGCAGGAGAATCGCTTGAACCCGGGAGTCAGAGGTTGCAGTGAGCCAAGATTGCACCATTGCACTCCAGCCTGGGCAACAAGAGTGAAACTCCGTCAAAAAAAAAAAAAAGAGTCTCAAGATTATCCAGTTGACTGAGGAGAGTGGATGGTGGTGACAGACTTCAGGGTTTAACACAATGTTTCTGGTTGCTCCTTCTCTGACTCTTCTGCTGACTTTCACTATTGAAAAGCATGCACACTGCCATTCCCATTGCTTTTCCTGCTCTCCCTTTATTGTCTCTCTTAAAAAGTCATTGGTGTGGCAAGCAAGGCATGTACCTTGAAAATAGGCAGACCTGGTTTAGAATCCCAGCTAACTGTGGCCATGGGCAAATTACTTAGTCTCTCTAATCTTCTGTTTTCCTTATCATAAATCTGAACTAACAATATCTGCCAGGCAGAGTTGCTGTGAGGACTGGAAACAGTGTGTAAAAGCACCCTGCAAAAAACCGGATGTACTGAAGCTGTGCTTACCATCATCAGACAGGTCATCTACCATAATGGATTTTTTTTCTTGTTCCTTCTTTCTGCAAAAAAACACAAAGAATCTAATCTGATAAGGATTTTGCCCTCATTCAATAAAAATGAGACTGGATTTTCATATTGTTGAAGAGATGATTAGGACTCCCCTTTAAAACCAGAGATGCTAAAAATCCTTAAATTATCTGGAAACATTCTTATTGAATTTTGCTGATGAAGAATCAATGCTGAAGATTTTTTTTTTTGTCTCTTTCCCTTCTCTTTTTGGGGAAATCAGAATTCCTGTTCTGAAATGTAAGTAGATCTTTATCTTAAAAATAGGTTGACAAGGACATCTCTCTCCTTTTTTTTAAGCAGATGGTGATTTGTGATTTTTTTCCCCTGGTGTTGGATTCTGCCTGGAGGCATTAGGTGTGGACATTAGGACATGGTCAATGTTCCAACATAATTCCTTACCAGTAGATACCAGTTTCTGCAAGTAATTTCTGCACTGAAATTTTGAGTTCTAATATTACTCCTTCACTCCACTTCCATGTTTTTAATTAGGTTCTGGTCTTTTACCTAGAAACAACACTGCTCCTCACATTAGACACTTTTAACACTGATAGTTTCATTGTCTTCCTCTAAACTCTTTCTTCTGGCTGTCCAAATTTCTTCAGTGCCATTATTCTCCTGGTGATACAAGTTCAAAAATCAGGAGGCTGGGTGGCTGAAAAACATGATCAAAGACCCTGATCATTCCTATCTTTCTGTTCACCCATCTTCATCTTCAGGCCAGCTGCCCTCTTGGTTACAAAATGGCTTCCAGAGATCTAGGCATCACCCTAGATACCCCAATGTTCAGATGAAGCAGACAGTAGTTTCTCTTGTGTATGTAATATGAATAAAGAAATATTTCCCTAAAGTCCTTCAGCAGACTTCTCACATCTCGTTGGCCAAAACATGCTCATTTTAAAAACAATCAGTCACTGGTAAGGAGTATAGGGTTGTCATGATTGGCTTAGATTAATCAAGATATGGCCCTGAGCCAGGGATAGTGTCATCTTCCCTGATGTGTAGATACCCAAATAAAATGGGAGTTCTTCTAACAAGAAAAAAGGGGAAAATCAAAAGAAGTAAGATATATGATTCCGGTTTCCTTCTACCATCTTAGTCCAAGCCCTGGACTAACATCTCAAGGACAACTGTGATAGTTTCCCAACTGGTCTCCCCACACTTTTCCCTCACAATTTTGTTAGATTTATCTTCCAGAAGCACTGCTTTTCCACTTAGCCCTTTTGTTTAAAAATGCCATTGGTTCTCTCTAACCTTCAGAAAAACATTCAGACATATGTTTAAACCATAAAACATAAGAGTTAGAAGGCCCAGGGAGCTTGGAATGTCAAAAGCTAGCACCAAGAATATTAGCTGTGAGCTAGACTAGAAAACATGGACGTGTGGTCTTAGCTAAATACCTCTTTTGCTTACCCAAACGAACAGTATACAGAAATCTCCCTAAAAGAACAATCTTCAAGCTAAGTTAAGTAACTTTCTAAGGAGGTGTATGAGCACAGATTTTTCTTTTAAGAGAATCAATTTTGGCTTGTTCTCTCTGAAGGCTAGCCTTAAGTTTCATACAAATTCTTTTTTTTTTTTTTTTTGGTGGAGTCTCTCTCTGTCACCCAAGATGGAGTACAGTGGTGTGATCACGGCTAGATGCAACCTCCGCCTCCTAGGTTCAAGTGATTCTTCTGCCCCAGCCTCCTGAGAAGCTGGGACTACAGGCACGCACCACCACGCCTGGCTAATTTTTGTATTTTTAGTACAGATGGTATTTCACCATATTGCCAGGCTGGTCTCAAACTCCTGACCTTGTGATCCACCTGTCTTGGCCTCCCAAAGTCCTGGGACTACAGGCGTGAGCCACCATGCCCGGCCCTACAATTTCTTTTCTTTTCTTTTTTTTTTTTTTTTTTTTTTTTTGAGAGAGAGAGAAAGAGATAAAGACAGAGAGAGAGAGAGAGAGAGAGACAATGTCTTGCTCTGTCACCCAGGCTGAAGTGCAGTGGCATGATCATGGCTCACTGCTGCCTTGGCTTCCTTGGCTCAAGCGATCCTCCTACCTCAGCCTCCCCAGTAGCTGGGACTACAGGCCTGTGCCTACCATGCCCGGCTAATTTTTTTTTGTGTGTGTGTGTGTGTGTGTGTAGAGACGAGGTCTCACTATGTTGCCTAGGCTGGTCTTCTACTATGTTGCCTAGACTTAAGCAATCTTCTCACCTCAGCCTCCCAAAGTGCTGGGATTATAGGCATGAGCCATCATAGCCAGCCAAATTCTTATTTTCACTTTCCATCTCAAGAAATAGCCTATCTTCTCCTTACCAGTCTTGAATCTTACCTTGGTACCTCCAAAGTCTTGAGACCTCTGGGAAATAGGCGAGGGGGAAACAAAGGGACCATTTGAAGTATTGGCTTTGAGAAAGCCTCCTTTAATAATGAAGCAAATCACCAGGCAGGTCTTTCCATTAAGTGTGAGGTGTGGTTTTAGAGTTGGGGTATTTGGGCCTGTGTTGGGAGGCTATGTATTCAGACATATTGTAGAGTGGAGAGATGGAGTGACTGAGCACCTCCCATCCCTAGCCTCTCTGGTTATTGTCAAAGAATGCATAGCTCTGGAAAGAGAGACCCATGACAGCAAAGCAAAGAACACTTCAAATGCTAAAAATGGAGTCTGCTTTCTGTTTTCACTTATTTTCAAAACAAAATTCTCAAAACCTAGGAGGGGCGATTAGCTGAAAAAAATGTCTCCGAGCAGCAGATGCGGTGCCAGATACTGATGCTGATTCAGGGCTGAGTGATGCATCCATACCAAGCACATACCAAATTTTCACATGCCTTTCCGAGTGTCATTCACCTTTTGTAGAAAGCAGTGTGAATGATCCCTCTAAACTTGGGGATAACATAAAAATAGTTTTAAATTTAAATGGAATGTTTTCTGAGGTTACTACATTCTCTACTACACAAGATGGAATTCATGGATTAAAAATTCACCTGATTTTTTTACATGATGTACACATCATTGAATAAAGTAATTAAAACCTACTTCTATGAAATTACATCATTGAATATTTTTCCAGTGGTAGTCAATTCTCAACTTATTTCTTCTTTTAACTGATTTTTAATTTTTTATTTTTTTTAAAAACAGAGACAGGGTCTCACTATATTGTCCAGACTGGCCTCAGACTCCTGGGCTCAAGCAATCATCCTACCTCAGCCTCCCAAAGTGCTGGGATTACAGGCGTGAGCCACTGTACCTGGCCTATTTCTTCTTTTAAAACATTTATTTTTACTCCTATTAATACAAAGTAGCATTATATGCTAGCTGCCAGACTTCATTTTTAACAATTCATACTTTTTCTTTTTCATTAAATAGATAGGAAAAGTTAACAATAAAAGTTCTAAAAACAGCTAGGTGTGGCAGCATGTACCTATAGTCCCAGCTACTCAGAGGCTGAGGCGGGAGGATCGCTTGAGCCTAGGAGTCCAAGGCTGCAGTGAGCTCTGACTGTACCACTGTACTCCAGCTTGGTGACCAAGTGAGACCCTATTTCTTAAAAAAAAAAAAAAAAAGGAAAAAACTTCTTCCATTCCCATCCATCCTCTTATATATCTTTTTATATAAAGATTTTTGGGCGGTAACATTTATAAAAATAAAAAGTAGGAATAAAACTGGTACTCTAAGTTGAGACACATGAACTAATTGAAAATAGTCACATTCATCTTATTAAGAACTATACCTCTAATAAAATGTTTCAAGTTATTTCTATTAATTTATCATGTATGTGGGTTATTTTGATATTTTTACACCAGTAATAATTGTCATGATAAGAAGTTTTTGACTCTTTAGAGGATTGGCCATGGTAGAAACTATTACCTGGCTCCCAAAATTTGTTCCACCCTCCTTCGGGTGCGTAGCTAGCCTACTTTTCCCCATCACCCTTGCTGGGACATGTGGTCACGTAATTGTTCTGGCAACAGAATGTGAGTGGAAATGATGTAGGTCACTTCCAGGCCTGGTCCCATGAAATATCTTCTGTGCTTTTCTTTGCTTTTTCTCCTTCTACCAGCTACATGAATTGAGAATGAGGCTCTAGGAAAGGGGTTGGCAAACTTTGGTAAAAAGCCAGACAGTAACTATTTTGGGCTTTGCGGCCACATAAAGCCTCTGATGCATATTCTACATTTTTTTTTTTTTTGGTAGCCTTTTAAAGATGTAAATTTATTCTTAGCTCCCAGGGCACACAAAAATAGGCCCACAAGCTAAACCCTTTTTCTAGGAGACAGTGAAACCATAAGATGAAAGGAACTAGATTCCCCTCATCATTGTGTGGTGGGGAGCACTTTGCTTCCCTGGGGACCTCACCCAGGACTATTCTGTGGGAAAGAAGTAGGTTTTGATTGTGTTGAGCCATTACATGCTGGACCTATTTGTTATTACAAATCAGTCTCACAATAACACAGGAAATAAAAAATAAATTTACAAACATTTTTAATGCAGAGAAGTATAATATAACAGAATGAATAATAAGACCTTTAAGCATAATAATATAGCACATTAAGATAAAATATGTAGAAGTAGAATAAAAACAGGAGTTTAGGCCGGGCGCGGTGGCTCAAGGCTGTAATCCCAGCACTTTGGGAGGCCGAGGCGGGTGGATCACGAGGTCAGGAGATCGAGACTATCCTGGCTAACATGGTGAAACCCCGTCTCTACTAAAAATACAAAAAACTAGCCGGGCGTGGTGGTGGGCGCCTGTAGTCTCAGCTACTTGGGAGGCTGAGGCGGGAGAATGGCGTGAACCCAGGAGGCGGAGCTTGCAGTGAGCCGAGATCACGCCACTGCACCCCGGCGGGGAAGCCAAGCGAGATTCCGAAAAAAAAAAAAAAAAAAAGAAAAAATAGGAGTTTAGGGAGAAAACATCTGACTGTTAAAAAAGAGCTCATTTGTAGACTTCTAAAATGGATGTGGTGGGCATCAGATTGCTTGGATTTAGATTCAATTGGATATTTCAAAGCACATTGCAATAGTTTATTTTAAAATATCGATATTAATAACATCCCAAAAATTACAACCTTTGCAATTATTTAAACATACGATGTAATATTTTAGATGTCAACTAAAAATTTTGTGAAGGAGTACACGGTTTTAAAAATTTCTGTTAGGGGATATGCCAGCAGAAACCTTTGAAGAGGCTTCAAAGAACCCTTATAGACTCAGAACCAAACCTCTTTGAAAGCTTCATAGATTCCCTGGGCCGAATGTACAAGCAGGGGTTTTTCTGGTTTACCTCTGCTCTTTTCGAAATCCTGTGTCTAGGTCACCTTAGACACTGTTCACACACAGGAATGTCCTTGCGTGTCAGGAGTCCTGCCAGCGGTGTTGCCAGGCCAGGTGTAGACCCGTTTCTTCTGACCTTAGATTCTCCCGTGGATCATGAGGATGAAGCTGTTTTCTTTCTTCCTTTCAAAAGTTTTCCCTTCTTGGTGGTTCTGAGGATTCATGAGTTAAATATTTGTTACGTTTTGCAATATTTAGCTGAAAGTACAAAGTCTTATTTATTATTGCTGGATGGATGAAAGGTATTATACAAGTGCAAAGTATCATTTCATCCCAGGACAGACGGCCTTGTCATGCTTAATCCCCAGGAAGCTCATGACCCCATTCTCTTGCACCACCTCCTCATTTACATAACCAGCCATAAATTGAGTTGAAAGGACTCCTGAGAATTTGCACTTTCTCCTTTTCTTCAGAGTGTGTATCTGCCTAAGCAGTGTGATAACTTTTTTCTCAAACTGGATCGATAGTTCTTAGCTGGTCCTGCTGCAGTAGGAGTCCAGTGGCTGGAGAGAGGAAGCTCCTGGGCAGTGAGTAAATAAAGAGAATTGACTTCCTTTTTCATCTGTTGCTGTCTACTCATGTGGCCCTGGACAAGTCATTTCACCTCTTGCCTCATTTTCTTTTCTTTTTTTTGAGACGGAGTCTGGCTCTGTTGCCCAGGCTGGAGAGCAGTGGCATGATCTTGGCTCACTGCAAGCTCCACCTCCCGGGTTCACGCCATTCTCTTGCCTCAGCCTCCCTAGTAGCTGAGACTACTGGCGCCCGCCACCATGCCAGGCTAATTTTTTCTATTTTTTGGTAGAGACGGGGTTTCACCGTGTTAACCAGGATGGTCTTGATCTCCTGACCTCGTGATCCGCCCGTCTCGGCCTCCCAAAGTGCTGGGATTACAGGCTTGAGCCACCGCGCCCGGCCTTGCCTCATTTTCTTCACCTAAAAAATGAGAGTTGGAATAGTAGTTTTTACATTTCCTTTAAACCTAAAATTTCCTCCTAGCATGTCAAAATGCTGAAGAACTGGTCTGAAAATTTCAGCATACTGGCATGCATCGCTTGTGATATGTGATATGGGATGTACACCGAGAAGTACAAGTGAATTCAACACATGAGAAATACGTTTTTCCAAATAACTTTAGGGTAAAGTTGTCTGTTTAAACCCAGTTTTCACAGTAAATGTGTTTTACACTGTTAGATGTATGTGGCTGCTGCTGCTGCTGATCCCAGTGATGGTGAGAGTGATGGGGGTGATGAAAATGATGGTGATGGTGGTGGTGGTAATTGTAATGGTGGTTGTGGTAGAGGTGAGGATGGTGATTTTGGTGGTGGCAAAGGTGGTATAAGTGGTGTTGATAATGATGGTAGTGCCGGTGGTGGCGGAAGTGGAGGTAATGAGGGTGGTGAGGGAGGTGATGGAGTTGGTTTCACTAGTGATGGTGGTAGTGGTGGAGACGGTGGTGTATACTTCACAGTGACTTTGAATGAAAATGTATATATTAATGCATTTATCACAGAGTCTGTTCATCTTTGTGATTCCCATAGTACTTGGCACACTGCCCTCCAGAAAGAAGGTGCCCATTAAACATCTGATGAAAGAATATCTAGCAGATAATTACAGAAACATCTACTTTCGAAGGCAAAAACTTTACTCTTTTGAAGATCTCAGGTTTAATTTCACTTGATATGGTAGGCTTTCTAAGACAGCTATGAAAATACTGTCACCAAATACTATTACATTGCTCATAATTAACTCTCTAGGGAAGGATGAAAGCTTGTGTATAATACAGAAGGTTCTTTTATCAAAATTGATGGAAAAAAGGCCACTGCGGTAAATCTACTCAAAAAGAGATCAAAATCTCACAGGAAGAAGTTTGACTAGGAATTTCTCTGAAAATTTAAACTAAAAAATATAAAAATAATGTTGTTGTATAAGTCGGTGGTCCCCAAACTTTTTGGCACCAGGGACAGGTTTCATGGAAGACAATTTTTTCACAGATGGCAAGTGGGGCTGGGTAGAGTCAGGGAGGTGGGGTAGGGGATGGGGAGGATGGCTTGGGGATAAAACTCTTTCACCTCAGATCATCAGGCGTTTGATCCTCATAAGGAGAGTGCAACCTAGATCCCTCGTATGTGCAGTTCACAATAGAGTTTGTGCTCCTATGAGAATCTAATGCTCCCACTGATCCGACAGAAGGTGGAACTCAAGTGGTAATAATGCTCACTTGTGCCCACTCACCTCCTGCTATGTGGCCCATTTCCTAACAGGCCACAGACAGGTACTGGTCCAGAGCCCGGGGGTTGGGGACCCCTGGTATTAATATAAGTGACAAAATTTAGGTTACTGTAGAAACTATAGGCTAGTCCTTAAAATGTACCCTGAATTTTTTTCATGTTTTGAGACAGGGTCTGTTGCCCAGGCTGGACAGTGGGGCAATCACAGCTCAATGCAGCCTCAACCTCCTGGGCTCAAGCGATCCTCTCACCTCAGCCTTCTGAGTAGCTGGGACTACAGGCACAAGCCACCATGCCTGGTTAATTTTTTTAATTTTTGAAGAGACAGGGTCTCACTATGTTGCCCAGGCTGGTTTCAAATTCCTTGGCTCAAGCGATCCTCCTGTTTTAGCCTCCCAAAGTGTTGGGATTACAGGCATGAGCCACCAAGACCTGCCAATGTACCATAATTAAATCAAGTGTTCCTTTTTTTCGCTTTTTGAAGGGCACATCATTTTTCCAGTAAAAATTAATAACATACAGAACATTCACTCAAAATGCATGCAAAAATACTCAAAGGGTTTAAACGACTTTCCCTAATGCCTTTATTAATATTTGGTTTTTCAAATAATTCCTCTAACATGATTATCCTTATTGATTGTTTACTTCTTAGGTTGTTAATTGGTTTAGCAGACACAAAAGAGTCTAAATATTCTCTAAAAACAATTAATTTAAAGGAATATTTTATCTTTTGCAAGATTTATATTTTTATTTGCATTGTGTAGATAGAGATTTACAACTTCCAATAATCAGAGACACTCTCAATGTTAAGTAGGAAGAGATGTTTGAGTGCATATTAGGGAATATTTTTATTATAGGGTGATTTTTGCTTTCCTATATCACAATGTTTCAGTGGAGCCCCTGGTAATTTGGAAATTTGGATAACAAAGATAACTTGTATTCACTCAGTCACCATCCATTCAATATTACTGAAAAAAATGTACTGTGACATTATATTTTTCAAAAAAGGCTGTAATGGTATTTCTCATCCCACATGCTCATCCTACCATGTGACCTAGCCCCTTCTTGATTAAGAGATGGAATCTAGGCCAGGCGCAGTGGCTCACGCCTGTAATCCCAGCACTTTGGGAGGCTGAGGTGGGTGGATCACGAGGTCAGGAGTTCGAGACCAGCCTGGCCAACATGGTGAAGCCCTGTCTCTACTAAAAAATACAAAAAATTAGCCAGGCCTGGTAGTACGCACCTGTAGTCCCAGCTACTTACCAGTTTGAGGCAGGAGAATCACTTGAACCTGGGAGGCAGAGGTTGCAGTGAGCTGAGATCGTGCAACTGCACTCCAGCCTAGGTGACAGAGTGAGACCCCGTCTCAAAAAAAAAAAAAAAAAAAAGAGAGAGCGAGAGAGATGGAATCTATATCCCTTCCCCTTGAACCTGGGTGGACTTTGTGGCTTTTCTGTCAACAGAAGGTGGTGGAAGTGACACTATGTGATTTCAGAGGATAGATCATAAGAAGTGACAGAGCTTCTGCCTGGTTCCTTCTCTGGACATTTTCTCAGCATCCAGTCATCCAGCAAGGAAGCCTAGGCCACATGGGGAGGCTACTTGTAGGTGTTCCAGTCAGCAGTCCTAGACAACGGCCAGAATCAGCCACCAGACATGTGAGTAAAGAAGCCGTTGAGATGACTCCAGTTCCAGCTTCCATCTGACACCAACTGCCTGAGAGACCTTGAGAGACAGCTGCCTAGCTAAGCTCAATCCACAGGACCATGAGAGACAATAATAACAAATTATTTTTATCATTTGATACCACTGAGGTTGGAGTGGCTTGTTTTGTAGCAATAGATAACCTGAAACACTTATTTTAATATAATTGGCTTTAAAAATACTTCTAATGTCATAAGGTTCTAAAATGGTAATCCTGGAACAACAAGAATTCCATAGTTGCTGTACAACCTCACAGTATGAGGGGAAGTCACCCTCACAGTGTGAGGAGAAGTAGGTCTTCATTTCCTTGAACATGCAGCCATACCCATGAGACTTCTAAAAATGATATCAAGATAACAGAAGTCTGATTAGTGTTATTGAAGTTCCTCTCCATGTAGAGAGACTCTTAAGAGAATGGGGCTGGACAGGTCGGACTAAGGTGCTTTGACTCTAATGGTAGCCGAAGCCCTCAGGTGACTTTAGTGGCTCCTGTTACCAATGGCTGCTGTAGGGAAGCTTCCTACCCATTACTCAACCCTGACCTCTAGATACAGGTCAAGACTTTGATCAATTAGTCTGTTCTTAGCCCCATTTTACTCCAGGCAAGGAACTTAGTAAATATGAAGGAGCAGCACTGGAGAGAAGATCTAGAGCAAGAGAAATGGAGCCACCACTGAAACATGAGACAGGATGACTGGTGAAAACCGTCAGCTTGTTAGACAAAAGAAAAGCTACAGCCGAGTGTGGTGGCTCACACCTATAATCCTAGCACTTTGGGAGGCCAAGGTAGGCAGATCACTTGAGTTCAGGAGTTCGAAACAGCTTGGCTAACATGGTGAAACTCTATCTCTACTAAAATACAAAAATTAGCAGGACTTGGTGGTGGGTGCCTATAATCCCAGCTACTCGGGAGGCTGAGGTTGGAGAATCACTTGAACCTGGGAGGGGGAGGTTGCGGGGAGCCGAGATTGTGCCATTGCACTCCAGCCTGGGCAAAAAGAGCAAAACTCCGTCTCAAAAAAAAAAAAAAAAAAATACAACCAACCAAACAAACAAGAAACAAAGAAGTAGGGACCCTGGAATACCATGGCAAGTATTGAAAGGCTCAATAGGATGGATGGATGGATGGATGGATAATAGAGGTGGTGGGGGGCACTTAGTAGGAAAATTAGTTCATGCAATTATCATGGGTTGTTTTATGGATTGGTTGGTTCCATATGTGGGTGAAAGTTAAAAATGGAGAGTAGCTCAGAAACTTCCCAGTAGGTAGAACTACAAGCGTTGCAGCTGGTCATTCATTTTGTGTGGGAGAAGAGGTGATTGCTTGGACAAGAATATATACACTTTCATGTTTAGTAGTACTGAAAAGGAAAGGACTGGAAGACTGGAGACAAAATGGTCAGAAGGAGAGGCATTTGGATGGATATATGGGAGTGGGCATAATGCATAAAGATCTTTGTATCACATACAAAAAAATTCCCACTCAAAAGTATTTGTCATTGAAGAGGCACTAAACAACCACACAGACAGAATGGACTTGGCCAGTAATGTTAGTCAGTCTTGGCCATTTACCATGAATTGACATGACAGGGAAATGAAAGGTGACAGAGACAGAGGCTATACATGAGCCAATGGCATGGACTCTACTTACTAACCCTGATCTAGTTCATGCTGCTTTTGAATGTCCAATGTGCTAACAACAGAAACTGAGCCTCTGATATGATGTTATTCCTAGAATAGTCCAAATGGCCACTTGGCTGATTGTAATGGGTCTCTTCCATCCAGTTCGTCCACACGGGAATAGATATGTATTCTGGTCATGAGTTTGCCTTTCTTGCCCACAGAGTCTCAGTCAGTACCACTATCTGGAAACTCCCAGAATGCCCGATTGAAATCCTATGCAATATTGTATCCGATCAGAAGAGCCGCTTTACAGCAAAGATGATGCAGAAATGACCCCTTGGCTATAGGAGTCACTGATGTATTACACAGTAAGCTATGTAGAATTAGCTGCACTAATAGAGTGAAGGTATAGCTGAAGCACCAGCTTGTAGGCAATATTCTGCAAGGATGAGGTGCCATCCTTCAGGTTATAGTACATAGACTAAATCACAGAGACCTTTATATGATTCTGTGTCACCAATAGAAACAGTGCATGAGTCCACAAACAAAAAGGTGGAAGGAAGAGTGATTCCACTGCCATCACTCCCAGTGACCCGCTGGGAACTTTGTGCTTCCCGTCCTCACAACTTTGAGTTCTGAAGGGTTAAAGGTCCAAGTCCCCAGAAGACGTGCTCTCTCACTAGGGGATATAGCAAGGGTCCTATTGAACTATAATTTATGAATGCCACCTAGGCACTTCAGATTCTTGTGTCCAGGGACCAGCAAGAGAGAATAGTCATCATTGTTCTGGCTGGGATCCATGACCCTGGGCAACAGAAAGAGCTACAACTACTGTTGCACAAGGCAGGCAAGGAGGAATGTGCATGACCAGGTGACCCACTGGGGTGTCTCTGGGGGCTCACTTTCCTGGTTATAACTATGATGGACAATCTGAGAAGGGTATGATTCCAAAGGCATGGGCCTCTTCAGAATGAAGGTTTGAGTGGCACCACCGGGTTGGACATCAGCACCTGTAGAGGGGATAGCACTGGATATGGAAAACTTAAGAGTAGATAGTGAAGGAGGAAGAGGATAAATACCAGTTATGGCCTCAAGACCAACTACAGCGGTAGGGACTGTGGTTTGTCTCATTAATCTTCCTCTTCTAAGTTTCCCCTGAGGAGGAGAGGCCCACAGGAACCTTGGACGAACTGCACCCTGAAAATGAAGAAGTCAGCCTGTGTGATGCAGTCTGTATGGACTGTGATAAAAAAGCCATGTCCCATATAGGTAAATGCTTAGGACTTTCTTCAGTAGAGTCACTGTGAGGACAGCAGTGAGCTGATATCTTCACCAGCCACACCTGTAAAATTGTCCGCACTATTTACACTGAAGGCCAAGGTTACTTGTCTACCAAGGGTTGAACCCAGCTAGGTGCTAGAGCTGAGCCATTGCTGCCCATTGCAGGACGCCCCTAAAGGTCAGCTGTTGCCTTGGAAGCACTGGGCTGGTCGGGGCTGAGACTTTTCCTGGCCAGCCCTCCTTCCTACCCTCCTCCTTCACTACTGACAGACATGTATTGCAATCTGAATACTCTCCTGGCTTACTCTCCTTCTTTCTCCTCTTTAACTTTTACAGGCATTTTCCCCAATGTATCTCTGCTCATCTAACTCTATCTTGGCATCTGCTTCCTGGTGGATCTGAACTGACCCATAAACCATGGTTACTAGTTATTTTCCAGGTAATCATCTATTTTTATTCATTTTTTTCTTGATTGGTAGTTTGAACAAGATATTAAACATACTTACTGTATAAATACAGATATCATTGTTGGCCAATTTACTGTAATTGAACTCTCCAGAGGGGTTTGAGAATGGTTTTGCTTCTTCTAGAAATTGTAGCAGGAAAGCAGAGGTCTACCTTTGTCTGTTTTCAGAAGGGCAAGTTTACCTTCAGAGTTTCCCTGGATTACTTTTAATGTTTCCTTTCCTTTTCCCTCCCACTGGACTCTAGTAGTGGGGACCGTGTTTGTCTTCTTTAAACCATAGAAGTGCAAGTTCAAATGAAATGACATTTCTAGAAGAATGGAAATTCCTTAAGTGAGGCCCTTTTGAGTTCAGATGGATATGTGATAACAGAAAGAAAAGAGCACTCTTGTACCCAGACTAGCTACCCACTGCTGCCCAGGCTGCAGAGTAATGGGACTGGTACAGGAACTCATTGGGGATTTTCCTTGGTAAGATTATGTGGTCACAAAGGAGGTTCCTTTGTAAGAAAAACACCTATATGTGGGGGTCTTATTACTTGTTCCACAAAAACAAAACCCCTGGCAGTGGTGAAATAGAAAAGACTGACTAAAGGTAAAAACTTGGACTCTGTACAAAGGCCTTTGGTGATTTTGAGTAAAAAAAGGCCAAGTCTCTCCCACACCAATGGCTTACTTTGGAGGCTGTAAAGTTACTCATTTAGCAAAGCTGACCAGAAAGTCAAAGGGAGGATTCATTAGCAAGGTTGAAATTTACCACTAGATTATGCTTGTCTTTCCAGCCAAACAGAAAGAGACTTCGTGGCAGTCTTTTTGTGGGGTGTTCAAACACTAATGAAAAAAGCTTTGAAACCAAGATGACTTTTTTTGGTGAGTGGAGTGTCTGAGGGAGCTTATGTGGAGAAATCAATATAACTATTGCCTCAGTGTTGTCAGAGAATTTATTAAAAGGGATCCCCCATTCCCCATTGGTAACTAATTATTTTTTTCTAAGAATGGGATTCAACAGTTCAAATTTTAGACCTTGGGTTGTGGTGTGAAGCAACGAAGAGTCAGGTTTTTCGTTTTTGTTTTTGAGACACAATCTTGCTCTATTGCCCTGCCTGGAGTGCAGTGGCGCCATCTCAGCTTACTGCAACCTCTCCCTCCCAGGCTCAAGCAATTCTAACTCCTAAGCAGCTGGGATTACAGGTGCCCGCCACCATGCCCAGCTAATTTTTTGTAGTTTTAGTAGAGATGGGGTTTCACCATGTTGACCAGGCTGGTCTCGAACTCCTGACCTCAGGTGATCTGCCCGCCTTAGCCTCCCAAAGTGCTGAGATTACAGGCATGAGCCACCATGCCTGGCCAAGAGTCAGCTCTTGACAACCCCAAAATACCTATCCTTAGGGCAGATAGAAGAGAGAGATTTTTTCACATGATAATGTATTTAAATCAGGATTAGACAAAGAACTTCGTCCTTCCTTGCTGAAATATATAAGTTGTCATATTTAATGGGAAAAAAGGCAGTCTTTTACACTTATGAGAGAAGTGGATAACTAAAAATCTAAAGCTTCTTTCCCTAAAAGTCATTAACCAGTATTATTTTTATAGATTGAATGCCAACTAACCAGACTATGAATTATTATCATCTCTAGTGTTGAACTCCAGGCTGTACAATCTATACCAAGGATGAGTCTTGATTGACACTTTCACAGACAGCAGTTACAGAATTTTTTAGGAAGGTGACAGGTAAATCTCAGGGGTCTTCTCATTCACTTTTTCTTTGGTATCTTATCAAGATGTTTTAATTCTCTTTTCAAATATCTTCAGATTCTTCTCCCTCTGGTGAAACAGATGGCAGGTAGGAGGAAATATACAGAATGAACTGTGAAATTTCTCTTGCCTAAAATCATTCACAAAACATGGGAGATGATGATTCAGTAGAACTACAATGTGCAGCCACTAAGTTAGTGCCTATGTAATCCTAACGTTGTTTGGCTGTTAAGAGCTTCATGTGATACCTCTAAATCTAGAAGGACTCAACCAGAGTATCAGGACAGACTGAGACTTGGGGGCTTCCAAGAATTTGGAGTATAGTGGGATGCTGGGTTGCCTAGACAGCATTAGTAAGATTTTTTTCATACTTCTTTTTTTTTTTTTTTGAGACAAAGTCTCACTCTGTCGCCCAGGCTGGAGTGCAGTGGCGTGATCTCCACTCACTGCAAGCTCCATCTTCCAGGTTCACTCTATTCTCCTCTCTCAGCCTCCCTAGTAACTGGGACTACAGGCACCCGCCACCATGCCCTGCTAATTTCAGGATCTCCTGATTTCCTGATCCGCCCACCTCGACCTCCCAAAGTGCTGGGATTACAGGCGCAAGCCACCGCGCCCCATTAGTAAGACTTTTCTTTTCCTATAGCAAAATGCATTGAGTTCCAAATGAACAGTTTACAAAATAATTTTAGGAATATATCTCTTTTTTTTTTTTTTTTTTTGAGACGGAGTCTTGCTCTGTTGCCCAGGCTGGACTGCAGTGGCCGGATCTCAGCTCACTGCAAGCTCTGCCTCCCGGGTTTACGCCATTCTCCTGCCTCAGCCTCCCCAGTAGCTGGGACTACAGGCGCTCGCCACCTCGCCTGGCTAGATTTTTGTATTTTTTAGTAGAGACGGGGTTTCACCGTGTTAGCCAGGATGGTCTCGATCTCCTGACCTCGTGATCTGCCCGTCTCGGCCTCCCAAAGTGCTGGGATTACAGGCTTGAGCCACTGCGCCCGACCAGGAATACAACTCTTAAAAAGTAGAGACCCATTGCTTCATAGTGATTAGAAATGATGGTTCACATCACAGAAGGATTCTTTAATACACACAAGCGCTCCAAAATCAGGGTTTGATTGAATTTTCAGTACCTCCAACACATGTAAGTTTTTATTTCTTTAATGCGAGGGAGGAGACAACTAAGCTTCGATATAAATTTGAGGAGCCTCTGTGCATCGTATGGCCATTAGATGACAAAACATTTGTGAAATGACACTGTAAGTCAGTGGAGGAAAAATGCCTTTAAAAACAGCCTCTCTTTCCCTCTCTTTAAAGGAAAAGGCAGAATTGTGTATGCTCACAGAGGAGGAAGTAATTAAGAGTCTGATTCTGTTAGGAAATTGTAGAAGAAATATCATTTGAAAGCCCGAGAGATACTGGAGGGTTTGAGTCCTTGTACTCTTATTATAAATCAGTGGCCTTTGGCAAGACATAAACTTTTCTAAACCTTGGTTTTCTTATCTGTACTATAGTTCTAGTAAGACTTATCTGCCCATTCTCACAGGGTTACTATGAGATTCATGTGTGACTGTACATGTGAAGTTGTTTTGTAGTCTGTAAAATATTACATAAATATGATTTATTGTTATTGCCCTAGTTGAAATACTAACAGCTTTTAATGACCATAACTAGATTGAGATGTCTTCAGTCATATGGTCAAATTAGGATTTATTGTGTGGCAGATGCTGTATGAGAATTAATCTACTATCTTATCTAAGATTATCTAGAAATATATATTTTTAAAGAAAATTTAGCCATTTTTAAGCATGTGTGAATTGAACTGGTGCCCACAGGCACTGGCTTTCTTAAACTCAGGTCCTCTCTCCACCCTATTTTGATTTGGAGGGCTGTCTTCTCCTTGGCTCCAAACCACAAATTAACTTTTTTAACCAGGCATGAAAAGTGTCCTAACTTGTGTCTGGACAATGCACAGAGAGGTAATAGTAGAGCTCATATATACTTGTCTCTTGTCACCAAGAAAAATAAGACAAGGAAGAGCAGTGGCTTGAACAGCTGGTGTAACCAGATCTGTGACTTATTTGGGTAAAGGGAGGAGTTGAGTGAAATCGTCAACCAATAAATGTTCTAATCAGGTGGCAAACTCTTCCAAGCTCAGCTTGAAAGATCACTTCTGGCCTTGCACACAATGGATATTCAAAAAATATGTACTGTATTTGTTGAATGGAAGGATAATATTGAGCACCTTGAAATTCCCCCTACCCCAAACACTGCTAATTAGTTCTCTCTTCACACCCAAAATAATACTAATAATATGGTTTGTACTTTTGAGAGTGATGATTCACCATTATCATGTTACACATATATACAGATCTAAGCACAAAAAGAGAAATATTTATCTTTTTACTTTTACATAGTTTTAAAATATAATTTTAGCACCTTTTCATTCATTTTCCCATGTTTTTGAACAAAGTTATAATGATGGTATTCACAGATCTTTGTTTCTGAATTTTTCTCATTAAAATTATAAAAATTCTTAAAAACATTTTTCAGGTTGTCACATTGTCTTCATAAACACTTTCAAATAACTATAAAACACTTCATTGCATATGTTAAGCTGTTAGATATACTCAACCATTCTCCTCTTAAATATTTAGGAAATTTCTGGGCCGGGCACAGTGGCTCATGCCTGTAATCCCAGCACTTTGGGAGGCCGAGGGGGGCGGATCATGAGGTAAGGAGATTGAGACCATCCTGGCCAACATGGTGAAATCCCATCTCTACTAAAAATATAAAAACTAGCTGGGCATGGTGGTGGGCACCTGTAAACCTAGCTACTTGGGAGGCTGAGGCAGGAGAATGACTTGAACCTGGGAGGCGGAGTTTGCAGTGAGCCAAGATCACGCCACGGCACTCCAGCCTGGTGACAGAGCAAGACTCTGTCTCAAAAAAAAAAAAAGAAAAGAAAAAAAAAGAAAGGAAATTTCTAATTTCTCTAATTTCCCACCATTATAGATCATGGTGCAATGAGCAACTCTGCAATATGGCTTGATAGTTAGCTTCTAAACCAAACTGTATATTGTTAAGCCTTTTCAGAAGTGTATTTTTATTTTCTAGGAAAATATCTATTACTTACTATTTCCCATTTAAAAATATTTCCACCAGTCCCTTGCCCCAAAATGATAGCAAAAATACTAAAGGATAAATAACTTACATAAGGTACTGAAGTTAAGTAAAGATTAAATATCAAAAATCCCTTTTTTTCTCTAGCCCAAGTGCATTACTAAAGCACTAGATAACATCAGACAAAAGATAGTGCCTTCTGGCCGGGCGTGGTGGTTCATGCCTGTAATCCCAGCACTTTGGGAAGCCAAGGTGGGTGGATCACACCTGAGGTCAGGAGTTCGAGACCAGCCTGACTAACATGGAGAAACCCCGTCTCTACTAAAATACAAAATCAGCCAGACGTGATGGCGCGTGCCTGTAATCCCAGCTACTCCGGAGGCTAAGGCAGAAGAATCGTTTGAACCTGGGAGGTGGAGGTTGCGGTGAGCCGAGATGGTGCCATTAAACTCCAGCCTGGGCAACAGGAGTGAAACTCCGTCTCAAAAAAAAAAAAAAATAGTGCCTTCCATGATCATCATCATCATCATCAAAATTATCTTCCTTATCATCATGCTAGTGATGCATTTATTAAGAACAAAGTGAAGCATGGCAACGAAAGAGTAAATGCAGAAATGAGTGGCAGCACCAATTATTTTTTATTTAGGTATTTGCATATTTGCTACGTGCTGGACACTGTGCTAGACACTTGGGATATGGTAAATTATGAAAACACAAGTATCACGTTTGATTTGTCAAGGAACTGGTCAACTCTTATCCTCATGTTGAAATAAAGTTTAACCTTATTCTATAGTTTTTTGGACTCCCCATTATTCAAACCTTTATCTATTCAAGGTCCTTGTCCGTTTTGCTACTCTTCAGTTGCTAATGGCGACCCAACCCTGGCTCTGGGAATTTTCTCCATACTGGTTCAGCAAGTCAGGGCAGGTTCTGCCCCAAGGGCTTCTGGGACCACAGTCCTTTAACTTAGCCACCCCACCAAGTTTCTAACTGTACATCTTTGCTGGAATCAGTCATTCAGACCAAGTCAGCAACCCAGAGGTAGGGCTGAGAAAAGCAGCTGAGGTTTTCCTGAGACAAAAATGGCAGATGAATGAATAGCAGGGGCAAAATCCACTGGGCTAGGCATGTACGGAACACTCCTGCATGGAGAACACTTTGTCAGGCATGGGAAAAATAAAAAGAAAGTGAAGTTCTCTTAGACTTGTTCTCAAAGAGCTTGCAATCTTGCTAAAGAGTTGCTAAAGAGTTCAGAAGTAGCTGAAATTGTAGTGAGTGGTGAGAAATTATCTAACAAACTTCATAGTACACTAGTGGGTGCTGAAAGAGGAATGGGCAAAATCATCTAAGGGTCATTATGCTCTCAACAAGGAATTGTGGCCTTCTTAGGAGCAGTTTCATAAGGAAATTTTTTTTTTGAGATGGAATCTCGCTCTGTTGCCTACGCTGGAGTGCAGTGGCATGATCTCAGCTCACTGCAACCTCCACCTGCTGGGTTCAAGCAATTCTCCTGCCTCAGCCTCCTAAGTAGCTGGGATTGCAGGTGCGCGCCACCACGCATGGCTAATTTTTGTACTTTTAGTAGGGATGGGGTTTCACCATGTTGGCCAGGCTGGTCTCAAACTCCTGACCTCAGGTGATCTGCCTGCCTTGGCCTCCCAAAGTACCGGGATTACAGGCGTGAGCCACTGCACCTGGCCTCATAAAGAAATTTAATCTGCTTCTAGCCCTGCAGCTATTTACAATCCAGCTGGGGAGGCAAGAGATTCTGAGGTGAATGTTACAATACAATATAGGCTGTGCATAGTGACTCACATCTGTAATCCCAGCACTTTGCGAGGCCGAGGTAGGTGGATCACCTGAGATCGGGAGTTCGAGATTAGCCTGGCCAACATGGTGAAATCCCATCTCTACTAAAAGTACAAAAATTACCCAGGCGTGATGGCAGGCACCTGTAATCCCAGCTACTTGAAAGGCTGAGGCAGGAGAATCTCAGCCTCCGCCTGGGAGGCGGAGATTGCAGTGAGCTGAGATTGCGCCATTGCACTCCAACCTGGGCGACAGAGTGAGACTCTGTCTCAAAAAACAGTATAAGGCAGTGTTTGGTTACATGTTTGATTACACGTGGAAAGAGTGAAAAAGACAAGAACAAGGAGAATTTAGGAAGAAGGGAGAGATTACTAAACGCCTGTCAGTGGAGTTTGGAGGACAATTTTGAGCAGAATTCAAATAGCAGAGTTCAGATAAGTGTAGTAAAGAATTAGGCAAAATATGCTTGGGTCAGAGCCTGGCTGAAGTGGGAGAAAGACACTTTATTAGGGGGCCATGTAAGAACCAGGGTCAGAAAGCTATGAAGATGGCAGTGTGTTGGGAAACCTTTAGTGCTGGATTGATAGCTTTGACTTATATACTTGTGAACAGTTGTTAAAAAAAACTTCCGAGCTAGGTAATGACATCATAAAAGAAGGAGACCAGAAAACAGAGACTGGAGGCAGAGAAACCAGTTAGGAGGCCACTTCAAGCATTTTGAGATAAGGTCCTGTCCTGAGAGTGGGAGCCGAAGTATGGATTTTTGGGGACACCAGAAGAAAGAACCAATAGCACTTGACACTGATTGGATGTGAACAGAGGGAAGAGAAAGGGATGACTCAAGAGAAGCTTCAGTAGGAAGTGTGTTGAGGGGAGGATTTAGAAGCAGGCGATGGACTTTGTTGGAAAGTGTTTGCAAATGGAAAGATTTACATATCTATCAGCAGGAGTATGCTCTCAACTGATTATCTTATAAAAGCTGTGGAGTTTCTCTATGAGATAGTCAGACAAACGGTATCACAGGATTTAAAATGGCAATACCAGGGAGCAACTCCACACACAGGATGCACTCTGGAGAATGTGCTCTGGTCTAGAGTTACAAACCCTGGGCTGAATCTCAGGATTTTTTTTTTTTTTACATGGTTTCATTGTATATATTTGGACAAAATACTTTCTAACTCATCGATCCAGTTTTCTTATCTTTAGGTCTCCATGAGACAAAACAGCCATATTTGTTGAGTGCTTTAGTATGTTAAGCAGGCTTTGTGTGAAGAACTTTATTTGTGGCCGGGCATGATGGCTGAAGCCTATAATCCTAGCACTTTGGGAGGCCAAGGTGGGCAGATCACTTGAGGCTAGGAGTTCAAGATCAGCCTGGCCAACATGATGAAATCCTGTCTCTACTAAAAAAAATTAGCCGGGCATGGTGGTGCATGTCTGTAGTCCCAACTACTCAGGGGGCTGAGGCACAAGAATCACTTGAACCTGGGAGGTGAAGGGGGCAGTGAGCCGAGATTAAGCCATTGCACTCTAGCCTGGGAAACAAAGTGAAATCCTGTCTAAAAAAAAAAAAAAAGAAAAAGAAAAAGACTTTATTTGCATTTTTTTTTATTCTTAGAATGCACATTCTGCATTTTAAAACAAAAACATTTCAATATTTTGTGGCTTAAAGCAACATCCATTTTATTTGTTCACAATTCTGCAATCTGGGCTGGGCTTGGCTCTGCAGCTCTGCTGGTCTTATTGGTGATCACTGATGTGTCTGCAGTCAGCTAGTGGGGTTGGCTGAGGCTGGGCTCAGCTCAGGTGCTGGGCAGCAGGACTTTTCCCACTCTCCAAGTATCTCAGGGCCTTTCCTTCTCCATGTGGTTTATCCAGCAGGGTAACTGGACTTCTTAGTGGCTCAGGTCTCCTAAAAGTACAAACTGGAAGCTTCTATGCCTTCCTAGGAGATGGGATGGGAAAGGCAGGGAAGTGGCACAACTTCACTGCTGCATTTTCCTGGTTAAGGCAAATCACTGGCCCAGTCCAGATTAAGTGGAAGGGGCTACATAAAGGTATTGATAACATGAGGCTGGGCCATTGAAAGGCTGCAATGTAGCAGAGAGACTACCACAATATTATTTCCAATTTGTAAATGAGCAAACTGTGACTTAGGAATGCTAAGCTACTGGCATAATGTAGCGGGTAGAGCCAGCTTCAAAGATTGTGTTCTAAATCACATATCAACAAATAAAACAAGTATGTGTTTTCACCTAGAATCCTGTGCGGTCCAGAAATTTTTTTTTTTTTTTTGAGACGGAGTCTCGCTCTGTCGCCCAGGCTGGAGTGCAGTGGCCGGATCTCAGCTCACTGCAAGCTCCGCCTCCCGGGTTCACGCCATTCTCCTGCCTCAGCCTCCCGAGTAGCTGGGACTACAGGCGCCTGCCACCTCGCCTGGCTGGTTTTTTTGTATTTTGTAGTAGAGACGGGGTTTCACCGTGTTAGCCAGGATGGTCTCGATCTCCTGACCTTGTGATCCGCCCGTCTCGGCCTCCCAAAGTGCTGGGATTACAGGCTTGAGCCACCGCGCCCGGCCACGGTCCGGAAATTATACACTTATTCACTGTGCTGCCTCTTATGGGCAGTACCTGATACATACAAGACACCTGTAAATGTTATTTAATCTGAAGCTATTGTTAGAATGGCTGGGACAACAGCAAATCTTTTGAATTATTCACTATTACATCTTATATGCTATTTGAGAACTGGGAGTTTTTCAGTTATCCTGTGTTAAGGGCAATTTCTGTTTCAGACATGTACTTCATCTGTTGCACTATCTATTTCTTGAAGCTTGGAAAGAAATGAAGACTGCATCCTTGCCCATCCAGTTCC
The DNA here is from genome assembly GCF_008728515.1 of Papio anubis. Taxonomy (NCBI): domain Eukaryota; kingdom Metazoa; phylum Chordata; class Mammalia; order Primates; family Cercopithecidae; genus Papio; species Papio anubis. Next base: position 142,275,977 of record NC_044977.1, read on the forward strand.
AATCCTGATTCTCACTGCTCATCCAATTCCAACCCTGATTCTCACCTTTCTTCTGGGGTGAAGACCTTCCTGGAGTATAGCTGGCCTCAAGTTTTCATCCTTTAATCATCAAGTCAGCCTTGTGACTTCTGAATTACTATCATTAGGTTCCAGTCACTTCCTCTAGTTCGATAGCTTATTTCCTCCATTGTTGCAACTGTGATGGCTTCTGAGAGTAGCTTGCAGATACTCTACTTTCCAAGGAGTGACCTGTACTAGCTTTCCCTCTCCTTTTGCCAGTCCTATGGGCAGAGGACTTGCTTCACGGAAAACATCTGGTTTCAAAGGCTCCTGAAAGGAGCTGTCCTCTGCTTACGTTTGAAGATGATACATGGCCAGGAGTGGTGTCTCATGCCTGTAATCCCAGCACTTAAGGAGGCCAAGGCAGGCAGATCACTGGAGATCAGGAGTTTGAGACCATCCTGTTTAACATGACGAAACCCCATCTGTACTAAAAGTACAAAAATTAGCCACGTGTGGTGGTGGGTGCCCGTAATCCCAGCTATTCGGGAGGCTGAGGCAGGAGAATTGCTTGAACCCGGGAGGTGGAGGTTGCAGTGAGCCCAGATCATGCCACTGCACTCCAGCCTGGGCAATAGAGTGAGAATCCATTTCAAAAAAAAAAAAAAAAAAAAAAAAGGATGATACATGTATGCCTGCCTTCATCTAAGGCGGCCCTAATTTTTTCCAGTCTGTGAGGAGTCTGGAATTGGAGCACACCTCCAAGTACAGATAACAGGTGAGGTGGCTCACTTTGGTGGGTGTTGTTCTGTTTTGGGTATGGATGTAGCCATTCAGGAAGTGGCCCCAACATTCTCCTACCTTTTCCGAGGCAAAACTATCAGTGGCCTTGTCTTTTCCTTAAACTTTTCTCCTTCAAGGCAGCTCCAGATTTTAACTTTGACTTTATTTTACCCTATAAAAATATTAAGGGAGGCCGGGCGCAGTGGCTCATGCCTGTAATCCCAGCACTTAGGGAGGCCGAGGCGGGTGGATCACCTGAAGTCAGAAGTTGAGACCAGCCTGGCCAACATGGTGAAATCCCGTCTTTACTTTTGAAACATACAAAAATTAGCTGGGCGTGGTGGTGGCAGGCGCCTTAATCCCAGCTACTTAGGAGGTAGAGGCAGGAGAATTGTTTGAACCCGGAAGGCGGAGGTTGCGGTGAGCCGAGATGGAGTTATTGCACTAAAGCCTGGGGGACAAGAGCGAGACTTCCCTCAAAAAAAAAAAAAAAAAAAAAGAAAAAAAGAAAAATTAAGGCACAATACGTGAACTTGAAGAACATACAGTTCTGTTTTAACACTTATGTAATCAGCCCGGTGCTGTGCGAAGTGCTTTACATTGTCTCATTTGATTTACTTAATAAACTCCTATTTGAATCAAATGGGGTGGGGTAGGGGTTTCCTGGAATTTGGCTTACCTCGCCATCTCCCCCCACCCTTTTCCTTCAGTGGAAAGGGAACCAGAGAGAAAAGAAATTGAGCTGCTCTGAAGGGCAAGGCCTCCTCCCACTTCCCGCAGCTGTTTCGCCAGGCTTGACCTTCTTCCCTTAGCTAGAGGCAGGGGGTCTCCACCCCTCGCCCAGATCTAGTCGGTGGGAAGGTGGGTGGCTTTTTTCGGGTCATTGGCGCACCCTCCCTACTCCCAGCCACCTGCTCGGGTTCCATCCCAGCTCCAGGCTCCCTGGAGGGCGGCAGGGACATTCCAATCCTCCCACAACCCTCACGGATGTTGCGGGGGAGGGGGGCGCAACTGCTCTTCTCTTCCAGCACCCAGCTTTGACCCGGTTTCTTCTCAATCCCTAGTGGCCTGAGTCACCCCCGTAGAGGAAATTAAGGATTGATGAATGGTTTGAAAGTTGTTTACAACCCACCCGTTGGCGAAGCCGCATCTCCAGTGACAGAGGCACTTTCTGGGCACCGTCTGTGCTCTAGCAGACAATTGAGAGCCAGGCAGCCAAGATGCCTCCTCGCCAGACCAAATATGGTCACAAGAGCTAAGCAGCCTCTCGTGGAAAGGCTGGCCTTGTTGGAGTCTCCCCACGCCGGGGCGCACCCGCGCCGGCCTTCGGGCAGAATCGCTGGTCAGCGCGGCGCTCCGGGTGCTGCCGGCCTCGGCGCCTGGCTGCAGGGGAGGGCGCGGTGTCCAGGACCGGCCCTTCCTAGGCCTGAGCCCCTCATCCGCGTGCCCTCCGCCACCCCCGGCCTTGGTTTCGGTCCACAAGCCCTTGATGAAACAGGCTCAGGCCACTTTCCCTTTGATCCCGCCCCAAGTCCGTGGTAAACTCAAAGGAACGCAGACGCAGGGCTCCGCGGGAGAGGTCCGCGTGGCCGGGAGCAGTGGGTGGGGGGCACCCGTCTCCTCTTACCCAGTAAAGTACCCATCACGCCCAGGGTTTTCTGGAGCCGGAGTGGGAGGAGGAGGAGGAGGAGGAGGAGGAGGAGGAAGAGGAGGGGCGAGCAGGGCCCGGCCGGCTCGGGACTAGGAGGTCATACATAATTCAACAGCTCAACTTTCGGTCCCGCCTCTTTCCTGGGGGTGGGAGTTTGCTCCAAACTTTGTTTATGGGACAGTCCGGGAGCTGCTGCGGCCGCGCTGTCTGCTTCTCCTGCGCCTCCTTTTCGCCCAGCGCGAGCTCCTTAGGCCAGCTCGGGGGATGTGAGAGCCGAAGCCCCTAGACTGCCAGGCACCGAGTCGGGTCAGGATTTGTCAGCCAAGCCTCGGCTCCAGCTCCGCAATCTCGGGACTCACCCGAGCTACCCAGGCCCGACGGCAAGTTCGGGCGGGACGGCGGCCGCCTCGCGCTCAGGCTCAGCTTCGCTGCCCGCCCAGGTAGTGCCCGCTGGAGCTCGCGCGCTCACCCGGCACCACTTCAGGGCTCCAGGCTCCCCAGGCTTCCGGAGTCGAGACGTCGTGGAGTTGGCTCGGGCTGAACTTCTTTCGGGGGGCTGCCTGTCCCGGAAAGCTGCGACCTTTCCTTTGCCATCCTGCGGTTCAGCAAGCCTCGAGTGCAGTTACTCCCTCCACCCCTCGCCCTTCCTTCTCCTCCTCCCGGCAACTTCTTTGCTTCAAGAAAGTTGCATAATTCTCGAGGCCAGGAGGGACCCCTCCCCCATCCTGCTGGTCTTACCGCTGAGTGTCTGGGATCTCCAGGCGGGCAATTATCTGTCTCCTCGTTTCCTTTTCCCTCTATTCTTCCTCCCACCATCTCGCCCTCTCACCCTATAACCCTTTTACCCACTTCCTCCGACTTTAAATAAAAGACTGATCTGACCTTCTTTTTGCAGAAGATGAATCCGGCCTCGGCGCCCCCTCCGCTCCCGCCGCCTGGGCAGCAAGTGATCCACGTCACGCAGGACCTAGACACAGACCTCGAAGCCCTCTTCAACTCTGTCATGAACCCGAAGCCTAGCTCGTGGCGGAAGAAGATCCTGCCGGAGTCTTTCTTCAAGGAGCCTGATTCGGGCTCGCACTCGCGCCAGTCCAGCACCGACTCTTCGGGCGGCCACCCGGGGCCTCGACTGGCTGGGGGTGCCCAGCATGTCCGCTCGCACTCGTCGCCCGCGTCCCTGCAGCTGGGCACCGGCGCGGGTGCTGCGGGTAGCCCCGCGCAGCAGCACGCGCACCTCCGCCAGCAGTCCTACGACGTGACCGACGAGCTGCCGCTGCCCCCGGGCTGGGAGATGACCTTCACGGCCACTGGCCAGAGATACTTCCTGAAGTAAGTCAGCTTGGAGCCGAAGACGGCACCAAGTCACAGTGCCCAACGCGCGCGTGTGTTCGTTTGTGTATGTGTGTGTGACACAGAGAGAGAGAGAGAGAGAGATGGTGTGTGTCCTTCCACGGTTATTTCACAGATACGGAGAGCTGGAAGCAGGGAGTGAGTCTCTGGGTGTTGGAATTGTAAGGGATCAGAAGCGGAGGAGAGTGTGGTGAAGTTCATCCACCATAAAACACACAGGTGACTTTGCTCTGAATCTGCAGGATTGAAGCCAACTCCTGGGCACAGACCCTTAGTCCCTTCCTTGGCCACTCCGAGTCAGATAGTCCAGAGCCAGGCCCTTTGGGATGTGACACTAAGATAAATGAGAGAAAAGCTGTGAAGCTTGGGGAACAGAGTGACTTTTGGTGAAGTAGGTGGTCTGCAGTTTCTGTCTTCTTGGGAAAAGCAAGCTGGAAAAGTGAACAGTGGCTGGTAGGCCGTAGTGCTCCCAGCTGGGTGACATAATGACCACACAGCACAGTGATGTAATTAGCAACTGTGTGGTGAAGTAGCTGTGGGCTGGACAAATCAATCGTGTGGAAATTGTGTCAGGAGTTTTATTACATTAAACTTGTTAACCTAAAATACCATCAAATCACAAACCTGCTCTTCTTCCTTTCACATTGTTCCAGCTTTTTGATGTCATGAATTTTACATTAGTTCAAATTATCACATTACACCCCACAGGAAAATATATTCTCAAACACTAGAGGAGATTGTTTCAATTGCGGTACCCTAAGATAACTACATTCCTCAGGAGAAACCAAGCTGGAACTTGAAATGTTCCATCGAGGTCATAGGGTCAGACTATCAAAGATGGAGGTTGTGCCAGCCTGACCACTTGGTTCAGGATTGCCTGCACTGCCAGTGAGGGAAACTCCTCTCCTAAAAAACTGACTTAGATTTCATTTTAAAGCCTATATTTCTTTAGTAGAGTAGCCTTAGTTCAAAAGACTATGTACAATTTTAAAACTTTAATCAAGCCTTTCTTTGGCACTAATATTTGATGCTTTGATTGCTATGAGAGAGCTTTAAGAATGAATACACAGTGATGGATGAAGTTTACTATAGTGAACCCTTTGACTCATACCAGTGACCAATTCTTATTCCTTCCCCATCTCAAGGCTGTTAGTATCTTGTTCAAGGAGTTCTTTTTGTATTTCTGAGGTTGGTATAATGCTGAGATTCTGAAACAGACTTGATGGTCGTTTATGCCACGGCTGGTCTTCTCTGGGTTATTGAGTGATAGTTTGTACATGTGCTTAGTCCTTTGACTTCTAAGTAGCGGGTGGAGTCAAGTATGTGATGTAATAACATGACTTTTTTTTTTTTTTTTGAGACAAAGTCTCACTCTGTCACCTACGCTGTAGTGCAGTGGGACAATCTTGGCTCACTTGCAACCTCCGCCTCCCGGGTTCAAGCAATTCCCCTGCCTCAGCCTCCCGAGTAGCTGGGATTACAGGCACCCACCACCATGCCTGGCTAATTTTTGTATTTTTAGTAGAGTGGAGGTTTCACCATGTTAGCCAGGCTGGTCTCGAACTCCTGACCTCAAGTGATCCGCCTGCCTCGTCCTCCTAAAGTGCTGGCATTACAAGCTTGAGCCACCATGCCCAGCCCTACATAATTTCTAAACTGTGTTTATGAATATATACACACATACGTATGGTATATGATCAGTATCAACTGCGATTATTAAAAATATGAAATAAGAGCTAAGCTTGCCTAATATCTGAGGAAAACTAGATGAAAAAGACCCTGAAACAAAAGCAAAACAAAAAAATTGCTTTTACACATTGTGTTTGGAGTGATTGGAGTAGCACAGAACTGCCTGTGAACAAGGGCAAAAGCGGAATTAGCCTTGGATTTAGAGAAAGTTGCTGTGATCTCTCTGCCCATCCCCCCAACCACAACCACTCTCCAATCCAAAGCAGAGTGCATCTTCATTTCACTCTGGGTAGTCAATGAAAATGACAGCTGAAAAAAATGTGTAAGTAGTAGGCTGGCCTGATCTGGTGCTATCCCTGGAAGTTTTTTGGCCAAGTGACTAAGAGAGGTTAAGAATTTGTCAGTGACTATTGTCTTTCAGGATAAGCAATCTGCCAAGAGTTCTCTGAATTTCTTGTAGAGTTTGTTTAAAGTTGTAATAAGGTAAATGTCATACACTTTGTTACACAGCCTCAAAAGGTAATATATTTCAGTGGATTAAGTAGAAGCTTGCAAAATGATGGTGACTCACTCAGAGTTAATTTTCATTAAGTCTGTTTATTACTTTACTTGCCATCTATGAAATAGGGCTGGGGCTAGCAGATAAATCTTTATTTTATTTTATTTTATTTATTTATTTTTTTGGCTGGGGTAGAGATGGGGTTTCACTATGTTGCCTAGGCTAGTTTCAAACTCGTGGACTCAAGGGATTCTCCTGCCTTGGCCTCCCAAAGTGCTGGGATTACAGGCATGAGCTACCATGCCCAGCCAAAAGAAGAATCTTTTTCTTGACTTTGTTGGGAGTTGAGGGCTTTATAAGTTAGAAATCAAAGGATTTTAGAATGACAAGGGTCACTTTTGTTTTGTTTAGTTTTTGACTAGAAAACTGAGGCCAGGGAAGGGTGATGATAGGAATTTGGGAAAGTCATGTGGTTATTTAATGGTGGACCCTGGACTGGACCTCTAATCTGTTGCTGTCTACTTAGGGAACACTTTTCCTTTTTCCCCACCCCACCTTTCCCCCATGTCACTTCCTTAGCTAAACAATGAACTTAATGGGAAATAGAGCCTGGACATCTAAGAAGCTTTAAAAAAGCCTTTTGTCATTTTCTCAGGTAAGATTGTTGCTAGGTATATGATGTAGTCACTTTCTGGAACCTCCCGAAGGCACCTTTCCTGACCATTTACACCTTTCCTGTGGTGTTCAGATGTCCTGTGGTATTCAGATATTCCTTTAGAGTAATAATGACCAGGGCATGGTGGTGCCTATCTGCAGACCCTCCCACCCCCACCCGATCTCTAAATAAAAAGTTCTTAAAAATTGGAGTAACAATGAAGCAGATTGAATGTTAAAACACGTAGCCTCTGAAAACCACTGTGTTCATTCATTATTCCTGCTGTCCTCTAATTCTCATGAATCAGGCTGAGATGTTGAGCAACCTGGCACACTGATTGAATACCGATCACATTAAATTTTTAAAAGGTCTCTGATTATAAATAGAATACATGCTTTTACAGAAAATGGGGAATTATAAAGAAGAAAGTTATCCAGCTTCAGTAGAATTTCCCATCTTTACTCTTTTGCAAACATTCTTATAAAAATCTTTCATTTGAATAACGTGATTTTATAAGAAAAAAGATTTTATCCTCCTCTTAAATACAATTCCAACTATAATATTTGACTGTTACGTCTAATTTTTAGTGACAATTTTAGTGTTCTGCCTTTTCTGAAATGTGTGACAGAAAATTATTTTTGTCCAAGTGATCCATTCACTTGGTAACAAATCCAATATACAGGAGGACTTTTGTTGAAAAGCAATGGTTTCCTTCACCTCCTCAAGGCTCACAGACGGAACCTTTCAATTTTTTTCAACTGTTTCCATATTTAATTCTTAGACTGTTACCTTCTTAAGCCTAAGTAATATGCTTTTACCACCATGTTTTGATTTATCAACTTTTAGCACCTGATATGAAAGTGAGAATGTAGCTCTTTAAGCTAGTTTTCTTTTTTCTCTCCCAGGTTTGATGTTTATTACACTTTAGGTTTGTCTGTTAGGTCACCTTTTTTTTAATAATCACTTTTTTTTTTTTTTTTTAAGACAAGGTCTCTCTGTGTCACCCAGGCTAGAGTGCAGTGGGAATCATAGCTCACTGCAGCCTCAAACTCCTGGGCTCAAGTGATCCTCCCACCTCAGCTTCCCAAGTTACTAGTACTATAGGTTTGTACCACCATGTTTGGCTAATTTATTTAACTTTTTTGTAGAGACAAGGTTTCCTATGCTGCCCAGGCTGGTCTCAAACTCCTGGCCTCAAGCAATCCTCCCACCTCGGCTTCCTAAAGCCGTAGGATTACAGGTGTGAGCCACCACACCTGGCTTTTGTCAACTTTTGATAGTATTTCTTGATTCCTTATGGTGTAGGTCAGTAATGTTTGGACTGCTACCAGTTCTACCCTTCACTCTTTGACAATGTTGCTTTCACGTTGCCAAAGCCCTGAACCCATAACCTGTATTTGTGCTTTGCCCCAAAGTTGACCATCTTATTCATATATGATTCTTAAAGTTGAAAATCCATAGGCAACATTTACATGACTACAATTCTGTGAAATGATTCATTGCCTTGTGTGTTGGGATTGGATTTTAGACTTGCACTGTGGGTCTGGTATTAGGATTCCTGGGCCATTCAAAGGACGAGGTATCTAGCCCTAAAGTCAAATGGGTTTTTTTGGTTTCTCACTCTTCATCAGTTGTTTAAATTTGTCTTACCTTGTAGTTTTTTCATATTTGGACCATGACTTTCTTAAATTTTTTCCCTATTATTTCTGATTGCCTTTTAATGTGTTCATGCATTATTTGCCATTATTATGATCTCAAAAGTTTTCTAGGCTCTCAATCTTGTCTAACCTATCAAGTCTTCTTTGTCTAAGCTGTATGCCAAGATTCCTTTCTTGTTCTGTGCCGTTCTGAACTGATTATTCACTAGGCCCACTACAGAGCTGTCATCCTGGGACTTCTTTCCATAGCTGGAAGTGCGGTTTCCTTTTCCCGTGTCTTCCTGTTTGTTTGGTTTATCCCTCATTTTGCTGCAGTACATGCTTGAGTAACTTCTTAATAAATGGTTTGTAGGAGGTAAGTTTTTCAAGTCCTTTTCTATCTGAACGTATTTACTTAAAAATTGTTCTGACTCTGGCTTGTTTTTGCTGTTTATCTTTGAATGACAGTATTATGTAGCTGTTTTCAGAAGGGCCTTTTGTTATTCAAAAAATACTGTTTGCTACCTCAGTTGTCTGTAATGTGAAGAGAGTGATACCTGTTGCCTGGTGGTTTGAAAGATGAACATATTTAGAGCATCTGGCACACAGGAGATGTTCAGTACAAGTTAGTTCTTGCCTCCCCTTCTCTCTCTCCCAACACGCATAGCCTATTTACCCAGCCAAAATCAGAAGCAGAAACCTTGGCAATAGGGGTCAGGTGATTTTTGACTCTGGATTACAGCTGTAGCTTTGAGGGACAACCTGGATCTGGAGTTGAAAGTCAGTTTTAAGTTTAAAATAAGGACTTAGAGTCAACTTTCCTGGTTAAGAGAAACCTAAATAGGAATGCTCACTGTAAGTGCCCTTTTGCTTCAGCATCTTGGGCAGAGGATACTCAACTCCATCTGATCAGTGTCTAGTTTTTGTTGTTTGGAATCTAGATTGTCACTACAAATTGAGCTGTTTTTGTGTGTGGGATAGGGGAGGAAGAGGAAATGGAGAAGGGGGAGAGATGAGCAGGAAAGGTAATTGACATTTGTTGATTACCTGCTGAATGCCAGACAAGGCAGAGAGTGAGTGTCAGTGCATCCCAGAGAGATAGCAACAGAATTGTATGCGTATGGAACTTTTTCATAACCCTAGATGCTTTTACATATATTATTTCTTTTAACCCTCACAGTGATCCTGTGAACAGGTATATATTATTACCTCATTTTACTGTTGAGTAAACTGAGGCTCACTGAGGTTAAGTAAATGTCCTGGGGTCACATAACAGGTGAGTGGCAGAGATGGGATTAGAACTCTGTGATTCCAAAACCTGTGTTCCTGTCCTTATGCTGTGCTGTCTCATGCCAGTTGTGTGGCCCATAATTAGATCTTGTAATTATGTATCCTTGATGATCACATAACTGTGGTGGTGGAGTGGTGGATGGATTTTTAGAGTTTGCTTCTGAACTGAGTCTGGGTTATCCTATTTGAAACTGTCATTGATGGTGAGATAGAGATGATGGAAGAAAACCCAAATATACCAGAAATGGGTAGTACATCTCCAGTGCCTATTTATATTTTATTCTCATCAAAATTTCCACTAAGGTGACTCATACCAGTAATCTCATCACTTTGGGGTGCCGAGGTGGGAGGACTGCTTGAGGCCAAGAGTTTGAGACAAGCCTGGGCAACATAGTGAGATTCTGTCTCTACAGAAATATATATATATATATATATATATATTTTTTTTTTTTTTTTGAGACAGAGTTTCACTATTGTCACCTAGGCTGGAGTGCAATGGCGCAATCTCAGCTCACTGCAGCCTCCAGCTCCCGGGTTCAACTGATTCTCCTGCCTCAGCCTCACGAGTAGCTGGGATTATAGGCACCTGCCACCACACCCGGCTAATTTTTATGTTTTTAGTAGAGACGGGGTTTCACCATGTTGGCCAGGCTGGTCTCTAACTCCTGACCTCAGGTGATCAACCTGCCTTGGCATCCGAAAGTGCTGGGATTACAGGTGTGAGCCACTGCACCCAGCAGTCATATGGATTTCTTTCAGCTTATTCTTTACTTGCGTGCTCTCTTTCCTGGACTTCTAGCTTTTATTTAATGTTCCATCTAGGCATAGCAGAAAATAAATAAGAAAGGAAAAGATGACGTTCACTTGCTCAGTGCTCTTAGGAGAGGACGTGAAATGAAGAAACATTTATAAAGTGCTGAGCGCAGTGCCTGGCACAAGCACCACCTTTGCAAGTTCGTTCCTGTTATTGTTCGGGTTTTAGGTAGTGAAGGGGGCGACGATCTTCCAGGGCCTTGCCTTTGTGCCATCTAAAGATCTTTAGCCAGTTCAGCTAATTTACAACTAAAAGTCATTGAACTCGGCTGAGCGCGGTGGCTCACGCCTGTAATCCCAGAACTTTGGGAGGCCGAGGCAGGCAGATCACCTGAGGTTGGGAGTTTGAGACCAGCCTGACCAACATGGAGAAACCCCGTCTCTACGAAAAATACAAAATTAGCCAGGCATGGTGGCACATGCCTGTAATTCCAGCTACTCAGGAGGCTGAGGCAGGAGAATCACTTGAACCCGGGAGGCGGAGGTTGCAGTGAGCCGAGATCGTGCCATTGCACTCCAGACTGGGCAACATGAGCAAAACTCTGTCTCAAAAAAAAATAAAATAAAATAAAATAAAATAAATAAATAAATAAAATCATTGAACTCCTGTGTGTGTTAGCATCGTGAGTATGTCTTAAAAGAAGAAATGTGTGGCTGGCTTTATTACTGCAGGCAGCTGACAGAATCTGGAGAGAGAAGGGGAATACAGACAAACCAGGCCAAAGAGCTGGTTTCGCCCTGTGTGTGGTCCTAGAGCCTCGATCAGCTGCCTTCCATCTTGGTTTGCCGGAAGCCTTTGTAAGGTGTGTCCTCAGTCAGTCAGTCATTTATAATATGACTACAGGTCTGAAATTTGCAGCTGTACAGAATGTCTGTCAGTTTCTCCCGTTGGCTATGCTCCTTCTGGCCTCAGGAACTTGGCACAAGCTGTTTCCTGTGCCTGGAACACTATTTCCCTGCTTTTTGCCTGCTTAACTTCTCCATTACCTTCAGATATCAGTTTTAGATGCCACATCCTGCAGGAAATTTTCCCTGACTTGCAGCCCCCACTCTGGTTTAAATGCTCCTGCTCCTCTTCCCCAGGCCCTTCTGTTTCCCCAGTCGTTGCTCCACTCCCGTATTACTGTTTCCCGCCCCCTGCCCCCTTTTTTTTACTGCACTGTAACCTTCATCAGGGCAAGAACGATGTTTGTCTTGCTTGGCATTGTATAATTTGAGCACAGTGCCTGGCACATAGTAGGTGTTCGAAAGGAATCGTGTATTACTTATTTTTAGCCATTTTCATTGTAAACTTGCACCCTGGAATTCGTAGGAGTCTTCCATGCTTGGAAGTGGCATTCCATTGTATCTGTGCCCCTTTGACTGCAAGATTAATGTCAGAGCTCCAGATACTAAATACAGTGGAGAGGGAGATGGATAAAGGCTGGGTGTTCAGAGAAGTCTCATAAAGGTGCTTAGACATAAATGGAACCTTCAAAAAATGGGAAAGATATAGGTAGGTGTGCAGACAAGCCTTCCAGGACAAAAGGGATGGGAAGAGAGGTATAGAGGCAGAAATGCTGAGGGTGTGTTTCTGAGACTAAGAGGAGCTTGTACTGACTTGTATTAAAAGATAGGTGTTAGTTGGTAGATGATTATGCATCCGATTGAGGTTCTGGAGCCTCAGCTGGGATGAGCTCATTGACCTTTTGCTAGTGAATGTCAACTTTCTCATCCCTTAGTTTTGAGATACACGAGTCCTAGCTTTTTGTGACCGTAGCATAAGACTCCACCATTGTCACCTATGTGGAGATCCTCCTGGTTGTTTAGAGAACTAAGCATTTTATACTGACTTAAATGAGTCTGGAAATGATAGTCTTCCTATCTATCCTTTCATAGCTCCATCTATATTCAATTTAGTAAGTACAGTTCCAAAATTGTGGGTGGTCTTTACTTCCCAAGTAAGTGGGATACCAGGCTACCCTTGACTTGGGACCGCCCCTGCTGGATCTATCATTTCTGCTTGTAAATGAATAGCTTTTGAGTCTGCTTGTTCCCAGAATATTCTCTTGTGGTTTTCGGTACTTTCTCAGTTCCTCTGAGGCTGATCAACTAGACACAGACAAACTGAGTTTCTGGAACCGTAGTCATCCCATCAGGGCCCACCTAGGCCCAGTTCCCTGAGGATGCCCTGCCTGAGCAGCCAGTAGCCTCCCTCTCAGGAACACATTTTCTAAACTCGAAAGTTCGTGTTTTCAGGTAACTTCTTTAAATTTAAAAAAAAAAAAAATTTAAAGAGGTAATAAATACATTTAAGTCCCAAAAAGCTAAAATAAGTACAAAGGCATTTACTGGGAAGAGTCTTTCACTCTCCCCCGGTCCTCTTGTCCCCCTCCCCAGAGCACTAGTTTTTTGTTTTTCCAGAGAAACTGTGTGAGTACAAGCATGCGAATATCAATGTAGACATCCACCTAGACCATGTCAACACAATACAATGGTAGTGTACTGTACACACTCTTCTGCACCTTCTTTTTTTTCACTTAATATAATGTATCTTGGAGTTCATTTCTCTTCTGTACATAAACATCTGTTTTCTTTAAGGACCACATAGTATTCCATTGTTTAGGAATTTAAAGATACATCATGTCCCCTATTGATGAACATTTAAATTGTTTCTTTCTCTTTTGAATTAAAAATTTTATGTGTTCAAACACTGCTGGAGGGAGAAAAATGGAAAAGAAATTCTTCTGATCTTCTCTGAATCCCCCATATAGAAAGTACCACTGTTAACACTTTATTCAGAAATATTCTTTGCACAAAGAACAGCTCTCTGGTTCCCATCTAATTTGTTAGCTAGCTAGTCTGTTATCTAATTTATATGTCATCCACTGTTCTGTCAATCAATCTGCTTATCCTTCTTATACAAGGCTGATGCATGGTCTACCAAATTCAATAACCAGTTAGAGTGGATGCCCAACCAATAAGAACTGATGGCATACTGCTGGGAAGTAACTGATTATATAGCTTAGTGCTACTCAAAGTATGGTCCATGGACTGATGCCAATGTACAATTGTAACTGGCCTATGAAGAGCTAGATACAGAAGTTGAGAGTATTTAGAAACTTTATGGCGAAATGGCATTGCTGTGACATCCAAGTAGGTGACCAATGGAATTATCTTGTGGAACAGGGTAGTTTGGGTGTGTCGATGTTGTGTGGTGAGTCACATGTGGTATGAGCTATGTATAAGCCATCCACAATAGGACTACATACTGGTCTTGACAGATTGGAAATAAAACCCTGGTCCTTCACCATAGATAGTTTGAGAAGCAGTAATCTGTTTATCTCTCTCAGCGACCTATCTAATATGTCTGTCATCCATCTCTTTATCCATTCACCTATGTATCTACTTACCTATCATTTTATTTTTCCATCCATTCTTCTAGCTATATTTTATGCATCAACCAATTATTCATACCTTTCATTAACTTAATAATAATTCTAAGAGATTGAATCTCAAAATGGAAATCTGTGGCACAAAGGTTATATATAATCTGTTTTCTAGTACATAATATATTTTATGTCTTTGTGACTTCTATGCTAACTCATTATTTTAAAATTTTGCTGTGGCACATCTCAATTCTGAACACTGTACAAAAATCCAATTTCTCTTCTTTTTTGTGACTAGTGTGCTGGTAAGCATTGCCAGCGACAGACTCAGGAGTCAAAACCTGGTGACTGGAGAAAAATACACATGCTGGGTTGTTTATTTAAAAAAATAAATTTATTTTTGATGGCTTTTCTGCAGATTTTAAAATACTGAATATTTTTCTCCTAGTTTGCACTTGCAAAGCATTTCTTAGCCCAGGTTTTCAAAGGGGCACGTAGCACCTATCACAGTTGAGGCTGCAACTTTGATAACCCATCAGAAAGGAGAAAACCCAAGCAAATGGTAAATGTGACTGTAATGAATAAACATAACTTTTACTGACGTCATTTATTTTGGGGTTTGTTTTTAAAAAGCTGGCTTTTGTTATAAAAATAATATATACTCTTACCAAAAAGTCCAAACAGAGCTGAAGGATATAAAGTGAAAAGTAGGGGCCTGGCGGTGGTTTATGCCTGTAATCCCAGCATTTTAAGAGGCCATGGTGGATGGATCACTTGAGGTCAGGAGTTTAAGAGCAGCCTGGCCAACATGGTGAAACCCTGTATCTACTATAATCCCAGCTACCTGGGAGGCTGAGGCATGAGATTGCTTGAACCTGGGAGGTGGAAGTTGGAGTGAGCTGAGATCAGGCCACTGCATTCCAGCCTGGGCAACAGAACAAGACTCTGTCTTAAAAAAAAAAACAGAAGTGAACAGTAAAAGTACTACCCACCTCCCAGCACCACACCCCCTCCCCCACCAACCCCAACACACACACTAGGTTTACTCCTCAGAAGTAACTACTGTTCACAATTACTGTGTTATCTTCCAAGGATTTATTATGCATATATGTGTATATGACTTGACTGATAAAAACAGCATTACTTTGTTTTTGCATTGTGGGAAGTCTCTGTTACCGGTTAAGCCTCACATAACCTCAGGGCTGGGTAGAGTACAGACATGGATTAAATTCTGGAGAACTGGATGCAATGCCTGATGGGATGTCTCAGGGTGAAAAGCCTTATCCGGGTAACCATGATCTAGAGACTGGGATTTGGCTTTGGCGTTCAAGAAAGTGACGTCTCTACTGGCCCAAAACTGGTCAGGTTTTCGAGGACTGTCTGATGTAAGCCATACTGGGGAGAAACAGGGATAGAAATTTTCATTGCTGTTCCAGAAGTATAAGTAGTGACTGGAATATTCTGCCACTCTGGAATGAAGGTACTCATAAGAGTGATTTAATTGCTGAAAAGTTGCTTTAGTGGTGCTGGAAAAGAGAAGAAGTGAAATCATTTTAATCATTGAAGAGATATTAGGAGGTACCTTTGACAGGATTTGGTGATGGATTGGATAAAGGCAGCGAGTAAAGCAGGAGGAAAGGAAGATTTGCAGATTGCTGGCTGTCTAATATCAGGGCCGGTGGTGCCTCTAATTGTAGCAAGGAGTACTGGGAGGCTTGGAAGAGGTGGAGAAATTATTTAACATGCTGAGTTTGAAGTGACTTTAAGATGCCCAAGGGAAGTAAATGGGGCGTAGGGGAATGTGTATAATTATTCAAATCCTGGTGTGGTTGAGATTTCTTAGAGAGGTTACAGATAGAGTGAGAAAAAAAGAGAAGTCCTGATGGACCCTGTAAAGAGATGGAGAAAGAACAGAAAGAGAGGTAGGAGGAAATCCAGAGAGTGGAAAGAAAGTCTTTCAAGAAGGAAGAATGGTTAGCTCTGTGGCGTGTTTCTCAGAGGTCAAGGAAGATAAGGACTGAAAAATGTCCAGTGAATGACTTTTCTGCGAGGACACTTTCCCAGGATAGGTTGGAACAGGGCCTGAGGTACTAATTCTTATGATAATTCAGATAATTTAGTTTTGAGAGAGAGAAAAATGTGGAAAATAAAGATCTCTATTAGATAAGGTGTGAATATACTCCCACAGAGTCCCACGAGTTCCCATATAACCTGTAATGTCTCTCACTTTATTGCTGTATACCACACGTTTGCTTATTTAAGCACCCTATTAAAACGGGGTCCGAAATCAGTGTTTTATAACTAACTGAGATAAGTTATAACGCTCGGGTGAAAACATGACTCTAATTGATATGATCATCACTTGCTGTGAGGAAAATTACAGTCTCCAATCCTAGCCTGGTAAAATTGTTGTCACAATTTGTAGTGCACAGGACTGTTATTACTGGCACACGTCATAACTAAATTACAGCCATAAAAATAGCAGATTATGTTTGGAGAGTATCAGTTAAAAATTTGTGGTTCCAAATATTATGTAACTGTAGTTTCAGGTAAATGTTTATCTTTCCTATCTTTGTTTCTCTATTCACCGGAACTGATTTTGATACCTGGCAAAGGGGACTCAGATTAATGCAAGTAACTTCGTCAGGCCAGTTTGCCCTTTCACAATATAAAGTAAATAAAATGTGTTTAATTTTATCAAACTGGTTTGAGTTTGGCTGCATTTTGTAGTTAAAGCTTGTATTGTAGTTAAAAGGCTATTCTGTATTTTGCTAATTTGGGAGCACTTGGTGGCCTTGTTACAGATTTGGGATTTGTAAAGACATGTGAATTTAGTAGGCCGGATTAAGAGTCATAAAAGAAGCCGTAAACTTGAGTGCTGCTCATAAAATTACTTAGGTTTTCTGCATTCTCTAGTGCAACCATCCCCACTTTGTGGGTCTTTGTTTTAGGTACTATGTGAAATATAACCCTATGCATATGGAACTTTTGGCAAATAAGGATTTCTCTTACAAAATAATATCATCCAACTTATATTTGGGCATTCATGCATTTTAACATAAAATCCAACCATAAAGCTACATTGTAGAAAAACTTGAAGGAAGGAAGGCAGGAATGGAGAAAGCTGATCAGCTACCTAAAAGTTAAGCTGTAACCAAGGGTATGTTTAAAACATCTTTTTTACCTAGGCTTTTAAAAAAGTTTAGCTATCTTATCTATCATCTAAGAAAAGTTAAACTTGAGTTATTGATCTTGCATGTCTGCATCCAAAGTATGAAGATGACAGGGACTGTGCTTTGGGCTTTGGAAAACTGTTCTCAAGCAAAGGTCCAAGAGCTGTAATCCGTATGGTACACAGTGGAGCCATTGTTCTTTGTATTTGTCTGTTGTTAACTTTTTAATAACTATTAAGTAGTTGGTGATTATTAACAGTAGGAGCAGAGTGTAGGGTCATTATGGACAATTTGGAGTGTCAACATTAAAGAAATGATTTTAAAGGTTAGATCCCAGTTGTTGAGGCTTTGCCTGAAACTTTGGCAGGTGAGTAGAGTGAGGGATGGATCAGCACAGGCTTTCTTAATTATTAGCCGCAGTGAAGTGAGTCAAGTTTTGCCACAGTGCTTTTTGTTTAACCTAATAATTGGCCAGCCCTAGTTAATTGTCGAAAACCATTAAAGGAGTCAAATTTCCCAGTTGCACATGCATTGGAATGTCCAGCTTACCTCATGTGTGTGAAGAAAGGGCCAGTGTGTGGCTAATTAAAGTGCATTGTCCTTTAAGCAAAGCGTCAGTAACGAATTAAGTTTTAAGAGTTCTCGAAAGGCCCTTCTGAGGACTGGTAAACATCTTGGTGGCTGGTACATATCGTATGGAGTCTAGGTTTGAGAGCTGCTGAAAACAAGCGTTATAAACTTCCAAGTGAGTGTGGAGGTATAAACTGATGCCATGGAGTTGCTTTAGCTGAAGCAAAAGATCATATTTACTGACACTTATTACAAATGGGTTTTTAAAACAATGTCTGTTTTGTACAGTGACAGTAAAGTCTGCCAAGAGTAAAACAAAAAGTTATATTGTGGAACAAGATAAAAGGACCCTGCATAATAAATAATATTGAATGCCATTAAAATATGAAGTTTCATTTCCAAAATATAAATATGAGCTCCTAAATGAATGTTTAAATAATTTGATTTTTCTTTGATTTGCCAGTGACTTGATACATAAAATAATTATGGCTCTGAATATATCCAGATCTAGACCATCACAATAAAGAATACATCTGTATAGTAAATACAAAATAAAGCAACGACAAATGACATCATGTTTTAGTGATAGCTTAAGAATTGTTTTTTTATTATGATAGACCAAAAGTAGTTTATTGGCTACAAATAATATATTTATTATCTGCCAGTTTCTAAGAGTAGCATGGTATCTCTGATCCAAACTATATTGATTCTGGCCAGGCTCGGTGGCTCATGCCTGTAATACCAGAACTTTGGGAGGCCGAGGCGAGTGGATTACTTGAGGCCAGGAGTTTGAGACCAGCCTGGCCAACATGGTGAAACCCTGTCTCTACTAAAAATACAGAAATTAGCTGGGCGTGGTGGCACACGCTTGTTATCCCAGCTACTCAGGAGGCTGAGGCAGGAGAATCACTTGAACCAGGGAGGCAGAGGTTGTAGTGAGCCAAGATCGTAGCACTGCACTCCAGCCTGGGGGACAGAGCGAAACTCTGTTTCAAAAAAAAACAAAAACAAAAACAAAACCAATCTATCTAACCTTTATCTATAGACAAAAGCATTGGTTTGTGAAAACCATCAGAGATATAAGCCATAGAAACTTTCAATAAGTTCTTTAAGATGCAACTGTCTGGATCTGATAAATAGTTTAAATTGTTTTGCTCTTGATCTGGATGGGTTTTGAACAGGGGAGATTGCATGAAATTAAATGTTGTTTTTTAAAATTGTTGACACTGGTAGAGAGGCATATATCTGAATACAGTGGGGAAGACCAGAAATGTTGCTTAGAGAGATTTTGTAAGAAAAGTAGCCACAATTCTTGTGAAAAGTGGGCCATGTGAATAAGGGCGATCCAAGAATCCCTGTTAGTGCCCCTGTGCAGTTGTATGACTTTTGTACTTTTTCAAAGGGGAGGTGATTTCTTGAGAAGTGGGGAAGATAATGGGATAAGTTGTGAAAGTTTCCAGAAATCTGAGTTTATAAGAGACCTTGAGATGTCTGTAGCGGTCCATTAGTATGAAGGAAGATCAGACATGTTGTCCAAACTGACTATAGGAAGATAGAAGAGGTAACTTTAGGTTGTCGTGGCTCACACTTACAATCCCAGAACTTTGGGAGGCCGAGGCAGGAGAATGGCTTGAGGCCAGGAGTTTGAGACCAGCCTGGGCAACAGAGCAAGACCCCATCTCCATTACAAAGTTTTAAAAATTAACAGAATGTGATGGTGCACACTACTATAGTCCCAGCTACTTGGGAGGCCGAGGCAAGGAGGATCGCTTTAGCCTAGGAGTTCAGGGCTGCAGTGAACTATGATTGCACTGCTGTACTCTGGCCTGGGCAACAGAAAGAGACCCTGTATCTTTTTTTTTTTTTTCCAAAATAACTTTTGTCTTAGTCTACTCTGAATAACAAAGAAGAATGATTTATTCATTTAAAGGCATCTTAAGAGCAGTCTTTGTAGACCACTGCTAGATCTTTTTGGAATGGGCTGACTTGAAAGCACAGAGAATGTAACCATGTGTCTTTAAGTGGCATTGTTTAGTGGTTCTTCACGGCAGCCCAAAGAGATAGTATCTGGCATCAGATTTGCTGGATGTGCAGAGATGCCAAGATCTCTCGTTTGAGCTAGCCTCTGCAGTGTTTTTGCTCTCAAACCTGGTGGTAGAGTGACGGCTTTGATTTGCTTCCTGCCTGAAGCCTGCTTTGGATGAATTTAAAAACCTGTTTGTTTCCCCATCAGCCAGCTGAGCCTTACCCATAATTCCTGAACTTTGATTATGGGGGTTATTACAGGACAAGAGCTTCTTTGTAAAAGAGCATGTTTAATACTCTGGGGTCTAGCGTGACTAGCGGATATAAACTGTATGGAAGCAATTAAATGCGAAGGAAATGTCATGTGGGCTGAATTTAAACATAACTTGTGGCATTGATTTTTTTTTTTTTTTAACTTACACTAAGAAGGATGGAGAGAGAAAAAAGAAAGAGAATGGAAATAGGCCAAGAGAGTCAGAGAAGCACACGCAGAGACAAGAGAAAAGGAGTCATTTTTAACATTTGGTTAAAAGTCCAAAGCCCAGAGCTAGCATTATGTGAATTATACTAGTATTATGCCATTGCCCTTTACGTGAACTCTTTAAAAGCACAAATGTCAGGAAAATATACTGTACTTGGGGCTTGTATTCCTTTCCAGTTGCTCACCTTTATCTTAAGGCATATGTGTACATACAACAGTGATTTTTTTTGGAATATGTTAATAAACAGGCCTGAGGGAAGCTCCATCAATGATTAAAGTGCTTCTTTCTCTAGTTTTCTCTCCTTTTATGCTCATGGCCACTGCATCCCTCTTTTCTTTTCTTTCTTTTTTTGACAAAGTTTTGCTCTTGTTGCCCAGGCTGGAGTGCAATGGTGCAATCTTGTCTCCCTGTAACCTTTGCTTCCTGGGTTCAAGTCATTCTCCTGCCTCAGCCTCCCAAGTAGCTGTGATTACAGGCATACAGCACCACGCCTGGCTAATTTTTTGTATTTAGTAGAGATGGGGTTTCACCATATTGGTCAGGCTGGTCTCGAACTCCTGACCTCAGGTGATCCACCCGCCTCGGTCTCCCAAAGTGCTGGGATTACAGGCGTGAGCCACCATGCCTGGTTGCCACTGCATATTTCATACAGAGTAGCTCATCTTTGGACTTTTGATTAGGAGTAGTGTGTCATTTCTCACTTGCCTAGAACGTCCTACATCTCTATGCTTGGTTTGTTAAGATTTAGCCAACCCTGTCTCCTCTTTAATGCCTTATTGCACCAACCAACTAGAAGGGATCTCCTCCTACTCCAGATCCCCATAGTAATTTGATCTGTCGTGGTAATTTGCCACTTAATCTTTTCTACTGTCCATCAAAGTGTCATGTAAGGTTTGTTTGTAAATGAATGGGTTTATTTCATTTCTCCAACTTGCCAATTCTTAGAATATGGAACTGGTGTTGTATTGTCCTTCATGCCTAGCACATATTGGTACTAGGGAATATTTGTCGAGATTAATGTTAATACTGAATATGCTGTTGAAATAATCAAAATGTGACTGGGTGGTCAGAGGCAGAAATTGATGCTTTTAGATTAGATATAATAGTATAGCAAGTTTGATGGGAAATTGAGTTTAGAAATAATAGACAACCTTTGATTATTTGCTGTGATAGAGAGTACTTGTCCTTTATTTTTATTCTGTATGCTATGAACTCATAGTGACAAGAACCAAATCTTACCTGCCTTGGATAATATTTCTCTCTCTCTCTTTTATTTATTTATTTATTTTTTTTGAGACAGTCTTGCTCTGTTGCACAGGCTGGAGTGCAGTGGCATGATCTCAGCTCACTACAACCTCTGACCCCTGGGTTTAAACAATTCTGCCTCAGCCTGCTGAGTAGCTGGGATTACAGGCATGCGCCACCACACCCAGCTAATTTTTTGTGCATAATACTTCTCTAATGCCTGGCCCAAAGCATGGCATGCATAGTAGGGATTCATTTAACTTTTGCTGAAAGAAATAAAAATGATTTTTTTCTTTTAAATTTCTCCATTATTTAGATTTTCTGGTGACTCTTTCCTATGCAATAAGCCAATACATATTTATGGAGCACATACTGTGTGCCACATACTGGTACTGTGCTTAGCATAAACGATACATATAATGTGTATTTCACTTTAGAATATATTCTGTTCTTTGTATTTAATTCTTAGCCTGACTGCAAATTCTAAAAAATCACTTTTTCAAGAAAAAACAATGAAGATCCAAGAAAGGAAAATTTCCTGGTATTAATTCAATATATTCATCTATTCCCAGATTATTTCCACATTCCACTTGATGGTGGTACCACCCCCTCCTTGCCTTTCGAATGATCCTAAGATTGTAACTTAGCCCAGTGGAACTGAAGAGCCAGAGTAGGCTGTTTGGGTTTCAAAGGACTTTTCCGGATACAAAGTAAATAGGGGAATTGGAGATATCAACAAAACGAATTAAGTGGATTGACTGTGTCAGTAGTGAGTTCAGAGATGTCAGAAAAGCTAGTTAGTAGCAACTATTTAAACACAGTCTCAAGTTCATTTTCAGTGGTGCCGCCATCATCCACAAACTTCAAAGGAAGTTTAACCGGATTAATCCAGGAAAATTCATTCTCCTGGGAACATCACTTTTTTTTTTTTTTGAGCCGTCACCGGCTTGTCTGCCAGGCGCAGTGCAGTGGCTGGCGATCTCAGCTCACTGCAAGCTCGCCTCGGGTTCATGCCGTTCTCCTGCCTCAGCCTCGGGAGTAGCTGGGACTACAGGCGCCCGCCAGCGCGCCCGGCTAATTTTTTCTATTTTTTAGTAGAGACGGGGTTTCACCGCGTTAGCCAGGATGGTCTCGGCCTCCCAAAGTGCTGGGATTACAGGCGTGAGCCACTGCGCCCTGCCCATCACATTCTAAATTACATATTCATTGTTAATATCTTCATTTAAAATTTTGACTTGAGCTCTTTTATTCTTTACTTGTCCCTTAAGGTCAGACAGACCCAAGATTTAACAAGGTTATCATCTTTTCAGATCTCAGAAAAGTGGGAAAATGAATCCACTTTTGACCAGAAT
Organism: Papio anubis; assembly: GCF_008728515.1. Taxonomy (NCBI): domain Eukaryota; kingdom Metazoa; phylum Chordata; class Mammalia; order Primates; family Cercopithecidae; genus Papio; species Papio anubis. Next base: position 142,298,559 of record NC_044977.1, read on the forward strand.
AAAGGGAAGAAGAATTTAAAATTATAAACCAAGTTTACTTTACTCATATGTGGTCATATATTCAACATTGCCTACTTTTTTTATTTTAAAAAAACTGTCCAAGTTATAAATAAATGCATTCTTGCTTTAAGAAATTCAGCTAAAGCGATAGATTTTCTTGACCCTCTATCCTCAGTCCTGCTCATCTCCCCAGAAGGAGAGCCCCTTTCTCAGTTCAGGGACTGTCCTTCAGACATATGCATGTAGAAACCAATGATTCAAGTTTTTCTTCTTCCTTCTTCCTTCTTCCTCCTTCCTCTCTCCTCCTCCGCCTCTTCCTTCCTCTTCCTCCTCCTCCTCCTCTTCTCCTTCTCCTCCTTCTCCTTCTCCTTCTTCTTCTTCTTCTTCGTCTTCGTCTTCTTCGTCTTCTATATATTGTATCTTAATTTCGTTTTTCCCCGCCGCTTTAAAGTATTTTGTTCTAGAACAGCAGCTAGAGATCTATCTTAATACGTTATTCCATTTCATGGCTATACACAGTTTATTTACCCACTTTTCCTAGTAATGGGACTGTAATGTTACTTAAACCTCATTTCAAAGACCTAGTATAAATTAAATTCTAGCTTCATTTGAATTTGTCATCACTTTGAAGGGAGATTTTTATTAATTATCAAAAAAAATACAAGCTCAAACAGGTCCAATTACTAAAAATACAATGCATTTGTATGGTAAGTTAAACTTCTTTTAAATATGGGGACCCAGAGCACTGTATGCCCAGCACTCCTGTGAGCTGGCCAGGAGAAGGGGAACGTTATCACAACCAGAAGAAGAAGAGGGTAGAGCAGGGCCCCATTCTGCTCATTTCTCATTACACGGGGCTCTTTGGTCAAGATCACAGAATGTGTTTCTCCCTCCCATGCAAGAAAGGCAGGGATTCCTCCTCTCCTCTTTAGTCTTCCATCCCTACTCAGAGCTTTTTGGCTAGCATTGTCAGTTCAAGGTTTGGCCTCAGAGTCTTTGATTTAAGTTGTGAGGGGACAGACGTGGTGAGGATATACTGTGGCCGGGTCTGGAGGGTGCGCTACTGAGAATCAGGGCAGGGAAGAGGCTCAGTGGTTGCTGGGGCTGAGGTGGTGTCTGCAAAGCACAGCCATGTGAAAGGGCGAATGCCAACTGAGCATGGCCTTGGGTCACTGGCTGCCTTGCGAACAGGAGCTCCACAGGCGAGGTGGACTTGCACAACAGCAGCCTGTCAGATCCAGGGTCTTTCACTTGCTGCTTTGAGATCCTCACCAAGCATGTCATTCATCCATTTATTGTGCATGGACCTTGGTAGGGAATAGGCATTGTTCTGTTTTCTGATTTATTTCTCTTTGAAAGTCCATCCTCAAGGGCAGGGAACATGTTTTATTCTTCTCAGAACCTTAGGATAAATGAATGGGAGAAAATGAGTAAAAAAGGAAACTTTGGTAGGAGATAATGAGGCTTTTCCTTACTGCTCTTATCTTTAGAAGCTGGGTCACAGACATCTTAATATGCATTTACATGTATTTATTTAACAAACATGTACATAGCACTTACTTTGTGCCAGGCATTGTTCTCATTTAATTATGCCAACAACTCTGACAAAAACACTATTTTTATCCCCACTTTGCTCAGAAAACTGATGTACAGGGCATTTAAGTAACTTGACCAAAGCCACACGCTAGTAAGGACTTAAACTTGGGCAGTCTGGGCCCAGAGTCACCCCGGCTCTCCTTTTCCCCCTCACTGGTCTTGACGTGGTTGGGTCTTCATTATGTTTCCCCTTCTGGACCTCTCATCTTTCCCTTCCTCTTTCTCAATTCCTGTTGCCTCCACCCTGCTGTGTGTTGTGATCATTTATTTGTAGACTGCAGCACACTAGCCTCTGACTTCAGTCCCTTGCACACCACAGCCAGGCGAATCTTCCTTCATGATGGCTCTCATCGCCCTTTTCCTATTACAGAACTGTCCTTGGTGTCCTGTCCTGTCAGGGCCGATCTCCTGCCTGGTTCCCAAACCTCTAGAATCTGACAGTGCCGCCCTGCTCATCTAGCCTCACTTCCCTTGGCAACGCATGTGCTGCCACAGCTCCTGACAGGGCTCGTACCCCTTCCCTGGAGCACCCTCACCTCTTCCCTGATCCTCCATCAGTTCATTCTGCCATGGATGTTCTTCTAGGTCTCACCTCCTGGGTGACCACACAGCTCTTAGTGTCTGCTCCGCCCCTGAACCCAGTCTACAGGTTGTTGGATTTCATTGTTCCTGGCTTGAAAAAGCCTGATTAGGTTTAAACTCTTTTGGGGGGGGTCTGCCATTATACCTAGCACTGAGCTGGGTCCCAAAGGACGTTGTTGGGTACTGGGATTAGTAGGTAGAACACATTAGGACACTAGCCTCATATTGGGCTTGTTACTTGGTTTCCTCACCCTTAAATGAAGAACTTAAAGGAGATAATGGCCAAGTTTCCTTTTAATTTGCTTAACCAATTACACTTGCATATTTATTTTAGTTTTTAGAGACAAGGTCTCACTGTGTCACCCAGAGTGGAGTGCATTGGCACAGTCATATCTCACTGTAACCTCAACCTCTTGGGCTCAAGAGATTCTCCCACCTCAGCCTCCCAAGTAGCTAGGACTACAGGTGTGCATCACCATGCCTGGCTGGTTTATTTTATTTTTGTAGAGATGGAGTCTTCCTATGTTGCCCAGGCTGTTCTTGAACTCTTGGCCTCAAGCCATCTTCCCAACTTAGCCTCCCAAAGTGCTGGGATTATAGACGTGAGCCACTGTACCTGGCCACACTTATTTTTTTAACAGCTTCATTGATATATAATTTACACAGCATATAATTCACTCATTTTAAGTGTATAATTCAATAGTTTTAAATATATTCAGGTATGTACAACCATCATCACAGTCAGGTTTAGAACATTTTCATCACCAAAAAGAAGCCCCAACTAAGTAGATAGCTATTAGCCATCCCCCTCTCCTCCACATTGTCATCTTCACCAGTCTTAAGAAATTACTAATCCACTTTATGTCTCTGTTGCTTTGTTTATTCTGGAAATTTTATGTAAATTGAATCATATGATGCGTAGTCTTTTATGAGTGGCTTATTGCACTTGGCATAATGTTTTCAAGCTCCTCTATATTGTAGCATACATCACAACTTCATCCTTTTTATGGCTTGATAATATTGCATTGTATGGATATACCACATTTTGTTTATCCATTCATTTGTTGGTGGATTTTTGGATTGTCTCCACCTTTTTGAAAATTACATCCATTTTTGAGGGGCAAATGATCTTCCTTTAGTGGCTTCTACAGTTGCCAACAGCAGTTTCCCTCTACTGCTTTAAAGGTAAGGATCTGGGCTTAATGGCTTTGTTTGCACTGTGTGGATGGACAGGTTGGATGCTTGGTCATCAATGTCAGAGAGCAGTCATAGAGAGTACTCGTGCGCTTTGTAATCAGACGTACTGGTTTGAATCATGGATCTGCCATTTAATGAGCTTACATAACTTCAGGAAGCACGTTTCGTCGTTGGTAAAGTGGGAAGTACCTTGCCTGTTTCCTTAGAGTCAGAGCTATGCTAGAAACTACGTGGCCTTGGGGCAACTCAACCAATGCAGAGAGACCTCATGGCTATAAAAATAAATAAGTAAATAAAATTTAAAAAGTAAAAATTATTTTTAAAAAAGTGCTCTCATGCCTGTAATCCCAGTACTTTGGGAGGCTGAATCCAGGCAGATCACTTGAACCCAGGAGTTTGAGATCAGCCTGGGCAACATAGTGAGACTCCTGTCTATGCAATGAATGCAATGAATGAATGAACTGAATGAATGAAGTTGAGGCTGCAGTGAGCCGCTGTACTCCAGCTCGGGTGACAGAGTGAGATCCTGTCTATGAATGAATGAATGAATGAATGAATGAATGAAGTTGAGGCTGCAGTGAGCCGCTGTACTCCAGCTCAGGTGACAGAGTGAGATCCTGTCTATGAATGAATGAATGAATGAACGAATACATAAATAAATAAAGTGCTTAAATTTCTCAATTTTATTAAGGTGTCATGCCTCACAGCTCTTCCCTACCAAGCATGGAACCCAGGATCACCACACTAGTTGCAGTACCCAAAGGGACCTACTTAGTCTTGTTGGGACAATTCATGTCTCCTTTCACGTGTATTAATGGCCTCTCTTGATCTTGGATCTGGATTTGTGCTCCAGTCACTACCCCATCAGGTCATTTGAGAAGAATGGCTATAGGGAGTGAGACATTTTTCCGTCTCTGAAAAGATACAGCGGGAGTGTATTTCATTCTTTGTGGGATAGACAAGGAGGACGCATTGCTGGTTTTTGGTAAGCTTCACCTGAAAGTTGTTATGCGAGAGGGTAGGTGGTGACACTGAGCTTGCTTATGGTTATTGAACATCCATTAGCACTTATATTTGGGGTTTGTACGTGAAGATTGAAAATGCCTTTTTTAGTAACTGGCTGCATGAGAGATGAAATGTTAATTTGATCTAAACTTTGCTTGGAGAGTGGTGTTCACAACTGATTTTGCTAATGTCATTAAGAATCAAGGAACCTGACAATTTTGGATTTTAGGCAAGGCGTCTCTCTACACCCAGAGTAACAATTTAAAAAATTGTTTTAAAGCAAGGAGGTTTTAGAAACATACAACTCTTATAATAGTGGATCTTTTGAGAGAATGGAAAGTTAGTCATTTTCCTCATCTAAACTCAGCTTCTGCCCCCATGATATTGGTAGGAGGTGGAGAAATTTGATTGTGAGGATTACGTGGACCTTTATTCCCCTTCCTCTATTCTGACCCCAGGTGAGTGGGGACAGCTCTGGCCTGGCATTCCTCCCACTGGCTTGACCTATTAATGGCAACAGTGAAAAGGTCAACATTTCCAGGCTGACACACTGACCACATTTTGTGTGGGAGATCTCAACAAGAGAATATTTGTTTCTGGGAGACTGACGTCCCCTTTTGTCCATTAAGTCTGTCCTCTCCATCATTAGATTGTGAACCTTGTCAGAATTAAGTAGAGCTTAAAAACAAGGAAGGAATGAGTAAAGGAAATTTAGTTTGCTACATCTAAATGCAAATTGTGCAAAAACAGACGGGTGAGGTAAGAATGGACGTCATTCCTGGCGTGACTGCAGGTACTCTTGGTCTACACCATGATCCTGGAAGAGGAGGATTTAATCATCTGAGTTATTAGCCGTTTTCATTACCTTAGGCATTGTGACTCTGCTTCCTATTGATCCTAGAGCTAAGGTGCCCTGATTTATATGCAAACCCTTGTTTCCCTGCCCAGTAAGTGCAAAAGGGCTTAAGCAGGTGACTGGGGCCTCACACGAAGTGACAAGACTATTTCTGCCTGGAAAGTACAGGAGCTGAGCAGGACTGAGCAGGTCTGCAGGAAAGGCAAGAAGAAATTCTGATTATCTGTTCCCAAATAGAGCCATATCCTGTCTATCAGGTGGCCAGCTAGGAGAGTGGAAACAGTTTAGATCTTTTTTTTTTTGAGAGACGTGAGTCTCGCCTGTCGCCCAGGCTGGGAGTGCAGTGGCCGGATCTCAGCTCACTGCAGCCCGGCCCCGGGTTCACGCCATTCTCCTGTCTTCAGCCTCCCGGAGAAGGCTGGGACTACAGGCACCCCACCTCGGCCTCGCTACTTTTTTTTTTAGTTTTAGTAGAGACGGGTTTCACTCATGTTAGCCAGGATGGTCTCGATCTCCTGACCTCGTGATCCACCTGTCTCGGCCTCCCAAAGTGCTGGAATTACAGGCTTGAGCCACCGTGCCCGGCCCAGATTAGATCTTTGTCTTTGGCTACTGGTCTGAGAGAAGTTGCTGTTTTTCTTTTATCCTTGGTAGAAAACCTTTTCTTCATCTCTATTCATTGCTAGAGGTGGAGGCTAAAGCAAAATGACAAGACTTTAATTTTATATGAGTTATTTTGGGACTAACACTCTTATAATTATGGTTCGCTTAAATATTAGAATATTACTTATTGCAAAAGTAATTTATAGGGAATTGGAATTTTTTTTACAGAAGAAAAAATGCACCGAAGATTTTATTATTCTAATATCCTTCAAGTTAGCCCGGTGCGGTGGCTCACAGCTGTAATCCCAGCACTTTGGGAAGCTGAGGCAGGAGGATTGCTTGAGCCCAGGAGTTTGAGACCAGTCTGGGCAACATAGTGAGAACCCGTCTCTACAAAAAATAGTAAAGTTAGCTAAGCACAGGGTGTGTGCCTGTAGTCCCAGCTACTGGGGAGGCTGAGGTGGGAGGATTGCTTGAGTCATGGAAGTCGAGGTTGCAGTGAGCCTTGATTGCTCCACTGCACTCCAGCCTAGGTGACAGCATGAACCTGTCTCAATAATAATACCCTTCAAGTTTTTCCCTTTATGTTTGCATATACGGTTTCCATATTGTTACATACTTTCATGATCAGATACTCCATAGTAGATGGCTTGGCTGATATGAAAGGATTTTTTGTTTTGTTTTATTCCTTTAATATGTGTCATCACCAGTTTAAAACTTCCAAGGGTTAATACTCATTTAGTGCCAGTTGTCTCTGAAACAATATTTTTATCAAAGATTGTTGTGATAGAGAAGAATATCTTCATGGCTTTGTTTTGGTCTTCGCTTGGATGACAAGTTACTGGTATTTGGAGAACATGAGGGAGACTATTTTCCTCAGATTTCGAAATGGCAGAGCATAGGAGTGAGGTTGGAGAAACCACAGGGTCTAGCGGGAAAATCTTTTACAGGCCACGTTCAAGTCCCGGTTGGGGTTAGCTTGGCTTAGGTTCCCCAGCCTAGGAAATACTGACCTAGTTCTTAGATAATCTCTGAGGCATTTCTCTGTAAGGGTATGTAAGTATCCTAAATGAATAGCTGGAAAATACAAATGTAAGTACTTTTGTGAGCCTGACGGACTCTTCTGCAAGATCAAAGACAAATATTTTAGTTTGATTGAGAAAGGAGTGAAACTTTTAAAATAAACAACAGTATTTATTTTAATAGGGAGTCTGAGGTCTTTCCAGTAGGAGTTGGGAAATAACTTTTTTTCCTCTTAAACTCATGCTGCACAATTCAAGAAAAATGTTTTTTCTCTTAACCTTTCCTTCACATACTTGGCAGAGATTACTGCCAGAAGAATGAGCTGGGCACAGTGGCTCACGCCTGGTAGTCCCATCATTTTGGGAGGACCGTGGTAAGACTGCTTGAGCCCAGGAGTTCGAGACTAGCCTGGGCAACATAGGGAGACCCATCTCTACAATTTTTTTTTTAAAAGCCAGGCAGGGTGGTATGTGCCTGTGGTCCCAGCTACTCAGGAGGCTGAGGTGGGAAGATCACATGAGCCTGGGAGGTCCAGGTAGTGAGCTGTTATCATGCCACTGCACTCCAGCCTGGGCAACAGAGAGACCCTGTCTCAAAGTTAAAAAAAAAAAAAAAAAAAAAAAAGAAGGATTTGTGAGACTTGAGAGACTTATAGCATTGGATTAGAATCTTTCTTGGTACTAAAGTCTGAAATAGCTGGACTTGATCTAGGTAACCACCCATTTTCCCTAACCTCCAAAAGCTCCCCTAGTCTATCCTGTGGACAGGGATATATGTGCTCCACCATACCGAAAAAGATACTGCCAGGGCAAGAATTAGCCTATCATACAAAGCAATAAACAATACCAAGAGACAAAATTTGACTTCAGTGGCAGCTGTTTCCTAGAGCAGTATTTGTTTGTTTGAGTTGCAAAGCATGCAGCTCACAGAGTGCCCCAAACTGGCTGAGTAAGTTTTGTTTGTTTGTTTGTTTGTTTTGAGACGGAGTCTCGCTCTGTCGCCCAGGCTGGAGTGCAGTGGTAGATAACTGCAAGCTCTGCCTCCCGGTCCACGCCATTCTCCTGCCTCAGCCTCCCGAGTAGCTGGGACTACAGGCGCCCGCCACCACGCCCGGCTAATTTGTTTTGTATTTTTTAGTAGAGACCGGGTTTCACCGTGTTAGCCAGGATGGTCTTGATTGCCTGATCTAGTGATCTGCCCGCCTCGGCCTTCCAAAGTGCTGCGATTACAGGTGTGAGCTACCGCACCCGGCCTTTTTTTTTCTTTCTTTTTTTTTTCAGACGGGAGTTTCGCTCTTGTTGCCCAGGCAGGAGTGCAATGGCGCCATCTCGGCTCACCGTAACCTCCGCCTCCCAGGTTCAAGCGATTCTCCTGCCTCAGCCTCCCAAGTAGTTGGGATTACAGACATGTGCCATCATGCCTGGCTAATTTTGCGTTTTTAGTAGAGACCGGGTTTCTCCATGTTGATCAGGCTAGTCGCGAACTCCCGACCTCTGGTGATCTGCCCCACCTCGGCCTCCCAAAGTGCTGGGATTACAGGTGTGAGCCACCGCGCCCGGCCAATAAGTTTTTAATGTCTTTAGAATTTTTTAGAAAACGTCAACTTTCTTTAAAAATAAAAGGGCCCTCTCAGGCTACAACTATAAGGAGAAGGGAAGGAGACCTACCCTGGAGAGTTTTGGAGGTGAACCCTGCTGTGATTTCATGGGACAACATGGATATCTCTGGTTTAATACAAACTTTCACCAGCTTGATTTGGGGGCCTCCTGTAGCCACAGCACACACTCTTCAGCTATCACCACCTATTCCTTTCTCCCTGGCTTCTCTGGCATTTCCAGGGGGTGCAGGAAAGGGCTGGTTTAAGGCAGCTGGCATACCTTCCTTTCTCTCAGCCTTCCCCACTCCTGGGATTATACACCATAGTTTCTTCCCATCAAAATTTCGTGTTCCTCTGCTCATTGCATTTCGTTGCTCAGCATAAATTCAGGGTTGACTACCCCACATGACACCCCACATGGCTGAAAATGGGGTGGATGTTTCACAAAGGAAGTTGGGATTGTGGTCAGGAGAGAAGGGGAATAGATCATGGGTTTACCTTAAGAATATGTTTACCCTAAGAAAGGTTGTTGGATAAAATACAGATGTTCAGTTAAATTTGAATTTCAAATAAACAGTAGGTAAATTTTTAGTTTTAAGTATATCCCAGATATTGCATGGGACATATTTATACTAAACAAATTATTTATTATTTATCTGAAATTCATATTTAGCTGGGCATCTTGCATTTTTATTTGCTAAATCTGATGACCCTAGATCCCTAAGATACTTCTCATGTCTCATTTTATGTTTTTTGTTAGCTTACCTGGCCTAAGATTTCTTTGCTTTGGAGAGGTGCTGGGGAGTGGCACAGTGGGCAGGATATTACACTTGTGTGAATTAAGAGAGGGCAGGGCATAAATAAAGTATTGGCCAAGCAGCTGCTTGGTGGCCTGAGGACAGAGTAGGTGTTCAACTACCTGTTCGCTGTGTGCCAAAGTTGGGCAACACCTTGTTTTTGATACTATTCTTAGATGCACCTTTATGCTGTATGTATTTCATCACCCCATGTGCCTACACATTCAATATGGGTGGTTTTCCAATCGATGCTCTTTTGTAGTCCTCATTGGAAAATACCTCTGGTATCTTCCCTTGGAGTATGGGAAAAGAGGAATAGAATTTTACCTCTAACCAAAAATGCTCAGCCTGCTTTAGGATTTTTCAATGCTGATTACTTAAATAAAGTAAACTTTTTTTTATACTGAACATCACATCAGTTCTTTTTTTTTCATCACATCAGCCAACTTTTTTTTTTTAACATACTATAGAATATGTATATGCTTGAATACAAACATTCTCTTTAAATTCTAGCTCAAACAACATATGATTAGCTTGGTTTTATATATTGACTGATTTCAACTGGATGGATTTTAAGGGAGGAAAAACCCATGGGAAATATGATCCTGAGGCACCGAGGATGGTTATAAGACGTGGTCTGCTACTGCATGTTGCATTACTGTATGCTGGGGTTTTGGTACTCTTTCTCAAGGCTCTGTTATTAGTTGGTAGGCTCCAGTAATGAATATAGAGGACTGACAGAGTGGGATTAACTTATTTACAATTGTTTCCTACTGAAATCAAATGCACGGTTTTCCCAATTTAAAACTTGGTCCCTTGTACCTTGATTTGATTCAGAAACCCATCTGTGATGTTTTTGTTTCCTCCCCCTGCAGGAAAACTCATTTGTCATGAGTTACAATTACCGTGCAGTCATTACTATGTGATTGTAGCACATTCATTGCTAAGAATGGTTTATGAGTGTCACCTTAATCCATGAGCTCAACTGGGTGTCAGACATCTAGGAAGGGAGGGACTTGGTAGGTACTTAAATGGTAAACTCAGGGTGCTGCATGGAGGTGATTAAGGAGATGGCATTTGGTTTGAGTCAGGGCTTTTAGTGCTATGCATAGAACAACTTGTTTCCTTATGAGAATATAATTGTTTGCATGTGATCCTAATTTCTGCTGCTTTTTTTTTTTTTTTTTTTGAGTTGGAGTCTCGCTCTGTCGCCCAGGCTAGAGTGTACAGTGGTGAAGTCTCAGCTCACTGCAACCTCTGCCTCCCAGGTTCAAGTGATTCTCCTGCCTCAGTCTCCTGAGTATTTGGGATTACAGGTGTGCACTGCCATGCCCAGCTAATTTTTGTATTTTTGGTAGAGATGGGGTTTCACCATGTTAGCCAGGCTGGTCTTGAACTCCTGATCTCGGATGATCCACCCGCCTCAGCCTCCCAATGTGTTGGGATTAAAGGTGTGAGCCACCATGCCCAGCCCCTAATTTTTGCTTTGTTAAAACTAAAACAAAAATTGAGTCACTATAATTCTGTCACAGAAGGCAGGGATGAAAAAGGGTAGAGTTGTCTATTTCACTAACAACCAACTTTTCCTGAAAAGGGACTTTCTGTAAAGATTAAGAATAGTATGGGCATGGTGGCTCACACTTATAATCCCAGCGCTTTGGGAGGCCAAGGCATGTGGATCACTTGAGGTGAGGAGTTCGAGACCAGCCTGGCCAACATGGTGAAACCCCGCCTTTACTAAAAATACAAAAAATAAAATAAAATAAAATAAATTAGCTGGGCATGGTGGCACATGCCTGTAATGCCAGCTACTTGGGAGGCTGAGGCAGGAGAATCGCTTGAACCTGGGAGGTGGAGATTGTGGCAAGCTGAGGTCACACCACTGCACTCCAGCCTGGGTGACAGAGTGAAACTCCATCTAAAAAAAAAAAGTTTAAAAATGATTATGATTTCTTTTTCTAAGTTTAGTAAGAAACAGAACATATCAGTTCATTCCCCTTAGCAGAAGCACTGTTATTTTAGAAGGATGTAGCAAACTGGATCTTATACACTCCCAAGTGTGGCTCCCATATCCAAGGTGATACCTAGCCTGGAGAGCTTGAAGAACAGAGACTGGGCCATTTGGCCACGAATGCAGCACAGAATATAGATTCCTGTCTCTGGCTTGTGTGATAAAAGGTGGACTAGTCAGGACTGTTCTAGCTGAAGGTGACAGAGGTCTAGCTCACACTAGCTGGTGCATGAACCAAGTGAGGCCAAGGTTCGCTCCAGATCCAGGGACTTCATTAGTATCATTTAGACTCCTCATCTCTCTGCCTCTTGGCCACATTGCCTTATCCATTGGCAGGAATATGGCCTGAGGCAGGTTAGGCATCCACATCCCAAACGAGCAGCCTCTAAAAGGACAAGAGGGCTTCCCTCTACCTGCCCTCACCCACTCACTTCAGTGTATGCCAGTATCTGTTCATTTGCTCTCCTGTGAGCTCAGCAGAGAAGGGTACTGGACTGTTCATCATTCAGGAATCACAGAGTTAGAATGGAGAAAGATTAGTTCCTCAATGGAAGTAGTCATGGTAGTGGTGGGGAGGGATGTGGCTGGAAGAAGGGAAGTGATTCTGGGCAGACGATAACCACATACTTTCTCCACAGAGAGTGATGCAAGCCACATGGGAGATAGGGACCCTAGCCTTAACCCTGTAGGCTGGCTGGAGAGCTAAGCATATATGCAAGAGAGCATGGCATTGCCAAAACTACATGAAGGTATCGAGGAGATGCAGAATTAAGTGCAGCCCTCAAGCATGGCCATTCGGAAAGGACTGTGAGATTCTGGCATTGTATATAAATTCCCATTTGCCATAAATAGTAGCCCTCTAGTTTGCTTATCAGGATTCTATCTTCTCTCCACGGTCACATAGTAGATGATTAGTCCTGAAAGCAATTACATAATTTCCACTTATACAGATTTACATTTATCCATAGAAAGTATTTCTCTGCTATTCAGATAAGCATGTCAGAATGCAAGTTCATAGAAGTGATGTCATTCAATGGACAAAAAATGGATGAATTCATCAGAAAGAAAGACAACATACATTGCAAACTTGAATGATGTCGGATGCCTTTCACAAACTAATGGCATCATAGCATGACCTTTGGGACTGCCCAACATTCCATTTTATAGCTCTACCCTGCTTTGTTCATCTAGCCCCTCTTACTGAGCACTTGAGTTGTTTCCCATTTTCACACTTTAAATGGCCATATGATAAACATTCTTTTTTTTGAGTTGGAGTTTTGCTCTTGTTGCCCAGGCTGGAGTGCAATGGCGTGATCTCGGCTCACTGTAACCTCCACTTCCCAGGTTCAAGTGATTCTCCTGCCTCAGCCTCCTGAGTAGCTGGGATTACAGGCGTGCACCACCACAGCCAGCTAATTTTGTATTTTTTTTGGTAGAGACAAGGTTTCACCATGTTGGTCAGGCTGGTCTCAAACCCTTGACCTCAAGTGATCCGCCCACCTCAACCTCCCAAAGTGCTGGGATTACAGGCGTGAGCCACCGTGCCCAGCCCATAAACATTCTCAAAGATTTTTAAGATGCATCCTGAGTGCTTCATTAGAATTCATTCTTAGCAATGGAATTACTGAATCCAAGGCTATTATTGCCATAAATTTCGATGGGGGTAGTAAGGAAAGAATAATGATAAACTCAGACCCACTTTAGTGGGTTACTGAATTGAGCACATTAATTTTTTTTCTTTTTTTTGAGACAAGGTCTCACTCTCACCTAGGCTGGAGTGCAGTTGTGTGATGTGAGCTTACTGCAGCCTCTGCCTCTCAGGCTCAAGTGATCCTCCTCCCTCAGCCTCCTGAGTAACTGGGACTACAGGCTGGCTGTGCCTGGCTGAGTTTCTGTATTTTTGGTGGAGATGGGTTCTCGCCATGTTGTCCAGGCTGGTCTTGAATTCCTTTGCTCAAGTGATCCAGCCAATTCAGCCTCTCAAAGTGTTGGGATTACAGGCGTGAGCCACTGTGCCCGGATGCTCGCTTGCTCTATCTTTTCTTTTCTCTTTTCTTTTTTCTTTTCTTTTCTTTCCCTTCCCTTCCTTTCCTTTCCTTTCCTTTCCCTCCCTCCCTCCCTCCCTCCCTCCCTCTCTCCCTCCCTCCCTCCCTCCCTCCCTTCCTTCCTTCCTTCCTTCCTTCCTTCCTTCCTTCCTTCCTTCCTTCCTTCCTTCCTTCCTTTTTTTCTTTCCTTTCTTTTTTGCTATGTGGGAAAATATGATTTGGTTGTCAGTACAAAAAGATAGTTATCACTGTTATATATTATTTGTATTATTGGTATAAATTTAATGTCTCTAATAAGTTACTCTGACAATTGGTCATTCATATTTTCATGGTTTTTGAAAACAAAGTGTATCATTCAAATAACAACAACTTGATAGAAAAGCTAATTGCACCTGGGAGAATAATAACAACATCCCAAATTTGCTTTAATCAACCTAGTTATACCTGAACTGTCATTGTCAGAGAAACGTCTCATAAGACTGGGTTAAACCTCTTGCTGTTTTTGAGGTGATCAAATTTATGGTAATGAAAAAATAGTTATTACCAATCATGTCATAAGATTGGGGGGCATGCAGTGAGCAGAAGCAGGTAGGGTGTGCAGTAGGAGGGTGTGGGATATGGATTCATAATCTCTACCAAAATACTTTTTAGATAAAGGTGAGTGAGAGTTGAAGTAAAGATAAGGAAAGTTCCATGATTGATAAAGCCATTTTGACTCTTTGGGTCCCAGAGGAGACATCCTTATGGTGGCAAAGAAAAACCATATAACTAATTCTGAAATTGTGCCAACAACATGTTGAAACAGTAGTAGAGAGATTCAAAGTTTAATGTTAGGTCACTGGTCCATCTTCCACATAAAACTTTGAGAACACCTGTAATGCATTACATCAGACATTAAAACATATGTAGTTATTTAAAAACTGAATTCTAATATAACTGGGCATAGACCATATCAGTATGATTTCTGTCTTCTAAGTGAATGTTTTATTTGGACTTCTTCCTCTCTTTAGATTTTGCTTTTCCTGTATTTTTTCTTTCTATCATCTTTAGCAAAAGATTGCTAGTAAAAGGAGTTGCACCTGGTTACCTTCATTAACACATCAAGAGATCTGGAAAATCTGTTTGCTGGTCTCCAAATAGTCCTGACCATGGGAAAATACAACAGGCTACTGTGGTGCAGTGGTCTCTTGCTCTCGGGGACTTATTTATTACAGCACTTGCTACTAGCATTAGTCACTTCTGTTTGGGCACTGTGGTTTTCTGCTTCCTTCCAATAACATTACTTGAGTTAAAAAAAAATACAGAAATATAGTTTCACAAAGACTTCTGTGATTAGAATTACTGTCTGGAATTTTTAAAAGCAGACAGCAAAGAAGCAAATTTAAGAAACTTGAAAAGTTTAAAAACAAGGACTGTTTCTTTATAAGGGAGGCCTAAAAACTGTTGGGTTCATATTTTTTGCCCTTTAAAATGCCATATTTAGTATACTTCAAAACAGTTTAAGCAAAGCAAAAGCTAAGGTAGAAAAAGCATGTTATTCTGTGACATTTTCAGGACCAAAAAGTAAGAATGGCAGAACATTTGTTTTCAGGAATCTGTGGTTCATTCAGCAAAATTAATTCCAATACAGAATTGTTCCTATCGGGGTGACATGGATTCTTTTATGATGCTCCAGATTTCTGGTAGTTTGTTTGCATTCTCTCTACTTGTGTCATTCTGAGAAAAGGGAATAGTTATAGGACACTACAGTTGAAAAGCTTGAGATTCTTGTGAAAAGGCTGATGTGTGTGGTCTCCTAGCTCTGCATCCTAGAGGTATGGTTTATTCCTCCATGTGGGGCAGATGCAGTTGTAACTTTTTGCGATGGAAATGCTGTTAGTTTCCAGACAGATGGGATTTGAGCTGGAACTTGAGGACCTAAATAGATAAATAGGACCTAGATAAAAATGATCTAGGCATTGGCTCCTAGAAAAACATCCTCTCATGTTGAGTAGATAAGATACTCTGTTGTTTTAAGGAAATCTTTTACAAAGAAGGTGAGTGAGTGTGTGTGTGTGTGTGTGTGTGTGTGTGTGTGTGTGGTGGGGGAAGGGTGCAGAAGAACATATGAGATGCAGCTCCCCAGAGGATCTTCCTTAAGGCACTTGGAACTAAGTTTGAAGGCACTGACCGCAAATTCTCTCCTTCATCAAGACTTGTCAATCCAGCTGAGCTCTGTGGTCACACCTACTATAATCTTAGAAGATGAATTCTGTGGTTGCCTCAATTTAATGACTGACCAAAGAGGTTCCAAAAAGATCCAGTTAGATCCTCAGGTCTCATATCACGGAGGTTGGGGTGTCCATGACCTCATGACCTCTGTTTGTGCTCTGTATGCCACGCTTCCCTTTATGGATTCTTTATCTAAAAAATAAAGAAACTGAGTTGTCTGAAACCCTCTTTGGAGGAGGCAATCTGGTGTAGTGGTTAAGAATATGGATTCTGAGTCAGAATGTTTGGGGTTTGCAACATCTCTAAACTGAGATGATACGAAAACACCTACCCAACAAAGCTGTTTACAGGATTTAAGAAAGTGTCTTTTTTATAAGAGTGCTATATGATGGAGCCCAGGACCAAAATACATCAAAGCATGTAGATATTAAATGGAGCTAAGTCCCAAATTGGGTGACTAAAGGAAGGTGTAATGATGGAATTCTGGGTGCTTCTAATGGACCACCAATTTGGATAACAAAATTTAGAAATCAGTCTGTGAGATACTGAGAGAACCAGACCATTGATAGAATAAGATCTCCAGGTTCAGCCTGTGCGAGGATTAACCAGCACCCAAGAAGGCAATAATATTACTGGGGCTACCACATTTTTGGGCAAGAAAGGTAAACTGTGTCCCTCGGCAGTCCGTTCAAGCCTAAACCTGAAGTAGTAGGCTTGAACAAAATTACCTTTGTTGTGCTCTAATAAAAATAAACAGAGTGTGGAGATTGAAGAAATCATCAGCCAGTGCTATATACGTGTTTATTTGTTTGTTTGTTTGTATTTGGTGACAGGATCTTACTCTGTCACCCAGGCTGGAGTACAGTGGTATGATCATAGCTCACTGTAACCTGGAACTCCTAGGCTCAAGTGATACTCCCGCCTCAGCCTCCTGAGTAGCTGGGACTACAGGAGCATGCCACTAGGCCTGGCTAATTTTTAAATTCTTTTGGTAGAGACAGGATTTCACTATATTGCTCAGACTGGTCTTGAACTCCTAGCCTCAAGCAATCCTCTCACCTTGGCATTCCAAAGTGTTGGGATTACAGGTGTGAGTCACTAATCTGGTCTGGTTTCTTTTTTAATAATACTACGGACAAACACTGCCCCATCGGAACTCCTGTCAGTGTGAAGAGTTTGAAGGGGAGGGGAGTAGTGCTGTTTATCTTCTTCAAAAAGTTTCAGTTTCAGGGGGCTCCTATAGGATTGCCTTCAGGAGCGTCCCTACTCCCTGCCTCTCTGCCTGTTTCTTATCAGCTAAATGGTACAACCTCCAAGAGGTGTGACTGATGGTGAATTTCATCTCTTCCTGAAAGGTGCCATGAAAACATGCAAGGCTATTCCTCTCTGCCATTGTTTCTGTCTGTCTCTCAGCAGGATGAGGTCATGACAGAATGGCACGTTTATCTTGGATTTCCTTGTTTGGCAAGCAGTCTGGATATCTCTGGGTTGAACGTCTCTGGGTATCTCACAGACGTCAATGGGTTGAAGGGGATGTTGGCTCCTGCATTGATTCTTTCAGAAGCCCAGGTGGTAGTGGGAAAGGGGAAGGAGAAGAGGGAACAGGTTCGTACTTGTCATGTCACTGCCCTGTCAGCTGGAGCTTCCTTTACCTTTCCAGGCTCCTACCGTGTGGAGAGGCAGCCTAGTATAATGCAAGGCACAGAGACTTTACGTCTAAATAGAGCTGGGTTCAAGTCTCGACTGCCTGTTTTAAGGTTTTTCTCCTATATACTCCTCAAAACCCCTGTACTTATTCTTCAACGATATTTTTCACATCTGACATCTTTTTCTGCATTTGTCTGTAAGCTTCAGATATGTGGGGACCACATCTTTTTCATAACTATCAGATTATTAAAGAGCACTTTCTGGAGCTTGGCTTACTGAGCTTCAAACGCTGGCTATGTGACATTGGGTAAGCTATCTTGCCTCTTGCCTGCCTTGGGTGGTGTTGTAAGGATTAGAGATAAATACATATTGGATCGCTGGCACCAAGACCAGCATAGATGGATGCTCGGGAGATGTTGTTCTCCTTACCTCAAGCTTGGTACCAGCGCCTCAGTGTCTGCTGACCCCACCAGCATGCCCGGATGTTATCTGTTGGCTACAAGACATTGTAGCCCCAGGCTTGTGGCCAGCCTGGGCAGGCAGCTTGTTGGCTCAAAGAGTCCTTCATACCGTTCTTCAGTCCTTCGAACGTCTTATTCTCAGACGCCCTTCTGAGAGGACATGCCTGCAAAGAGCACAGGCTTTGTCTTTGGAATCTCTTGTTTTAGTCTATCCCTAAGAAATTGACAGTAGCCTTTAAAAAGTAGCCGTTAAAAGTTATTTCAAAAGTAATTATAGTTCTTTGTTAATTAAGGGGGAAATCTCCCATGGTCTATCATTTGCATATCCACTGTTTGCTTTGGTATACATCCTTCCAGATTTTTCTGTGTGCATGTACTATAATAACAGTTGTTTTCTTTTAGCCAATGGTGGAATATTCTGCATTTTATTTTTGTATCCATAGGAGGGATTTTTCAGAGTCCATGAATAATATTGATATGATTTATGGAATTTTATTTTATTTTACTTTATTTTGAGATGGAGTTTTGTTCTGTTGCCCAGGCTGGAGTGCAGTGATGCGATCCTTGCTCACTGTTAACCTCCACCTCCCGGATTCAAGTGATTCTCCTGTCTCAGCCTCCCAAGTAGCTGGGACTACAGGCACGTGCCACCATGCCCAGCTAATTTTTCTATTTTTAGTGAAGACGGGATTTCACCATGTTGGCCAGGCTGGTCTCGAACTTGTGACCTCAGGTAATCCTCCTGCCTTGGCATCTCAAAGTGCTGGGATTACAGGCATGAGCCACTGCGCCTGGCCTGATTTATGGAATTTTAAAAGGTTCCAATTCCTTTGTTAGAATGAGGCCAGTTAGAAATAATGAAAAGTGGCTAATCGTGGAAAGCCATAAGCCTCTAGAGGTTCTGAACTTGAAGAAGCACAGTAAAGTTACATTGTGTGGACGTTGGCTCACCTACATGCTACTACATGAGCCTGGAGAGAGATGGGGACAGAAGGAAAGAGAACACGGATTGCACAGTGCTCTAGTCCAATTGCCCTGGAGTGAGAGTGAGATGAGAGGAAAGTCCGTTTTTCCTTCTGCTCATCATGGTCCCCAGGAGACCCTCAAATTGTGACGACCTTGTCATAGCACAATGTGGCTCCTAAATGTAAACCAGCTATCTTCTCAGCTATCTGTTCCAAAGCGGGAGGTAAAACTGAGTGTACTGGTTTTATTAAGAGAGAGCGTGTCTAAAAATGGCACATAAACTTAATATGCAGTTAGGAGATTTTCAGGGGCATTTTTTTCGACATTAGTTTTGCTTTTTCTTGGTGACTTTAGAACTTAATCCCCTTATTAGACTCTCTGGCCTATGCATATAAAGCAACATTTCCTCCCTCCCTCCTTCTTACTTTTTCTTCCACATTAAGCTTCTAGTTTGTGCCGGGACTGTGGGATGTAGTAATGAATAAGTACGTGACTTTTGTCCTAAATAACTTAGGTTCAGTTTTAGAAAGAAATCTGAAAATGACTTCTCATAATACCTGGCAGAATGAAGGAAATTTATTAAAAGAGAGGACAGTAGGCCAAGTGCAGTGGCTCATGCCTGTAATCCCAGCACTTTGGGAGGCTGAGGCGGGGAGATCACCTGAGGTTGGGAGTTCGAGACCAGCCTGACCAACATGGAGAAACCTCGTCTCTACCAAAAATACAAAATTAGCCAGGCGTGGTGGCACATGCCTGTAATCACAGCTACTCAGGAGGCTGAGGCAAGAGAATCACTTGAACCCTGGAGGCAGAGGTTGCGGTGAGCCGAGATTGCGCAATTACGCTCCAGCCTGGGCAACAAGAGTGAAACTCTGTCTCGGGGGGGAAAAAAAAGGAGAGAGAGAGAGGACAGCCATTTTATTAGGAAAGTACAGAGGAAGAAATACGTAGTTCTAGCCAGGGGATTTCATTACATGGGATTACAGAGAAGGGTGTTCCCTGAGCTGAATTTTTAAAGATAGGGTCAAATTTTGATAGGCAGAAAGAAAGGATGGCAAGTGGGCATTCTCAATTAAGGGGGAAAATGGAAGTTTTAAAGCCTGAGACATTTGAGGGAATAGAGTTTGAGAACTGAGTCTGCGATGAGACAGGAAAAGCCCACAGGCAGTAAAAAATGCCGGTGGCTGAGTGCAGTGTAGCTTCCACTGAACTCTGTGGATGTTTATGCTTATTTGAACCTTGTTGGAATATTCCTGGTTTGTTTTATGAAGGGATGTCTCTCACTGAGGATATTGACTCAGGGACGTTTCCTCTTTCAGTCAGGATGGCCTCCATCAGACCAATATTGTTCTCAGGACTTTTTTTTTTGTTTTGTTATCTTGGATAAACAGAGAGAGGCTGATTCATTTTTCTAGAAAAACAGGATGCACTAAAATACTGCAAGTGACAATGAAACAGACATGCTCACGTACAATAATATTTATAAAGAGACCAAACAATATGTGTGGCAGACACCTCTGTGGTGTGGCTGCTACCCCTCCTCCATTTCACTTGCCTTGAGTCCTTGGCCAAGTGGGTTGTTTCTTTCGATCTGTTTCCTCAGATATCAAATGAGACCAATAATACCAACTGAACAGGCGTGTCTCAAGGCATTGATGGGTATCAAGTGCTAGAAATAGTGCCAGACACGTAGTAAGTAGCCATTCCAGTAGAGCTTCATTATTTGTGTTCTGGGTATGAAATATTAATTCATAATTGGAGCAATATATATTCACAATGATTTTTTAAAAACTTTGTATTATGGAAATATTCAAATATCCATAAGAGAACAGTATGGTAATTTCCCATGTACCTACCATCCCTCCACTTCAGCAATTGTCCACATTCTGCCATTCTTATTTGTTGATCCCCTCCCTCTTTTAGAAATGTTTTAAATT
The DNA here is from genome assembly GCF_008728515.1 of Papio anubis. NCBI lineage: Eukaryota > Metazoa > Chordata > Mammalia > Primates > Cercopithecidae > Papio > Papio anubis. Next base: position 142,319,093 of record NC_044977.1, read on the forward strand.
TGTAATGGTTGACTGCTACCTATATTATTTTAAAGCAAATTCTAGAGAGCATATAATTTTGTGTATAGAGGGTTTTTAAGAGTCTGATAAATCAGTGACCAAAGAAGAAATCATTATAAAAAAATGGCAGAAACCAGTGTTTTGAATGCAATTTTCAGAGCTGAATTATAGGTATTTCTGCACCAAAGTAGGACATGTCTGCAAATCTTTACGAGTGGCATTTTGAAAGTTCACAATATTGTTTATTTCATTTAGGGAGCATGCCACATGCTGGTCTGCACATAGATTAGCACTTAGGAGCATATGCAAAACACTTTTTTCTAATGAAAGATTTAAAACATACCTCAATACTAGTAGAGCAATATAATGTACCCCCCTGTAACCATCACCTAACATCACCTAAGCTATCGTTCTTTTTTTTTTTTTTTTGAGACAGAGTTTTGCTCTTGTCGCCCAGGCTGGTATTATTAGTAGAGACAGGGTTTCATTGTGTTGGCCAGGCTGGTCTCAAACTCCTGACCTCAAGTGATCCACCCACCTCAGCTTCCCAAAGTACTGGGATTACAGGCATGAGCCACCATGCCCACCCTAAGCTATCATTCTGATGTCTCCTTTTGAAAGATGTTCGTATTGTTTGTAAAAGACTTCTTAGGTCAAAAGAGCCTTATTAATTTTGGAGGAAGATATAGAATCCAATATTTATATTATACTACATGAAAAGTAGTATCAGTGCTATTGCTATTGCTTGATGTGGATATGTTCCGAGAAGTGCATCATTAGATGTTTTCATCATTGTGTGAACATCATAGAATGTATAGTCTACTACACATCTAGGCTATATGCACAGCCTATTGCTCCTAAGCTACAAAACTGTACAGTATGTTACTGTTCTGAATACTGTAGGTATTCAATTGTACAATGGTACAAATACAATGGTAAGTATTTGTGTATCTAAACATAGAGAAAGGTAATATGTTGTGCCACTGCATTTCTACTGCTATGATGTCGCTAGGCAATAGGAGTTATTTAGCTCTATTATGATCTTACGGGCCCCCTGTTGAATGTACAGTTTGTTGTTGACCCAAAAGTCATGCTGCACATGGCAGAGTGTCAGTAATAGCTCTCAGGACTGATATTCCCAGATGAAATGTAAGTAAAATCTGATGTTTGAAAGCAGTTCAAGCAAGACCCCTGAAAAGACATTTAAGCAGGAACACATTTGGAAGCCAATACTGAAGTGTTAGTAATGGATAGGGAAGTTATGTATTTTATCTTCTTTCTTTTTTCCATTCATCTCTCTCTCTCTCTCATTTTTGTTTACCTGCATTGTATAATTTTTTTTTTCACCATGAGCGTGGATTTTCTTTCACCATGAGCGTGGATTATTTGATTGTTAAACAAGTAACAGCGCAGTGGCTCACACCTGTAATCCCAGCACTTTGAAAAGCAGAGGCAGGCAGGTCGCTTGAGTCCAAGAGTTCAAGACCAGCCTGGGCAACAGAGTGAGACCTCATTTCTACAAAAACTTTAAAAAATAGCTGGGTATGATGATGTGCGCCTGTAGTTTCAACTACTTGGGAGGCTGAGGTGGGAGGATCACTTAAACTTAGGGAGGGTTGAGGCTGCAGTGAGCCAAGATTGTGTCAGTGCACTCCACCCTGGGCAACAGAGTGAGACTCTGTCAAAAAAAAAAAAAAAAAAAAGTAACAAAAGAATATAAGTTAGTAAATCAAAGAAGACATGCCGGGAGTGGAGATTGGCTGTATTGAGTATGTCAGGGGGAGACAGATAATGTGTCTAAACCACCAAGCTTTTTACCCTTCGTCCTGCTGCTTGTCTTTAACCCTCTCCTTGGTCCCTGGTTCTTGTCTTTGCATTCTCATTACTAATGGTGTGGAGTGGTACTCATCTTCGTGACTTAATCTCATTAGGCCAAGAAAGAGGATAATTGGCCATAGTTGCTAGGCCAGTCCCCTAAGCTGTGTTAGGCTTTCATACATGATTCTGTCTGGTCCTGTGCCTTTACATTTCCTGATCTGCCTTCTGAGACTGCCCAGGCTTTAAGAGGTGGGTGTTGGGAAAGGCTAGGAGATGGTGGATGCTGGAAGACAATACACTAGCAGAGTGTAGTCTCTCCTTTTATGATCCTGAAAGTATAAAAATGCCTTTCTGTTCTGCTGCCAGCCTACCCACCTGCACTTTGGAAGAAGGGCTATTGGATATTTCAGAATGGTTTGCAGACCGGCATTGGAACCATGTTCTAAAGTTAATAATGATGGAAATAATTTAGTTGTAGAGGACTCTAGACAGGCTTGTGTAAAGCAAGCAGGTAAAGGAATAAAACATTAAACATTGTGTAGGAAGAGATGTTTTGGGGGATGAGTGGGGGTGGAGTGTGAGTGGAGAGACATGGGCAAGGAGTTAAAAGGAGATGACGTTCATAGTTAAAGAAACCATTTATACAGACTTGGTGAGTGCGGAAATTCTGATCTCTTGTATGACAAATGCTGAGAATAACTCCTTTTTTCCATGCTAATTGCTAATTTACTCATCACACTGAATATCCTGCTGATGGAGAAATTCAGTGTCCAGCCTCATATCCTCCTGCATAGGAAATACTCAGTGACCCAAGATATTCTAATCTGTTTTATGGCACTTCCCTGAAAAGAAAATATTATTACTTAATTGGCAGGCAACAGGGGCTTTTAATGGACTCATCTGAACACCACCTGTGTACTCACAAGTACAAAGGACAGGAAAATTAATTACAAATGATACCTTTCTCTTAAGGGTTCTAGGTTTCCAGTGCAAAATAAAGATGATCCAACTGCCAAGGTATATATTGGTAGGTGGAGTTTGTTTTTTTTTTTCTTTTCCCGTTCTATAATGGATTAAGTTAATCCATGAGCACATTTACCCAATGCCCATTGTAACAAAATGATGTGAATTGACCAGATTTCATTAAGTACAAAGTGAACGTACCTCAAACTCGGTCTTTGATGTGGATTTTGAGCTACTGTCAGGCCACAGTTCAGATACAGCAAGGATATGTACCAAAAAGGCATTCCTGTTTGATTATTTGGTGTTTGATGATCAGAATTTCTGGTCTAGAATGCAGTCCAGGTGGTAACCTTTCCAATACGAGTGTCTTCCTAAGGTGGGTCATGAGATGGGTTGGAGAATCCAGAATTCTAAGCCAGTCTCTTCCCCCTGACTTCGTACGGGACATGAGGTGAGTTGCCCAGTTTTTATCATTCGTCAGGTAGGAATAGTAATGTCTGATGTGATTGAGGATTAAACGTAAGTCTAGGTAATAATGTAAATATAAGTGTTTTTGAAATTAAACTGACATGCAAACTTTTGATTGATCATAGTAATCAATCAGTGAACAAACATGTTTGTGAGCTATGGAATTAGCCATAAATGTGAAGGAAGCTACAGAAAAGGGGAATGACACTTCCAGTAAGCTAGCAAACACTCTGGAGCTGTGTTATTAACTGTTAAACCACGTAGTCTGGGTAAGCATCATTAACCGCTTTGCCACAACTCCCCACCTCATATCCCATACCCCGTTCAAATTCAGTCCTTTCATTGCTCAGACTCATCTCGTCTTGGCCATTCTGCCCCTCACAATATGATTTTCCCATTTTTGCTTTTTGAAACGTTGAGTAACCAAAACTTAGATCAAATGTCAGTTCTTTCATATAGTCTTCTCTGATTACTCCAGTTGGATCGATCCCTCTCTGGCATATGTCAGGGATGGGCAAACTTTCTGAAAGAGTCCAGATCATTTCTTGGCTTTGCCAGACACATGGTCTCTGTTGCTTCCACTCAACTGTGCCATTGTAATGTGAAAGCATCTGTAGACAATACATAGATAAGTGGATGTGGCCATATTCAAATGAAACTTTATTCACAGAAACAAGCTGCCAGCTAGACTTGGCCTGCAGGCTGTAGTTAGCTGACCCTTGGCATGGCTCATTGTCTTGCTATGTAGCTTTTTTGGTTCTGTGTGCATTTTGCCTTAACCTGCATGTTAGTAGTCTTCTTTTTAAAAAAAGTTTTTAAAAACTATTACTATTATTTTTAAAGATAAGGTCTCGCTGTCACCCAGGCTGGAGCAGTGCTGCAATGATAGCTTACTGCAGCCTCGAACTTCTTGGGTTAAGCTATCTTCCCACCTCAGCCTCCCGAGTAGCTGGGATCACAGGCATATGAACCACCATGCCCAGCTAATGAAAAACTTTTTTTTTTTTTGTACAGACGGGGTCTTGCTTCACTGCCCAAGCTGGTCTCAAACTCCTGACTTCAAGCGATCCTCCCGCCTTGGCCTCCCAAAGTGTTGGGATTACAGGTGTAAGCCACTGTGCCTGGACAGTAAGGCTTCTTACGAACAGCAGTGTCCAGGCTGCTTTCTTCTTTTGAGTCCCCCAGATGTTGTATAAATAGAGAGTGTTCAGTTGATGTTTGACAAATGAGTGACCAGTGAATGAATGGTGGCTGCTTTCAGAAGTTGGCAACCCTGCTGTCCTTCCTGATGGCTGAGCTCTTCCAGCCTTCTGGTATCCTGCCTCCTTTCCCTGGCCTGCCCTGCTAGAAAGAGAGGAGAGAAGGCGTCTTTTCTCTGTCTTCCTCAGCCACCCTTCCACTACTTTGAGCAACTACTATTTACAACTCAAAGAATTCTTTATTTATACTGTGTGAGGGACTGTTTACCCATGTTGAACTAACATTAGGTTTTTTAAAATCTGCTATTAAAACGAAGAGCGGCCATTTGTAACTTTAGGAGCATAACAGCTGGGTTCATGATGTAAGTGAACATAGACACCCTTAAAGTTATTTCCCAAGGCCCTGAGAATGGGATTTTCTTAGTTTATTTGTTACAAGGGAGTGTTTTGTACATCTGTAGAGGAAAATACTATGAAACAAAATCAAACAAAAACATCATTACATTTTAAAATCATTTTGCAACATTGAGCAGGTATGAATTTGGTATTTTGCTTGCAATTGAAAAACTGGAAAGTTGAATTTTAAGTATGGATGTTATGATTTTCAATTTTTAGAAGATGTATGGTATATAATGGCAGTTTGCATTTGATATTAGAAAGAAGAGCATCTCAAGGGAAAACAAAAATGCTTTCAGTTCCAGATAATGTTAAAGGTTCCTTTTTTTCTTAGGATAAACTCACTCCTAGCTACTTTTCTTCTCCCCGAGCCCTTCATTGTAAAAGTGAACTAATGTTGTCCTCTCAATTCTGTTGGAAAATGACACAGACCCCCTGCGAATGAAGAATTGCTTTTAATTTCACTGGAAGTGAGGCAGAGGAGGGCCTTGGAAAAGGAAGGTTATTATTTCCTCTGTGGAAACGTTTATCTTTGTTTTCTGGGTGACTGGTAAAAACATTGGTTTGCTGTGGAGTTTTAGCAATCAAAGAAGAGGAAATAGCATGTGAGTGACTGCAACTGGTTGGTGGGGACAACCCTGGCTCTTTTGAAGGTGAAACTTACTAAAGTCACATTAACTTTTCTAGTGCAAAGGTCGAGAAACATTTCTGTAAAGGGCTAGAGGTAAATAGTTAAGACTTCGTGGACCATACCATCCCTGTTGTAACTATTCAGCTCTGCTGTTGTGGTATAAAAGCAGCCATAGACAGTTTTAGAAACAAATGAGAGTAGCTGTGTTCCAATACAACTGTATTTATGGACACAAAAATTTGAATTTTCGTATGTCACAAAATAGTATTATTTTAATTTGTTACAATTATTTAAAAATGTAAAAACCATTATTAGATTCCCTGTTGTACAAAAACAGGTAGTGGGTAGGATTTGGGTGCAGGGTATAGTTTGCTGACCCTATCCTGGTGAATTAGTGCAATAATTTCTTAGGTGGGGAGGTGTAGTGGATAACACATTACACATTCTGTACCTTTGAGTAGGTAATCTGATTATGATTAGCTAACCCAAACTTGTGAAGAAAATCCCCTGGTGAAGTTTGGATGGCTTTTGAGGAGTCCACTGTTCTTGCCCGGTTAGTGTAAAGCTGAATGGCACTTTGGACCTTGGTCGCCCGTCTGGTACATGATGAGGTGGGACTAGATGACTTCTAGGGCTTCATGTAGAGCTTAACATTTTATGTTAATTAATTAATTAATTAGTTTTTTTGAGACAAGGTCTCACTTTGTTACCCAGGCAGGAGGGCAATGGTGTGATCAGGACTCACTGAAACCTCTATCTCCAAAGCTCCAGCAATCTTCCTACCTCAGCTTCCTGAGTGGCTGGGACTACTGGCGCATGCCACCACAGCTCACTGATTTTTGTATTATTTCTGTTTTTTTTTCTTTTGTAGAGACAGGGTTTCGCCATGGTGCCCAGGCTGGTCTCAAACTCCTGGGCTTAAGCAGTCCTCCTGCCATGGCCTGCCAAAGTGCTGAAATTATAGAGTGTGAGCCACTTGGCAGATCTTAACATTTTAGACCCTTTATCACTTGTGTTCCGGTTCTTTTTCTGATCTTCTTGCAATTTACCTTTTAAAAAATTATTTAGGCCAGGTGTGGTGGCTCATGCCTGTAATTCTAGCACTTTGGGAGGCCAAGGCTGGCAGATCACTTGAGGTCAGGAGTTTGAAACCAGCCTGTCCAATATGGTGAAACCCCGTCTCTACTAAAAATACAAAAAAATCAGCCAGGTGTGGTGGCGCATGCCTGTAGTCACAGCTACTTGGGAGGCTGAAGCAGAAAAATGGCTTGAACCTGAGAGGTGGAGGTTGCAGTGAGCAGAGATTGTGCCACTGCACTCCAGCCTGGGTGACAGAGCGAGACTCCATCTCAAAAAAAAAAAAAAAAAAAAAAGAAATTCAGATATTTAGATATTTGTTGAGAAACTAATATATGCTAACTGTGCAGACTCTGGTGATGGTGGTTGTGTGTTTGTGCACATTTGTGTGTGTGCATGTGTGTGAAACAGATGGTAGGGTAGTTACAATAGTATTCTAAATAAATTTTTTTTCTATTTTGTGCAGTCTTTCTTGAAGTTATATACTGGGCAATTAGGCATTTACACTATTTTTATTAAAAATAATAAATTTATATGAATAATTAAACTCAGAATTCAACAATATCTGATATTGATTTTTGCAGTTACTTTAGTTATCCATTTATTTATTCATTCATGAAACAAATAGTTCTTGAGTACCTACCATGTACTTCAAGGCACTGGCTTAAGCCTTGAAGACTGAACTATTTATTTGCCCTCACGAAACTTGCATTCTAATAGAATCTCCTGTTGAAGATGCTGGGTAGGTAGTTTTATTTGTACTTTTCAGAAGAGGTGTACTTATTCATTACTTATTTTTCTTTTTCTTGTTTCAGTTATCTCTTGGGAAATCTCTTGAGTAATGTTTTTGAATTACCAGAGGAAATTTTACAGTCACACAGGTCTTTGTTGACTTTTGCAGTCTCCTAAAGTCGTTAATCATTGAAGAGAACTCTGATTCCTCACTGACAAGGAACGAATTCAACCGTTTTAGCTATATTAGTTAATTTGGAAAGTACTTCAGTCAACTTAAAACTTTAGGGAAGATCAATTCAGTACATTCTTTAGAAAATCACTATGTCAAGGCCAGGCGTGGTGGCTCACGCCTATAATCCCAGCACTTTGGGAGGCCGAGGTGGGCAGATCACGAGGTCAGGAGATCGAGATCATCCTGGCTAACACGGTGAAACCCCGTCTCTACTAAAAATACAAAAAATGAGCCGGCATTGCGGCATGCGCCTGTAGTCCCAGCTACTCAGGAGGCCGAGGCAGGAGAATGGCGTGAACGGGAGGCAGAGGTTGCAGTGAGCTGAGATCGTACCACTGCACTCCAGCCTGGGGGACAGAGCGAGACTCTGTCTCAAAAAAGAAAAGGAAATCACTATGTCAAATTCTCAAAGGACACTGACGTTAACCCGTGCTGTCAGTCTTCTAAGCAACATTAGTCAATTTATATTTGTGTTACACATTTATCTTCATCCAGAAAGATTTCATATGCATTTATTCAATGAATACTAAAAAAAGATGAATATTTCAAGAAGTAAAAGCAACTGAAAATAGTAATGTCTGTTAAAAGTGTATCATGGCTTTGCCTTGATATCATGAATTTTGTCTGTTTTTATGAGGGTGGCATTGTTGGGCTTTACAAATAAAAAAAATACCGTTGTAATAATAGTATTATAACTGTAACCAATAGTCCATCAATAGCGAAAGCGTTCACTCTGTATCACACCCCTCCAGGCCACTCCTGGCTTTGTTCTACTTCTAGACAGAGTGGATGCCTCGCAGTTCTTTTTGAATAAAGTTAAATCTGACCTCAGGTCTTTCACACACACATTTGCCGCCCTTTGGGAAACGTGTTCTTCCTCCTTTGACTTTATCATCTAGTTAATTCCTGGTAAGTCCCACCTTAAAAGGTCTTCTGTTTATGGAAGCTTTCCCTGATTTTTCTGTGGACTGAAGTTTCCCCTGTTAGCATCCTTACTTCTTCCGAGCAACTGTAATTGTTTATGTCATCTGACAAGAAGCTGGATGAAGGCAGAGTCTGTATTGCCCATCACTCTATTGTCAGCACTTGGTTTGAATGAGCCTATAAGTGGTATGTTACCCTCCCTCCACAAAAGAAGCTTTATCAATATAAGCTATTATTCATGTAATTTAGTGACAAATACTGATGTTTCCTCATCCCATAGTTAGTTCTGTGTGTCTTTTGTAGACCTCAGTGTTTCATGACCTATATATTATAACGTTTACTGACTAGATTTGGTCAGTTACTATTTGAGGAAATGTTGGGATTTCTTAGAAATTTTAATGATAAAAAAATGCATAGGGCCAGAATGTTCGAAACCAAGACTGCCTTAGAGAAACCCAGGGCATATAGCAGACACGTTTTTGACCTGAAATGCTTAAAGCTGAATGGGACAGGAAAATACATATGCATGAAATAATTAGTATGTTTCTTAGTCTGTCCAGGCTACTGTAACAAAAATATCACAAACTAGGTGGCTTAGGAAACAACAAACATTTATTTCTCACAGTTCTCGTAGCTAGGAAGTACAAGATCAAGGCACCAGCAGATGTGGTGTCTTGTGAGGGCCTGTTCTTCACAAGTCGTGCCTTCTACCCGAGTCATCATATGGTAGAAGGGATAAACAAGCTCTCTGGCCTCCTTCATGAGGGCCTTAATCCATTCCATGAGGGCTTTGCCCTCATGATCTAATTATCTTCCAAAGGCCCCATGTTGGGAGTTTTATGTTTCAGCATATGAATTTGGTGGGGACACAGACATTCATACCATAGCAGTATGCCACCTGTGACAATACCTGTTTGTCTTTATAGCTGTGTTCTCTTGTTTCCCCAGTATCTCAGTGGTATTGGACAGGACATTAGATTCAGGAGAGGACTTCAGAATGTTAACTAGTGGTAAGAAAGCAGCTTCGTGGAGTGGCTGGGGCTTGAGGGAGTCTGTAACTCAGGACCACATTTTAGTAACTAGAGAAAATGTTTCAGCAACTGTATGGTGATAAGTCCCTAGTCTAAATCTCCATCACAAATCTTTCTTTTGAGTGCTGGATACCCTATTCTTTTGCCCATTAGACACATCTACTTGCATGTGCCACTGTCACCTCAAAGGCAACATGTCCAAAGCAAATTCATTATCTCACTCTCAAGCTTGCTCCTTCTCCATTGTTATGGAACTCAGTAACCACGTTGCTCAAATTACTGCCTCACCCGTTATTTCATCCTCACCTATCACATCCAGTCCTCCAGGTTCTCTCAGTCCCACCTCATACATTTCCTCCATAACCTGCTCCCTTGTCTATGTTTTCTAGTGTAGATCACCATCATCCTTTGCTTGTGCTCCTGCGATAGTCTTCTAACTGGTCTCCCACCCGGTAGCTGGTCTTACTCTCCTCTGATCCACTCCCATGCTGTGGTCAAAGTGATTTTCTAAAAAGACAGATGTCTTAATTGTGCATGTGCTTTGAAGCTCCTCATTTGGCATTTAGGATAAAGTTCAAATGTTTTAGCTTACGAGAGGCCCTGTGACCAGGTCTCTACTCTCCAACCATATTGATGATCTTACAGTTTCTCCTATGTATTGCTCTGTCTCTGGCCTCTGGACCTTCAGTGCTGCTCCTTCTGTCTAAATTACTTGTTTTCTCAATTAGTGATCCTTCCCTCCTTCGGTGCACAGGCTTTGAAGCCTATCCATGAATCTCACTATCCTGAAATCCAAGAGAGAAGGTGACTATGAACCTCAGCATCTCAAGCCTTCCATTGACAGTTCCCCCCTTTGCTCCATGGATGAGAACGCAGAACTTATGGCTTCAGCTTCTGTGTGGGCCTTTCTCTGTGCCTGGTTTTTCCTGGCACCTGTCCTCCCACCTGCCTTCTGGCCTGCCAGCGTGTCTGATCTGAGCAGACTGGGAGGGTGTGAGGAAGGGCCAGCCCACTTCGGCAGGAAGGGCAGCACACGGAAGGCCGGCAGCCTTGGGCTGGCCTGCATCTGCCCCTCACATACCCTACAGAGAAACACTGAGCAGCTGGTCAGCATGTGGGCTGGGAGGAATGGGGCTGGGCTGGGGGACTAGGGATTAATGCAGCCCTTGTAGCAGCAACTGTGACACAGGGAGCACCTGGCCCTCCTGGAAGTCCCAGGGCTCTTTCTTTGACCTCCTTCCTTCACTTCCTGCATTTTCTAAATTGTAGCTAAAAGTTGAGATAGAACCCTAAGAGTGAAACCTGGCCCTGCTAGCATTGATTTCCTGAGATTAGCTTCTCTTTTAGCTAAGGAGCTCCTCTGGATGATAAGTAGAGATGGAAGCCAAGTCACATGCCCTTAAAGTCCTGTGCAAGCCCCTTCCTGGGATGTCTTGGGGTGTGCATGCAGTGAGCTGGAGGGGGCGGCCCTATCACAGGGAATGAGGCCTCAGCCATTGTCTGGCAGTGTTGGCAGTATGATTTTAAGCCAGTTATTTAATAACTTCTAGTTCTCAGTTCCTTTGCCTATAAAGTTGGTATAATACTTATCTTACAGGGTTGGAGCATGAAATAAATATTAGGAGAATCAAAAGCTTGCATATACTACTAATAGTATTACTACTACTGTTTATGGAGTTTAAAAAGTTTCTGTCTTTTGAATATATTTCATGAATGTATCATAAATACAACACAAAATCTATGACCGTTACAAAATACTATCACTGACCATAGATGTGACAAATGTGCTCCTGACTGAGATCTGTACAGCTTCACAGGCTTTTTATTTTTTATTTTTTGGTGTGCCACTTATGTAGCACCAGTAGAGGATTTTTTTTTCATTGACATTATCTTATATTCCTATCATTATTAGGAGAAAATGTCAGTTGATTTTCTGCATTACTAAGGACATGAACAAAGAAAACTGTGTAACACAAAACTTTCTGTGTGGAATAGAGAAATTTAATCACTCTCATGATTTCATCAGTGGGGCAGTTCACAGCTTTAGGGCATGCCAATGAGCTGTACCACTTCAGAGTTAACCAAAGAAAGAAATGTAATGGGGGATGGAGAATGTAATTAGAGTGGAGTACGAGGGGAAAAAAACCTTTATATCTAAATTATTAGCATTATTATGAAGAAACTGTCTTTTGAATTGTTTTTAAGCTAAAGAAATCATAAAGCAGTGTTTTTATGTGACTATGTAATTCCCCTTGTATTTGAGGTTAATATGTTGCAAATTCTTCATAAATCTTCATTAAGATGTCAAAATTCCTTGTGAAGCCTGTCTTCATTTGCATTCCCTTGTACAGTTATTAACAAAGACCCTTTATGTCTCTGCCCAGCTTGATTTCAGTCATGAACTCCATTTTCCTTTATTATTTCATAGAATCTGGTTCCTTGATTGAACTTAGTAAATCATTTCTTGAGGACTTGGTGGGAAGCCGAGAGTGGTAGTGAGGGGGGCAATTTATGAGCCCAGGGTGGGTGGAGACCCTGGTTCCTCAAAGCAAGACTTACTATTAACTTTAGAGTCTCCTCTTAGATCTTAAAAATTCTTGCCCAAAGTTAATAGTTTTTGAAGTTTGCAAATAGATTTCTACAGTTGAAACCTAGAGTAGAAAGAAGCCTGGTTATTTATTTATTTATCTTTGGCTTTAAAATTAGGCTTTTCTGGCCTGGCACGGTGGCTCATACCTATAATCTCAGCACTTTGGGAGGCCAAGGCAGGCGGATCACTTGAGGTCAGGAGTTCGAGACCAGCCTAGTCAACACGGTGAAACCTGTCTCTACTAAAAATACAAAAATTAGCTGGGTGAGGTGGTGGGCACCTGTAATCCCAGCTACTTGGGAGGCTGAGGCAGGAGAATCACTTGAAACTGGAAGGCAGAGGTTGCAGTGAGCCAAGATCGCACCTCTAGCCTGGGTGACAGAGCGAGACTCAGTCTCAAAACAAAACAAAACAAAACAAACAAACAAACAAAAACAACAAACGCTTTTCTCACCAATTGAGCATCAGTGTGGTCAGTGTAAACAAGGATGAAAATAGCTATTTGAAGGGTTTGGTGGCCACCTAAAAGTTGTGTCAGGGCAATAATCAACACCAGAGTTTCAGCTCCTATTGAGATCTTGTGCTGTCTACCTTTCAGTCTGTGAGACTGAGTCGGAGTGTCCCCAAGTATTTAGGACCCTGTGACTGCTAGGAATTCAGGGTTGCTTAGGGCCCAGAGTGAAAAGAATGCTGCTGCCGATAACGCCTTCCCATCTTGGGTTGCCTTTGTTCACACAGCTTTGCTTATTCTTTAATCCAAATCCTCAGCTCATTCCAAAATAGTTGCTAGCAAAAATACATGTGAATGTTCATTCAAGTATATAAAGGATATTAAAATATCCTCTTACATCATACCTCTGCAGACGGAAAATTCTACTGAACTTTGCCTTTGGTTTTCTTGATGTTTCCTCTTAGATACATTTTTCTCCTGTGGGGGAAAATTTATTGTTTCCTCATTTTCCCCCAGCATAATTTGAGTGTCTGCAAATGCATGTTGGTAGTTTTTCTAGTGGGACCTGGTTTGTGGTTGTTAATGGTGAATGTGAAAATTAGATGTAGTCCAGGTTCAAAAGGAGTTTAAAATCTGATAGAAATAAGACCTGCCACAACCACTAGTGTAGTAAAATCTCTGTGTGTAATTGTAACTTCAAGCATAATGTACCCATCTCTCACATCTTGCTCACGTTGAATTCCTTCTGTTTTGGGGCAGCCACTCCCTCTGTACCATATGATTACATGGCTTGCTTGCTTGCTATACTGCCTTTAGCATTGTTGGTTGGGTGTTTTAAACCTGCACATCTTATTTCTCAAGTAGATTGGAGGATCCTTAAAAGGTAGCCAAAGAGTAGAAGTATATAATATTTTAAAAAGTAAAAATTTTTTTTTTTTCATATTCTGGGTCAGTGTAGCTTTGTTTACAAGGACTTTATATGTTAAAGAACTGGAGGATGTATTAGTTTTGGGATTTTAGGTTGGTTTTTAGAGAAGTATTAGGAAGTTCCCAAGGAGATTGACCTTGTAGTTTCAAGAAAAGGAGAAATGGACATGCCTGGTCATTTTTGGGTGCTTTTTTTGAAATATGCATCCACTTGGTGGGGTGTAGTGGCTCACGCCTATAATCCCAGCATTTTGGGAGGCTGAGGCAGGTGGATCACTTGAGGGCAGGAGTTCCAGACCAGCCTGGCCAACACAGTGAAGCCCCCTCTCTACTAAAAATACAAAAATTAGCCACGTATGGAGGGCGCACCTGTGGTCTCAGATACTCAGGAGGCTGAAGCACTTTTTTTATTGCTTGAACCTGGGAGGCAGAGGTTGCAGTGAGCTGAGATGGCACCATTGCAGTCCAGCCTGGGCAACAGAGTGAGACTCTGTCTCAAAAAAAAAAAAAAAAAAAAACTATAAAAAATTATGAAATATCCATCTACCTCTTAAAATTGATACATTTTTGTATTTGGAAATGTTGAATAATTAGAACCTGAGGATAGGTCTATGTTTTGCTAGGATAATGTGCTTGGGAGGGTGGTTAAAATAGTCATTAATTTTGGTCACAAATTTAAACAGAGCTTGCTTGACAGGGACAGCTTCTCTCTGTTCCATGCAGTGTCATTTGGAGTGGCTTGACTGGAGGATAGGGGATTAATTTTCAAGGGGCTCACCCACATGACTAGCAAGTCGGTGTTGACTGTCAGCCAGGCAACAGTTTCTTTCCAAGTGGGTCTCTCTACAAAATGCTTGAGCTTCCTTATGGCATGGTGGCTGGGTTCCAAGAGTCAGCATTCCATGAAACAGAAAGTAGGAGCCATGAGTTGGTCCTGGAAACTGGTACAGCATCATATTTACCATATTCTATTGGTCAAGCAGTTGATAATGTGAATTTTAAATAGGAAATTTTCTGACTCATGGAAAGACTTTATTTGAATTTCATTCAGTGTATCAAATGGGTTCCCCAGGGTGGCTATTGCCTTGAGGAAGGGGCCTTATTTCCACTAATGAATAAAGGAAGTTGCCAGGCCCAAGAGGTGCAACTAATGCTTATTATCAAGTTTATTTTGCTCTTCCCCTTCAGGTGAGTGGAGTGAGTGTCAAGGACAGTGGACTGAGGTCCCAGCTTGAGGTGCTTGGAGGGACAGAGAAGAATTAGGGTGAGGAAGTTGTCAGGCTCCTCTTTTCCCTTTTGCCCTGTGACTTTATTAGGTTAACTAATACTTCATAGTGTTTACTATGTACCAGGCACTTTACATCTATCAACTCAATTATATTCCCATTGGGGACTATGTTACAGGTAGAATCTTAATTAAAGCTACTGCTACTGATTCTTAATAATGGCATTACTTGAAGAGATTATTATTAATAACCCCTTGTTCCATTTGAATACACTGTGTGATACACAGTTGTTCCTTGGTGTCCGGAAAGGATTAGTTCCAGGACCCTGGAAGACACACAGATTTGAGGATACTCAAGTCCTTCATAGAAAATGTCATCATACTTGCATAAAGCCTATACACACCCTCTCTTATACTTTAAGTCATCTCTAGATTTACTTATAATATCCAGTAAAATGTAAATGCTATGTAAATAGTTGTTATACTGTATTATTTTATTGTTTTTTATTTGTATTAATTTTTACAAATTGTTGTACTATCATTATTTATTTTGAATATTTTCAGGCCAATGTTGGTTGAATCCCAGGATGTGAAACAGGTGAAGATGGAGGGCCTATTATACACCTTGTTGCTATTTAAAGATATCTCAAATCCTTGGAATTTTGGTGTTTTTGAACACATGACTTAATGGATCCTCGTTTATATTATTGTAGTTTCTCTTAACACTGAAGTAGATAGTATCACTTGGTATATTTTACTTTTAAGTTTAAAATATTTTCGATTTAATGATACTCTTGAGGATTTTAGTTTGGGATATTACCACTGTCAAAGCTGGCAGGTTCTTCACTTGATTAAGTCTTCTTTCCACTCAACACCATTTAAGTAGTGTGAGACTGATGAGCATTGGTACAGGACTGTCCCCTCTTTTCAGCTGAGGTCAGTTGGCAACAGCTATACACTGTTTCTTTATTTTGGAAAGGTTTTGCTTGGGCAAAGACTTACTCTTTTAACCAAATCCTGCTTTTCATCTGTTTTTGATGGCAACAGACCATATTTCCCAGCCATTTGCAAACAGTGCCTGTCTGGCGGGATTTCCTGGACACAGAGCCCTTGACAACCATTACTGGCCAACTTTTGAACTTCAGTGTTTAACCTGGTTATTTGTTCTGTGTTTCTGCCATGGGCCATGGGAACCATAAGCTTATCCTTTTGAGACTAGCAGAAGGTCCAAGAACAATCCATTTGCTAATTGGACCCATTGTTTTCCCCAGCCCATTAACCTTGATGAATCAAATCTTCCTTCCAATATCCAGCTATTAATCTACAAGTCAGTACTATGCAGAGTGATACTTTCTAACCAAGGGCCCTATGGCAGACTTTAGTCATTGCCATTTTGGAATCCTTACCTTATGGACTGACATAATCCAAACATGTCAGTGTGTCATTAAAAATTGGTTGGCCAATTAAAGATAATTTGATAATGCAAATATCATTAAAATTGTTCTTATGTACAAATAATAATTTAAAAATCCATATATAATGACTTACAAGTAATAAGGCTGTATTTTTTTCACTCTAAAAAAATAAGCAAATGATAAAACATTCATGCTCTTTGACCCAGTAGTACTGATTCTAGGGCTCTAGCCTAGAGAAACAACTCAAAACATTGAGAAAAGCTTATGCTTATGGATGTTTATTGAAGCATTATTTGTAATGAAAAAAGAAAAATATAAATATCTAATAGTAAGGAACTGGTTAAGTAAATTATGATGTAAATGAAAGTTTTTAACAGCATGTGAATATTGTTATGATGTTAAATGAAAAAAAAAAGTGGAGTACAACATTTTCCACAATATGGTCACAGCCATGAAAAAAAACATGCATTAGAAAAAAGACATAAACCAGCCAGGCGCCATGGCTCACGCCTGTAATCTGAGCAGTTTGGGAGACCGAGGCGGGTGGATCACCTGAGGTCAGGAGTTTGAGACCAGCCTGGCCAACATGGTGAAACTCCATCTCTGCTGAAAATACAAAATTGGCCGGACGTGGTAGTGGGTGCCTATAATCCCAGCTACTCGGGAAGCTGAGACAGGAAAATCACTTGAAACCGGGAGGCTGAGGTTGCAGTGAGCAGAGATCGTGCCACTGCACTTCAGCCTGGGCGACAGTCTGAAGAGCAAGACTCTGCCAAAAAAAAAAAAAAAAAAAAAGAAAAGAAAGAAGGGAGGGAGGGAGGGAGGGACACAGCAGATGTACTGGAAGGCAATATAACAAATCTTTGTAAAAAAAACACTTGACTCTTTTATTGTTTGGGTAGTAAAATATAGAAAGTTGCTTATCCACCAGTTTCAGAATATAGTTCTGGTGTGGTTAAATACTCCTGTGCAAACCGATCACAATTGCCCTGTTTTCTTTTTCATAGAGGGTCATTGACATGTTCACCAGAAGGAAGCCTCTTCATACAGCAGTTGCTTGGCACAAAGATCCTGAACTTTTCTCAGGTTGAGGGGGTCTGAGATTTTATCTAGGCAGGTAAATTATGTAATGAAATAATTCCTGAAGTAATGAAAGAGGACTGAGAGAGGGGATTGTGACCTGTGTTCAAGACTTTCAGGTCATCTCATTTGAGCATCAGCTGCCACCACTGAGGCACCCAGCTGGTGAACTCAGTTGCTGCCATTTGTTGACCGTTGCCAGAATGAGGCCTCCAAAGAAGGAACAAGCCTCTTTAATAATGGACGACTGGGGAAGTCCACTGGCTAGCACCCAGAAAGAACAATGCTCATGCCCAAGTCACAATCTCTTTGCTTTATGGGGTGGATGGAGGTGGTCCGTGAGATGCATGTGATCCTAATGCTTCTTGCTGTCACTTAGGAATGTGGCATAGTAAAGCAGAAATTAACAAGGAAGTTAGATTAGATGGTCTCTAAGTTTCCCCCCGCTGCCCCATTTCTTAACATCCTAAATGTGCATGGAATGATGTAGGCATTTTTGTCTCCTAGGAACAGGCTGTGTTCATAATACAAGTGGAAGAAAAAGAAGCTTTGATTTAAAAAGGTGGATTTGATAACAGCTTTTCAGAAGCACAGCCCTTCTGATGAGTTGATGAATGTTTATATATTGCTGGATACTGTTAATAGTAAAACCATTTATTCAGTGTGGTGGCCCAGCTCTGAAGATAGCTGTAAATCAGGTAGGCTACCTGAGGGCTTTGCGTAACAAGCAGCCTGAGGAACGCAGGAGTTCTGTTTGGAAGAGTTACTTGCATATGGTAGTAGATGCTGTAAGATTTATGGTATTGAAAACAATAACTAGACTAGTATTAGAAATATCCAGTATGTATTTTGTTTAAGCATTAAAGAATTCTGATATTTTAATTATCAGTACTCCGTCACGCAAAATTTGTTGAAAATGGGGCAAGCTGATCTACATTTTGAACATTTTTGCAAGACTCTGGAAAATGAGAATATTGTGGTCTGCATCTGGAAATAAACTGTTAGTCCTTATAGAAAAGTCTGTTTCCATAAGTTTTTTCTTTTTTTTTTTTTTGAGACGGAGTCTTGCTCTGTCACCCAGGCTGGAGTGCAGTGGCCGGATCTCAGCTCACTGCAAGCTCCGCCTCCCGGGTTTCCGCCATTCTCCTGCCTCAGCCTCCAGAGTAGCTGGGACTACAGGTGCCCGCCACTGCGCCCGGCTAATTTTTTGTATTTTTAGTAGAGACGGGGTTTCACCGTGTTAGCGAGGATGGTCTCAATCTCCTGACCTCGTGATCCGCCCGTCTCGGCCTCCCAAAGTGCTGGGATTACAGGCTTGAGCCACCGCGCCCGGCCCGTAAGTTTTTTCTCTTAAGGGCTCAAAGTAACATATAAAAATGCTAAGCTGGGAAGCTTTGCTATTCATAAGTGTCACTAAAATGCCAAGACATTTATCAAAATTTTAGTTTTTTTGTTTAACAAAAATATCTAAACAAGTAAGCAAACTTCTTTTATGTATGAAATTACAGAGACAATATGGGCAAAACTGTCATGATGGCTCACCCCTTTCACCCTTAGTGGTTGGACCTGCCATTGCAGGTCACAATGATTTATAATACCATCTATATTTATTTTGTTAAGAAAAAAATTTCTGGCTGGGCGCGGTGGCTCACGCCTGTAATCCCAGCAATTTGGGAGGCCGAGTTGGGCGGATCGCAAGGTCAGGAGTTCGAGACCAGCCTGGCTAATATGGTGAAACCCCGTCTCTACTAAAAATACAAAGATTAGCTGGGAGTGGTGGTGGGCTAGATATTTAGTACCTGTAGCCCCAGTTACTGGGGAGGCTGAGGCAGGAAAATCGCTTGAACCTGGGAGGCGGAGGTTGCAGTGAACCAAGATCGCGCCACTGCATTCTAGCCTGGGCGACAGAGTGAGACTGTCAAAAAAAAAAAAAAAAAAAAAAAAAATCTGAGTGGTTCTTCTTCTAGCAGTTTTCCTCTTTTAGTTGAGTTTTATCTTCTTGAAGAAGTCTGGGAAGAAAGCCTGACAATGGGGAGGTGAAAGAGAACAAAAATATGGAAAATATAAATCTATATAAATGCAGGTTCAAGAAATTCACCTTTATGGTACAAAGGCAGTAGCTAAAAGCCGATGTTAGTTTTCTTGAATGGAAGCCCAATTTCAGATGCTATGATGGCTGTCAAACTGTTCTTCTTGCGCTTGTAGCTCAGAGTTTGAATCACATTCAGGCCCTGAATCTCATTCTTTCAGTGACAAGGGAAATGCCTCCCCCATTCTGTTTCTCTGTCGCTCGCTCTCTCTCTCAATCTGCAGTCAGCCTCTCCAGCTGTGACAGGGTGTAAGAATGCTAATCTCCAGGTAGTGAGCTGGCCCAGGTCAGCCAGTAGGAGACTTCTTTATGGTGTCCCATGAAAGAAAAAAGAGGACACTCAGATTCTTAAGCGTTTGAATTGAAAATTAAAGGAAAATAAATACTTTAAATAATTAAGTCCAGTTGAGTCCAAGAATTCCTCCTCATGCTCTGTGCAGAGTAAGACATCACTTTCTAAATAAATGCAGGCTGCGAGGTTCCCCACCCTTGTGTGCTCTGTTTGTTGCACAGGTTGTCTTCTGCGCGGCTAGCAGCTGACCATTCTCAATGGTGACCATGGGCTCAGGTCTCCTACTGGCTGACCTGGGCCAGCTCACTGCCTGGAGATTAGCATTCCTAAATCCTGTCACAGCTGGAGAAGCTGGCCCAGGTCAGCTAGTAGAAGTAGAAAGAAGATTAAAGAAAATGTCAAGAGTGCTTGGCTTGAGTGCCAGTCAGACTTGGGTCCAAATTCCTATTCTTTTACTTATGAGCTATGCAGCTTCAGGAAGCAAGTCTTTCAAACTTTTGAGCCTCAGTTTCCTCATTTATAAGACAGGGATAATAATTTTTCCAGGATTATTGTATTAAGTGAGATAATGTTACAAATAAATTTATTGATATTCTATAGGCAACCAACAGCTGGATGGTGGCAGGTACTAATTCGTAGCTTGAAGATGATGTTCTCAGTTATATTCTTGACTTTGGCATTCTTCTGTGACTTTTGCACTGAGTTTTGACATGCTGCTAAGAGACAGGTAATGTGAAGGATCTATTGGCGGGGTTGGGCGGGGGTTGCCATTACGGCTTTTCTGGTGCATTGTAGGTCAAACACCAACACCTGTGTTAGGCCCTGTCACCTATTCAGGGACCTTCACTGTTCACCTGAGCTTGACCAACAACACTCACCTGCAGGCATGCACTTCACTTGAGTATAGATGCTGCTTGTTTTGAGTGAAACAGATACAGAAAATCTGTACCTACAATCCCATTTATAAAATGGTGGAGCTTATTTCTTTTAAAAAATAATCATTCCAAAAAGATTTGCAACAGAATTAATTTTCAAAGGGTGACCTCTCTCTCTGTGCATTTAAAATGTGATTCAAGCAAACCAAACTAAAAAACGATTCGGCGTACACTTTCAGTGGCACAAAGTAAAGTGCACTTATGTCCAAGGTTGGACTCCTTGTTTTTCTTCCAAGCATCTTTCCCAGTCTCGTCATTTACTAGTTTATATTTTAAACTTAGCTTCAGAATGCCTTTGTTGATGTTACTGAGTCTATCTTCGAATGCTATTTTAGTTTTTCTTTTTTATTTTATTTTATTTTATTTTATTTTTTTGAGACAGGATCTCACTCTGTCACACAGCTCACTGCAGCCTCACCCTCCCTTGAGCTCAGGTGATCCTTCCACCCCAGCCTCTCGAGGCGCTGGGACTTCAGGTGTGCACCGCCACGCCCAGATAATTTTTCTTTCTTTCTTTCTTTTTTTTTTTTTTTTGTAGAGATGGGATTTCACCATGTTGCCCAGGCTTGTCTCAAACCTCCAGGCTCAAGCTATCACCCATCTTGGCATTCCAAAGTGCTGGGATTACAGGCTCCTGGCCTATTTTAGTTTTTCTCTCTTCTATATAGTGGATCCTTAAGGCATAGAGAATTTTAGGAAGAGCATGAGTACAGAATAGTAAAGTCAGTGTTGTCAGCATACGACAGAGGGAAAGTCACTGAGTTTTTTTGATCCTTGGCTTCCTTATCAATAAAACGCTAATATTGGCACTGTTTACCTAACAGTTATTGTGAAGCCCAATGATAATAGCTAATATTTATTAGACAATTATGTGCTCTAGGCACCATGTTAAGTTAGTAACTTTAATTTCAGAGTAACTTTAATTTCAGGGTAACTTTATGGAGTAGATCATTGTGTCCTAATCATCATGGTAGCTAATATTTATTGATGGTTTTCTATTTGCCAGGTTTTGTTCTAAGGTCTCTGTATGTCATAGGTATTGGTAGAAAATGGAGGCACCAAGGGATTATGTAATTTGCCCAAGTTCATATAAGTAGAAAGTGTAGGAGCTACGATTGGAACACAATCTGATTCCAGACATCTTAACCACTATGCAGTATCTCCACTGTACAGATAAAGAAACTGAGAAATAGAGGCTGAGTAGCTTACCCAAAGTCACACAGCTAGTAAGTGGCAGATCTTACCTTCAAACAAGATTCGTCACTGCCCACATCATTGTCTGTTATGCAACATGGCTTCAAACTCTGAGATGATGGCATCAGGTACTGCTCTGAGTGCTCTTCAGCCTCTGTCCTCACAGTCAAGAA
Organism: Papio anubis; assembly: GCF_008728515.1. Lineage (NCBI taxonomy): Eukaryota > Metazoa > Chordata > Mammalia > Primates > Cercopithecidae > Papio > Papio anubis. Next base: position 142,340,938 of record NC_044977.1, read on the forward strand.
AATGTGTGCCAGTGGCAGATCCACTAGAAGATCCACTGCACTAGGTCTGTTGCCTTGTGTATTCAGATCCACAGTTCCTCATGTCCTGAGGTCAGCGAGCCCCAGAGAAGTGGGCTCACCTTTTCTAACCTAATCAGTGCGCTGACAGAGGAGGAGGTTACAGAGGGATTTCTCTGGGAAAGCTGTCATGCCAGGGCTTGCTTGTGCCCAGCAAGGGAGTTAGAAATGCCAGGGCTAATTCCCTAGTGGAGAATGATTCAGAGAAAAATGAATTCCTGAAGCCTGTTGTGTTATCAGTGCCAGGTCTGAGAGAGCAGGGCAAGAATATGATGGCTTGTCTTTGGAAAACATCCGAACAACTTTCAGTTTCAGAACAGACTACTACTTCTCTTAGAACACTTGCTGTCCTTTACTGCAATTTTTGTTGTAACTGGAAGACAGAGAGAAATATGGTATTTGATTTTATGTACAAAGAATTTTGAGTCCACTGGGAGCTAATAATGTCTCCCAAGACAATACCAGTTTATGGAGAACTTTGTTTTTTGTTTTGAGAGATGGAATCTTGCTGTGTTGTCCAGACTGGAGTGCAGTGGTGTGATCTCTGCTCACTGCAACCTCCGCCTCCCGGGTTCAAGTGATTCTCCTGCCTCAGCCTCCCGAGTAGCTGGGGATTACAGGTGTGTGCCACCATGCCCGGATAATTTTTGTATTTTTAGTAGAGACGGGGTTTTACCATGTTAGACAGGCTGGTCTCAAACTCCTGACTTCAGGTGTTCCACCTACCTCGGCCTCCCAAAGTTCAGGCATTACAGGCATGGGCCACCACGCCTGGCCCAATTTATGGAGAACTTTGAACCATAATATGAATGTTAATTGGGGAGGAATTCTACTGCAGTTGATTTTGGAAACTTGAACCAAGAAGACGTAGGAAGGATTTTATTGTTAAAAAATCTGGTCACATTTTATGTAATAAAATGTCAAACATGCAAGAAGAGAGTAATAGTGTAATGACCCACCATATACCCCTTACCTAGATTTAAGAATTGTTAACATTTGGTATATTTGTTTAATATGTTATTTAATAGCAGTATTTTCAAGCAATTAAAATATGTGATATTTTACTCCTAAATACTTAAATAGATGCCTCTAAAAAAGGACATTTTCCTACATAACAAAATTACTACTTTCATGTGTGACAAAATCAACAATAACTTATTTTTTTCTTTTGTTTTTGAACATTTTCAAATCTGAAAAAATGTTGAAAGAGAGTTTACTCTTCATCTAGGTTCAGCAATTGTTAACCTTTTTCCAAAAGAAGTTATAGGCAAGGCTGGACGCGGTGTAATCCCAGCACTTTGGGAGGCCGAGGTGAGCGGATCACGAGGTCAAGAGACAGAGACCGTCCTGGGCAGCATGGTGAAACCCTGTCTCTACTGAAAATACAAAAATTAGCTGGGCATGGTGGTGCGTGCCTGTAGTCCCAGCTACTCAGGTGGCCGAGGCAGAAGAATCGCTTGAACCTGGGAGGCGGAGGTTGCAGTGAGCCAAGATCGCGCCACTGTACTCCAGCCTGGCGACAGAGTAACACTCCGTCTCAAAAAAAAAAAAAAAAAGTAAAAAAGAAGTTATAGGCAATATGAGATTTTCCCTAAGTATTTTAGAATGCATTTCCTAAGAATAAGACATTCTTTTATACCATAACAAATTCTATTATTATGCCCAGAAAATTAAACTTAGTACAATAATATAACCTAATATTTAGCCCTTATTCAGATTCCCCCAATTGTTCCAAAAATGTCTTTTGTAGCTGTGTGTGTGTGTGTGTTTGTGTGTGTGTCTGTTTGTGCGTGTGTCTGTTTTCCCCAGTGCAGGATCCAATCAGATTCACGTATTACATTTAGTAATAATTATGTTTCTCCTGATCCAAAAAGTGTCCCTCCCCGTGACCATTTGTTTGTTTTTCATCTTAACCTGTTTTGACAAAAACTTTAGACCACTGTCACACATGATGGGTTCTTTATGATTAAATTAAGTTAAAATTTTTCACAAAAATGCAGCATAAATGATGAATTTCTTGTTGTATCTTCTCAGGATAAAAGCAATAATTTCTTAAAATATTATTTAATATCCAGTACATATTCAAATATTCCTAATGGTCTCAGATGTGATTTTTTACATTGGCTTGCTCAAACCAAATATTGTACACCATTTAAAAAGAAACCAAAATAGAAAAATCGACTACAGTCTTTTTGAGGGGGAGGGGGAACCCCTAAACCAGAGTAAGTTCAGAGAGACCCCCTGATCACAGTCTTAATTTCTATTCCTTGTAAATGGGGTAATTCTTAGGCTTCTGCTATATAGATACTCCATCCCGTTGTCTTTTATACAAATTACTTGAAAAATATTGAGGCAATTTCTCTTGATTACTTTAAGAAATGAAGTAAAGTTTTTGTAGAACAGTGTACAAACCATAAATAAACGGCTTGATGAATTTTCACAAATTGAACACACCCACCTAAGCAGGTCTCGGACCCAAGAAACAGGATTTTTCCCAGCTCCAAAAAGCGCCCCTTCCAGATTCCCCAAGGGTACCCACTCTCCTGACATCCAGCGTCATGGGTTCATTTGCCTTATGAAAATTTCTTCTCTTCCCTGAAAGAGGAAGCACGAAGTAGAGATGCCATACAAAATATGTATATTCTAATTACGTATTTTGAAAGCCCACCTTCAAAGACATTTTATATGATATACTGTATATATTTTCACACAAAATAATTCCCACAACAATGTTTTACATAATGGTTTCATTCAGTGGCTCCCCCTGCTTCCCTAGAATTGGGATTTCATCCAAAACACTAAAGGTTAAGTTATCAATAGAACTCAAAGAGCATTTTGTTTCCATTTGTATAAGTCGTTTAATGTTTTTTAAGTCCACGCATATGTTAACAAAGGAGGCAGTCAATTACAGGGGAGCTTAGCAAGGCATTCTTAGAGTTCTCTTCAGTGGTGAGCAGTGTCGAAGTGGAATCAGGAAAAGAGCAACCCTTTTCACTGAAGGAAATTATTTTAATTAGTAATTCTCAAAGGGTAATAAACAGTCAAATATTTCTGAAATCTCCTGGCTTTGGGGCAAGTAATTACAATGAGCATGCAATTAAAAAAAAAAAAAGAAAGAAAACTAAGATGAGGGCAGGTACAATCAATTAAATACAAGTAATTACATTATGAGGGCTTCATGAGTAGTGTACGGTGCATTAACATTGCGAACACGAAAGCCACCGGACAGCACACTGTATGTGCGAGTCTTTTGAATCTGAGGTTGGTTTTCATGGTCTTCTAGATTCTAGGTTGTGGGGCTCTGCCAGTGGTAGCAAGTAACTTTCTAATGCGCTGAGCTGGCAGGAGTGATGGCAGCATGCCTATTTGTGGTGTCTAGGGAAGCCTTCTTAAATCATTGGTATGCCCTGCCTAAATCAGATCACGTGGATCCTGCAGTCGGTATCTGGGTGATACTGTGATTGGTACATGAGTGTAACTTGGCTCTGTGTGCCTGGAGTTTTTTTTAGCGGGGATAGGAATCTACCATCTCTGGTGTGTTTTTCAATGTGGCATGCCCTAGTGACATTAGTGGAGAAGTGACTTGCTAAAGTTAGAAAGTAAGATTGAACAGCTGGGTTCAAGGCCTTGTACTAGGTTCCCACCAGCTGTTTCAAAGGGATGGAGAGGAGCCACCCAGAGTGCTTTGCAGCAGCTGTGACCCCGAACCAAGGGAAGCTTTATTTCGAAAGCACACTAAGAATAGATACAGGCTCCTGATTTTGAAATACGGTGGACGATTAAAAGCTTTCTAAGTATAAACAGTTCAGGTCACTTTTTAAAAACACAAGTTAGTTTCAAGCTATATGGAAATGTACATGTGCATTTTACATATGTATATATATTTATACACGTACATATATGCCTACATATATATATTCTGATATATGCCGATTGATCTCTCTCATCTATATGAGGTCTGCTTTGAATGAACTTTGTCGTTGGGATGCTTTGGAATCAGGGCTTCGTACCATTGTACTTACCTTTGATCAGTGACTTCGGACAGGAACTGCCTGTAGTTTTTTCAGTTCTGGTCAGTTGGGTATAAAAATATTGCTATAGTGTCAGAAGCACAGTGTGTGTTCCGACAATGCTGTTGAATCAGAAGTCATACTTGTAATAAATACCATAAATAGTATATTTTGCAACTTCTTAAAATGTATTCTATAAGATATTAATAATTAAGTGAAAAAAGTTACACATAAAATTAACTACAGAAATGTGGGATTAAGTTAATTTAAACCTAGAATCTTATATATGCATATGTATTGTATAAATTTTAGGAGAGGAATATAACATTCAGTGTTTTCCATACTTATTTGATAACAGAACCCTTTTGGGTGCAGGGGTGAGGGGGATTATCTTCTAGGACTAATGTCTTACAGAATATAATTGAGGTTACCATGCCCCATAGCTGTGTCTCCTCACAGTCTGGTTGAGCCTGAAAGCATTTGTTACCCGAGAAATAGATTTTTCAGATTGAAATACCAGATGCAATTGGCAGAATCAGAAGTGTCTTTCCCTCTGGTGAATTCACAATGACTTTGTATTCACTAGTCCTTTCCGCCACCCTTCCCACCCCTCACCCCGCAATGTTTCTCACATTCAGCAACATATGATAATATTTGTACATTTTTCTGCACTTTTGTATTAATATATTTATTATGTGTCTGAGCATGCAAACACGAACTGTTTTCTCAAGTCCTTTAAAATGACTACAGTTCCTAACTCAAAACGAAATGTTTCTTCTAATATAACCATTTTTAATTTCAGAATACATTGCAAAAATGTTTTTTGTGTAAATGTTAAAAACATAAGATATTATCATGAAAAGGTAATTTCTTAGAAAAATTGGAATTTATCTCTACTACTCTTTTTTTGTTTAGAAAAAATTTAGGAAAGGTTAATGTACATCTTGAATTTTAGTTAAGTAATTACAATTATAGTCAATTATAAAGGCTGGTTACATAGCTTATTGTAGAATGAACACATTTTACAAAACATTAGCCCTATTTGAATATTTTCCCTAGTTATTAAAATAATAAAAACATTAATAAAAACTAAAGGCAATATAATATTAAAAGCATTAATAAAAACAGAAGGCAAGTTAGGCTAAAGTTACTGTCAGAGACTGGCTTCTGAAAGAACAGGTTTTGGCTTTCCAAGCGGCGGGGCGTTTAGAATCACATCCCCAGCTCTGGCTCAGGGTTCCAGCATTGCTCATGGTATATTCAGCTGCTGCCTTGCATCTCCAAATCTATCTTCAGAGTCCTTTTACCTCTTCCTTTTAGGTCATTAGTGGAGAGTTGGGGTTCCACTTTGTATTTATGTTTTTTTCAAGTAGTATTTGTATTTCTTTCTGTCCTTTCTCCCTAACAACTACAGGATCACATGGACCTAATTTGTTTTATTGTCACCAGAGTCCCTTTTCTTGACAGGATATGCCTAATTAAAACCAGGCTGTTAAAAAAAAAAAAAAAAAAAGCTAAGTTTTGCAGGCAAGTTGACATACTGCATGACTCAGGGGTTTCAGGAGGGACAAGGAGGGATGGTGGTGTGTTATTGAAACAAGAGGAGGACCAAGCCTGCAGGAGATGTTGTTCCAGGACAAAGTCAGGCTATCAGCAGTGCTGACGGTCCACGTACCCTTTTCCTTCCTTCCTAATGGCCCAAGTTATACACGTCAGCCTCTTTGAGTTCACAAGGCAGTATTGTATCACGGAAAAAGCCCTAGACCTTACTATGAGAACAAGATTTGACTCTGCTGTGCCATATGGAAACTATTTAGTAGGTTTACTTCACCCAACTCTGTTTCTATATCTTTTTTTTTTTTTGAGACGGAGTCTCTCTCTTGTGCCCCAGGCTGGAGTGCAATGGTGTGATCTTGGCTCACTGCAACCTCCACCTCTCGGGTTCGAGCGATTCTCCTGCCTCAGCCTCTCAAGTAGCTGGGATTACAGGCACCCGCCACCACAGCTGGTGAATTTTTGTATTTTTAGTAGAGATGGGGTTTCACCGTGTTGGCCAGGCTGGTCTCAAACTCCTAACCTCAGGTGACCCACCTGCCTCAGCCTCCCAAAGTGCTGGGATTACAGGTGTGAGCCACCGCACCCGGCCCATTTTTATATCTTAAAAACAGAGATTAGTAAGCCTGTTATGTAATGATCAAGCTAAGATAATTTTTGAAGCCATAAAATGGTATATAAATATCAACTATTATTATCAGACATTAACAGCATGGTTATCGTGAATATTATGACTAATAGTTAATATGAATAATTATTGTCATAACTATCATTACTGTGATTGTCATTATTATGAATATAAGTACCAATTCTTTCAACATACATTTATCTTTTAGTGTCTATTATATGCTAGATGTGGTGCACTTTCAGGACCCATGGTGTATAGTACCTGGTAGAGGCTCAGTCGAGCAGTTTGCAGAATCAACAGGAATGAATTGATAATGATTTAATTTGTTTAATAGAATGTTACAGCATTCTCTAGAATTTGTTCCTTTCTGGGGCAAGTAAGGAACAAATCTTCCTAGATTAGTTTTATGAGTACTTACAGATAAAAACATGTATGATGTGAATAAGATTCAGTTGTTACATGTGATACCTAGAAGCAAAATGATTTGTCGAAGTAAACCCATTAAATATGTTCATTCATTCATTCCTTTAATTCAGTGACTTATTCTATAAGTAGATTTTTAATGTCTGCTGTGTGTCAGACCTTCTGCATTTAGTCCACAGTTGGGGCTACCGAGAAGTTGAATGCTTCTTTAAAGTCTCCTTTCATTTTAACACCATTAAAAAAAAAAAAAAAGTCTCATGGAAAGGAAAAATCTCAATGTATCCTGTAAAGAAAATACCATTTCCTATGGTAATTATGATGGTCTATATCCTGTTTAATTCATTGCATGGGGTTCCTCTCCAAGTCAATGAGAATTGCGTACAGAGTCTGAAGGCAGGATGTGCCTCATAGTGGGATGAGAAGGAGCCTTGTGGCTGGTCGTCAGACTAAATTTAAACCATTATTTGTCGTGAATATATGATTAACGTGGGGGTTAAAAATGAAAAATACAGCTGCAAGAGTAGGTTTCTTCCTTTGATAAAAACAGAAAAAGTCAGGAGGGACAAGAAGAAAACAAACAGTTACATGAGGCATGCATTCTCTTTCAGAAGAACAGTCAAAGATATTTTAGCCTAATCTTTCTTTCTAGATACAATAAATGCCACTCCCTTTTGGATTAGGCAGATGGTAGCAATAACAGTATTGCAGCTGGGAGTCTCCCAGGCTGACAGGTGCTGGATATAAGATGCCCCAGATTGTCCTGTGAAGTACAGGACATGCTAGGCCCTGCTGGATCTGCCCAAGGAGAGGGCAACTCCTGTGTCTGTTGACACCTCGTTTAGATTCTCCCGCTCACTCAACCAGCTGCCAGAGGCAGCCATAAAATATTGCTTAATTATAGAATTTCCCTTGATCCTCTTTATCCCTTCCTTCTATTGCATGTTTTTCCCCTTTTGTGCCTCTCTCTAGTTCAGAGCACCTTTAGGCTAAGCACTCATGGGAGTATTATGGTGGCGCCTTTTCCAACTCACAGTTAAGGGACAGACAAGATTTTCAGTCCTGAACTATAGCTGTGGAATTATTTTCAGAGGCTGTAATGAGCAGGTATAGGTTCAAATGTGGAATGCAACATCATTTTTTAAGCAGGAAATGAGTTCATTTTGGGGAGAGGATAGCTTTCTCATTTTTTTCTGATTAGAAAAATAATGCTTATTGTACAAAAAAAAAAAAAGACATGTAAAGATATGAATAAAGCCTACTTCCCCCTCAATCATATGTGTTCTATTTACCAAAATGGGATTATGTTCACTCCCACAATATATTTTAACAAATACAGATCTACGTAATTTATCATGTCTGTTCAGTCTTCCACTGTCTGACTGTACCATAATTTGTTTAACCATTCTATCATCATACACTAAAGATAGAAACAAAACTGCAGTGGACATCATTGAGCATACATTCTGCATACTTGTATTGGTTTGGAGTCATGTTTGTGATTTACAGGGATGTGAAATGAGATAATTTATTTCTCTAACATTAAGGAAATCTGAATTAAGGAACTCAAGAACTGGTTTGATGGCTCCGCTGCACCTGTCTTTCTGCTTAGTTGTTCCTACCGAGTGGCTTTCATTCCTCATAATTCCAGCTGGCTGCTGCAGCTCCAGCCATCATGTTCATACGCCAGGCTGGAGAAGAGATGGAAGGATGGGAAGCAGAAAAGTATGTCTATTGCTTCCATTTAAAAACCTTTCCCAGAATACCACACAGCACTTCTGTTCATTGTCTAGAACTTAGTCTCTTGGCCATACTTAGCACCTAAAAAGGGAGAGCAGATATTCCAAAGCAACAACCATCTCTGTCATTCCCATCTAATTGTTTTCTGGAAATAAAAGCTTTGTGGAAATGGACTTGCTGGATCAAAGCTTTTCCCAGGTTTTTGTTACATATTGATATACTGCTCTCCAGAAAGACAGTACCAGGTTAAGTCTAGTAATATGCGAGAATAACCCGCAGTAAGTTTTCAGGTTCTTTTGTGTGCATTTTATGGGCATTTTAAAAGCTATTTTTCTGAAGCTGCATTTTTTTCTTTGTTTATTAAATCATACATTCTATAAAGAGTGAGGTGGAGATTTTATTATTTACAATTTTTTCTTTAAAATCGATGTCTGTACAAGTAGAACATTCCTTCCAGGCACTGGAAGGACATTTAAACGTTATTGACACATATTTCCTCTACTCCTAAGAAAACTTATTTGGAGGCTGCCAGTTGAATTAATACGTTAACCAAAGTAAGGCAGCTCTCTCCTGTTTTGAAAAACTTCCTGTCAATTAAATAAAAGGCACAGTGTAAAAGTGACTCTGCCCAAGTTAGTGTTTTGACAGAAATGTTTGTATTACACCATGGTGTGATCATCAGCAGCTCCATAAATAAAGGAATCATCTGCCGGCCTTCCCACCTTTTGGGTGGGGTCTGTTTTCTCCTTCAGTGGAAGGACATTGGGTTCATCATTACTGCTGAAATTTTATTACTTTAGATTTTATCAAAAAACTTGGTGTCACCAGGTCTGAACGGAAAAAAAAAATCAAACATTTCTTTCTACCCTCACACACCACCCAACACAGCACTTCTGATTCCCTAGCAGACACCAACTGGGTGTCCTGTAATTTCGTTGAATTCTGACACTATCTACCTGGAGATAGTATCAGATCTCACAGGCTGAGGGCTCAGTCCCACAAGACTGCCCCACGCCAGCCCACCCTTTTAGATGCCAATTGCAAGCTACAGGTCGTGACCTGTGCTTCTGACTAACTCACTCCTTGGATTTGATCCATTTGCTAGAATGACTCACATAACTCAGGGAGACACTTCACTTACCTTTACCCATTTATTAGAAAGAATATTACAGGGATTCATGTGAACAGCCAGGTGGAAAAGACACATCGGATAAGGTACTTGGAGCTTCCACGCCCTCTCTGGGTATGTCACCCTCCAGGAGCCTCCACGTGTTCAGCTATCCAGAAGCTCTCCGAACCCTATCCTTTTGGATTTTTATGGAGGCTTTATTACATAGGCATGATTGATTACATCACTGGTGATCAACTCATCCTTCAGCCCCTCTTCCCTTCCCTGAAGGTTGGGATGGGGGATGGGACTGAAAGTTCTAACCTCCGGCCACGGCCACGTGGTTGGTTCCCTCTAGCAACCAGCTCCTTCCTAAGGCTATCTAGGAGCCCACCAAGAGTCGCCTCATTAAAACAAAAGATGTTCCTATCACCCAGGAAATTCCAAGGGATTAGAAACTCTGTGTCAGGAGCCGAGGTCAAAGACCAAATATTAAAACCAAAGAGTCTCCTAGCACCTCTATCTACAAGGGTTATAGGAGCTCTAGATCGGCAATAGTGACAGAGATTTATTTCTTAATATATCACAATATCACACATGGTTTCCTGATTTGGTTATTCAAATTGGTTTATCTTAGCTTTTTGTCATCCTTATCTTGTGAATGTTACAGAATGAAACTCACTTCTCTTCAAAGTTAGAAAAGTGACCAGCCAAAGGATTACTATCACTGAGGGATCATTTAGAAACAAGTGATTATTCTAATGCTACTAACTTTAAAAAAAAAAAAAAAAACCCCCCCAAAAAAAGTTGGTGAATCAGTAGACAGCTGTGCCGTATATATTCTTGCAACTTTCCTATAAGTTTAAAGGTATATCAAAACAAAAAGTTATGTATGCACAAATAGATGTTGACTTTATATGATTTTTATCTGCTACTTTCATGAAGAAGGATGGGGTTTGAAGTTATAATTGAAACAGGTACATATTTCTGTACTTTGTTAAGTAAAAAATTAAATCAGTCATATATTTTTTATTAACATCCACTTGTGGGTACAAAACTACTTACTGTTTGGAGTTTGCATAAACATACTTGTTTAAAACAACAGCATTTTTTAGGCTAAATCTGTTTTTCCATTAGTTGAAGTCATAGAACCTTCAAAGCTTCCTGCATTTCTGTACCTGGTATGTCCCCTCACATTTTGGAACTATTATCTTCTTGTAAATGATTAAAAAATAAAATTAGATTAAAACTTCTTGAGCATTTCTTTATTAGGAAAAATATGAATCCACTAGATATTCTTTTGCTAGCTCTTACTGTGCTTTTTACTTCAAGCTGAAGTCCCCTTTCTACTTTAAATGTAAGAGAGAATCTTGTGCTGACATGAGATGCTCATTACCACCAAGGCACTCATTACCAACAAGGGCACTAAAGGAATCGCAGCTTTGGCTGTCTCTCACACTGAATTTGAGAGTTGCTATTATTAGAATGCAAAAAAAAAAAAAGATGGTGGGGGAACTATGTGAGACTTGTGGTTAGCTAGACCTTCTGTGTTTTAAGAATATTTCTGTCTCTGGGTCAATTGTTACTTAACTACTCGACTATATGAAATCAAGTATATCAGCCAGGTGCGGTGGCTCATGCCTGTAATTCCAGCACTCTGGGAGGCTGAGGCAGCCAGATCACCTGAGGTCAGGAGTTCAAGAGCAGGCTTGAAACCCCGTCTCTACTAAAAATACAAAAAAATTAGCCCGGTGTAGTGACGCGCGTCTGTAGTTCAAGCTACTCAGGAAGCTGAGGCAAAAGAATCACTTGAACCCGGGAAGTGAAGATGTGAGCAGTGAGCAGAGATCGTGCTCCAGTCTGGGTGACAAGAGTGAAACTCCATCTTAAAAAACACAAAACACAAAACACATACACGCACACACACAAAAGAAAGAAATCAAGTATATTTGTAGTTTTTGCAGTAAATTGATGCCTACCATTATTTCTCTCCATTTTGTGTTCATTGTACTATAAGGTGTTTACTGATTTTTTTCTTCTTTTTGCATTTGAATTACTCAGATCCCTTTGAACAGTTTGGATAGATTTTCACAAGGGAAAGGAAAGGAACTAATATTTATAGTGTGTCATATATATCTGGCACTGTGCTAGGTGTTTTACTTTTGTGATTTGATGAAATTCTCCAAACATCATGTAATGGATGTTCTTATGCCCATTTTACATTGGAGGAGACCAAGGCTTGGAGATGTTACTTAACAGTAGTCTCTTAACCAGTTAATGGCAGAAGCAGATCTCAAATCCACTATACCACTCTGCCTCATTTGGGTGATATTTTCGACTGAAGATGCCAAGAAATACATGTAAAGAAACACTGTAGACTGGGTTTGAAATGTGAACCAAAAGCTATGTTTCCTGATGATTGTTTTCAAGGTCCCCAGTAGCACTCTCCTCTTCCTCTGAAGCCTAACTTGGTCCCTTTCGATGCCTCAGTTTTTGTCTTTGATCCTCCAAATAATTTTTTGCAAAATGGGACCCTCACTCTGAAAAGCACCTCTCGTCTCTCTTGAGATGCCGAGGTTCATGCCAGCCCTTTTTCCAGTTCAAGTTGTGTCATGCCTTTCAAACATGTGCAAAAAGAAAGTGGCTCTGATGGCCAGAGCCAGGGTGGCTCATCCTCTTCCCAGAATTGAAAAAAGCAAAACCAACAAAAAGGAATTAAATCTCTTCACATGAATAGAGAAGAAACTAGCCTAACCCAAAAGAATTTTTGGTTTTAAAGAGGATTTGCCTTCTTTTTTGGGGTGAGTGACATTTAATTCACTTGGCCCCATTAGAAAGAAGAGAAAGGAGGGCAGTGCGGTTTTAACTTCGAGATATTTTACATTTGGAGTGGCTTCGGAGCAGCCAAGCACTGGGTCAGTGTCCCATTTAAGAACAACTGGAAAAACAACATGTTAGAAACATGTGTTAGGCACAGAGAGCCTGGAAAAACAATTTTCAAAGTATTTTAGCATTTAAAGTAGCTTAGTGGCTACTCTAACATATAAATTTCTTTTTAAGACTTATTGTGAGATTGAAACTGATTCCTAGATGTTAGATGCAGTTGATACGGGAAACATTTCTAACATGCAGCTATTGAGATAGTGTAAGGTTCTGGACCATTTATAATAACCAAAACAATAGAGTCTGTGCTGTTTACCACCATACCGCTCGTTGTTTCACTGCCACCTTCTCTCTGCTCATCTGACTGCCAGCTCCTTGAGGGCCTAGATATTGCAGGCACTCATCACCGTATGCGTGTTTAAGTGTCGTGAATTCATTGAATGCCTAGCAAATCCCAACATACATATTTGGGTGCAGCATCACTTCATCTGGATCTTGGGTGTAGAAATAGCACCATATTCTAACCCTGGAAGAAACTGGCCACACTGAGCTTACTGAAAGATAATATAACATACACAAAGCCTAGTAGACTGTATATTCAGAAGTTTTTCAGTGGTAACTTTTCACTACACTCCACATTCGCCACAACTGATTTTGGGGAGCAGAGCGAGCTGGCATGCATGTGTAGACCTAGCCTCGGGAGGCTGAGGCAGGAGGATCACTTAAACCCAAGTGTTGGAGTTCAGCCTGGGCAACATCTCTTCAAAACAAAAGAAAACTGAGTTTGGAACTGAATCCCTGTGGAAGATGTATCCTGCTGTAAATACTTGTCTAATGAAAAGATGGATGAATACATTCCACTTCCTATCGATTATTCTAGAATTCACCATTCATGTGGCCGGGCGTGGTGGCTCACGCCTGTCATCCTAGCACTTCGGGAGGCTGAAGCGGGTGGATCACCTGAGGTCAAGAGTTCAGGACCAGCCTGGCCAACATGGTGAAACCCCGTCTCTACTAAAAATACAAAAATTAGCCACGTGTGGTGGCGTGCGCCTATAAACCTAGCTACTCAGGAGGCTGAGGCAGGAGAATCTCTTGAACCAGAGGGTCGGAGGTTGCACTGAGCCGAAATCATGCCACTTCATTCCAGCCTGGGTGAAAGAGCGAAACCGTCTCATCTTTTCTCTACTTCTGATTCTCATCCCATGTTTCTGTTTGTGAGAAAGGAGAAAAGTGAAATAAAGACTCTACCAAGTACATATTTTATACTTGACATCTGGAAGTAATATCGTGAAATAGACTCTCACATTGTTGTGGAGTTCCAACACAATAAACTTAAGGTGATTTATACATCTTTTATTTATTTTATTATTATTTTTGAGACAGAAGTTTGCTCTGTCGCCCACGCTGGGGTGCAGTGGTATGATCACGGCTCACTGCAGCCTCGACCTCCCAGGCTGAAGTAATCTTCCGCTTCAGCCTCCCAAGAAGCTGGGACCACAGGCATATACCACCACACCCGACTAATATTTTGATTTTTTTTTTTTTTTTTTTTAAGAAATAAGGTTTCCCTATGTTGCCTAGGCTGACCTTGAACTCCTAAGCTCAAGCAATCCTCCTGCCTCAGCCTCCCAAAGTGCTAGGATTACAGGCATGAGCCACTGTGTCCGGACTATACATTTTTTTAATGGCATTATTGATCCTGGCATGAGAAGAGAAAAATAAATGCTGGTACTAATAATAACATTGTTTGCAATGCAGCGCCAAAGTTCTTTAATATGGCTCTTGGCCCAAGTCAAACAAGCAACAAAAACTCCCAGTCCTTTTTTTTCCCCCCTTCTTGTGTTTTCAGAAAATAGGAAAAATGAGGTTAAACAAGAATTTTGCTCAGTTTGCAGAGGCAAAGTGAGGCTTGCCAGTGCCGGGTACTGCTGGGGTGCGTGGAGCAGGTGACGGGGTGTCTCTAACACCGCAGCTGGACTGTTCACCTTCTGAAGTGAGGTTCCTGAGTCACACCTGGGGCTGTCTTGATGAGTCATCAGCCTTCCAAAGTGGTTTTCTCTGGGAAGTGGCACATTCACAGTGCCGCTTATTTTCCCCACCCTAGGGACAAAACTCTGGTAAATGAAACCCTGCAGGAACTGCGGGTATTACAGTCCTGATTTGGCTCATCTGCTCTTTGGGGCTGACAGCAGCTTTGCTTGACTCAGCTTCTGCCTGGGTGAGTAGGTTCAGATAGAATGAGTCTGCAGAAAAGTCGGTGGTGCTCAGTGGGAAGGACGTGAGGGAGATGGATCACCACAGCTGGCCAGGGCAGAGGCACCAGGATGCCTTTCACATGGCTGCTGTGCCTACTGCTGCTAACTTAAACCAGTGGAGGCTTCTTGGCAAGTCTGCAAGGGAAGTTGAGGATTAGAGCCTGGTAGTTAAAAATACAATCCCTGCCATTCATTCGGAATTCCAGAGAACGCTGAAATTTTTTGAATTGGCAAGTGAATGGTAGAGACCGGAACCATACACTGAAATAACTTCTCTGGTCTTGTACCATCTTTTATTAGAGGATCCTAAAAAAATCCCCTATTTATATATCAGTTATTATTTCTGTGTCATAGACTGCAGCTATGTTTGATGAGCTGCCTAAGTGAAAATCTGACCGGAAACTTTTAACTATAAATTCTTTGTGGTTTCAAAGAAGGATGAACTTTCTCATCCAACACATTTCTGTTGTGTGAACAGTCACCTTTATTATATGGCATGAGTCTTTTTTTTTTTTTTTTTTAAATAGCTTTGGGGTTTAAACTCTGAATGCTTTGCTAATAGATGTGTCAGCTGTGCACATTTGCAGCTTGACTTTTACCTCTTTGTATCTTTTATTCTAATGCATTAAAATAGCAGGAGATGGTGCCGTCTAGGATTTGGGCAGAATGGAAGAATAATTATAACCAATAATAGTGTTTTAAAAGCTGCTTTTGGGACAAAGAATTATTAATTCGGGTGGTAGAAAGAATGACAATGTGGGAGGAAGATTGATTACTTTAGGGCATGTAGAGATATAATAAAACTTAAGCTATGTATCTCTTCAACCACGTGAAGAGCCATTACTTTATTTCTGATTGTCAACATATTTGTACTTACTGTCATAAGTTCAAAAGCCGACTCCACATTATGCAAATAGACTGATAAAGTTAAGCAGAGGGGATCAGTGTACTGGATGGCTACTAATCTTATCTCCAGGCGCGGAGGCTCACGCCTATAATCCCAGCACTTTGGGAGCCTGAGGCGGGTGGATCGCCTGAGGTCAAGAGTTTGAGACCAGCCTGGCCAACATGGTGAAACCCCATCTCTACTAAAAATACAAAAATTAGCCAGGTGTGGTGGCATGCACCTATAATCTCAGCTACTTGGGAGGCTGAAGGAGGAGAATTGCCTGAACCGGGAGGCAGAGGCTGTAGGGAGCTGAATCACGCCATTGCACTCCAGCCTGGGTGACAAAGAGCGAAACTCTGTCTCAAAAATAAACAAACAAACAACCTAATCTTAATATTACAAACGTGATCAGGTTGGGTTGCTAGTTTAGATGTGGGTGATGAGCTGAGCATCCACTGCGATGGGGCTTCTGCTGTCACGGGCTCCCTCTGTGATGCGGCCTTCCTTCTGTGATGCCTCCCTGGGGTTTCTACTGCAATGGGCTCCCACTGCATTCTGGTTTTAGGTGACAGCAGAGGGACTACCTGGAGAAAGTGTGCATCTGGGCCTGGGAGAATTAGTAAGTGTGCATACCACCCCTGTCTTTGTTCTTGTGGTTAAGACTCATCTCTGGTGTTGGTTGGCAGAGCTAAGTACCATTGGCAAAACAAAACAAAAGGTGCTACTCAAAGAAATGTAAGATATGAGTAAGATATATGTCATCTCCTAGGTCTTGAAATTTAAATAAGAACACACTGATAGAATGTTTAATTTGATTCAAATGCAAACAGTATTTATCCCCAACATACGAGAAAGTAAACCACTTTTGCATACTAGTATTCTAATTCTAATTGAGGACAATTTTTAAAGTTTAATGTAAGTCTTGGGCAAGACTTCTTGCCATCTGGTACAGGATTAAAAATTGGCATAGCATTTGTTCTCTGCTGACAGTGGGTCAGATTCACTTGGCAGGCCCTATCGGGAATTTATCAACCTCATCCAAATCTGTTTCAGTTTCCATTTTTAACACTAGTGGGCCTAATTGGACTGAGTCACAAGAAGCACGTTGCAAAGCTGTTTCATTTAGCAAATTTTAAGCTAATTGTATTCAGTATGTACATTTGTTTTAACATTAAGAGGATGGTGAACTGACCTACTAAATCAAAAAAGTTTGAAAAATCTGATTTTCTGAAATAAGACAGTTTGCTTATACTTAAATGGGGCTTGTAAATATCACAGGCTTGGCAGATTTTTTTTCTTTTTTCTTTTTTAAGAGATGGGATCTTTCTATGTTGCCCGAGCTGGTCTCCAACTCTGGGGCTCAAGCAGTCCTCCCACCTCAGCCTCCCAAAATGCTAGGATTACAGGTGCGAGCCACCGCACCTGGCTAGTATTATTTTTCATATGCCTACTATGTGCAGAACACTTTGCTGTGTTCCACAGGGTCATTTCTGTGGAACATTTCTTCTGGAAGAGCTTGTATTCTGCTGGAAGAGGAAAAAAGAGGTAGTAAGGACAGAGGCTACAGAGGAATTTCACCCAGGGGATGAAGACAGGGAGCAGTGAGTATGATTGAGTTTTAAACCAGTCTGCCTTGGTTTTATGACCCCAGGCTGTCTTTAAATTCTCATCTCATCGGTGCGGTTCTCTTTAACTGCTCAGCTAGGTTGTGGCAAAAGAAGAGGCAGTTTGGAGGCTGCTTCCAGGTCTTGTCCTAACTACTCTGCTGATGGCGGGGAGCCCTGATGTCGGACACTGTATGAAACTCTAATTTATTAAATAAATGGGGGACAGAAAAAAGGCAAAACACTTATGTTTGAAGACGAAATCTTGGCCCATAGAAATAAGCAACATGCTGCTAATAGTTTTAAATTCTTTCAAAATGAAGCACTTGTAATCATTCCTATTTTTATATCTTTGTATGCTTCTAGCAATACAAAATATATTACATGGGGGATTCTCTGTTTCAGAAAGTCCTTGTTGTATGGCTTCCTTCTGTGAAGTTAGTGTGGGTAAATTCATCCCAAAACACCAGGCCTTTTCCTGGGTGGTAAGAAGCTGGAGGATTTTTTTGGTTTTGTTTTGTTTTTTGTTTTGTTTTTGAGGCGGAGTTTCACTCTTGTTGCCCAGGATGGAGTGCAGTGGCGCTCTCTCAGCTCACTGCAGCCTCCGCCTCCCTGGTGCAAGTGATTCTCCTGCCTCAGCCTCCCGAGTAGCTCGGATTACAGGCATGCACCAGAATGCCCGGCTAATTTTGTTATTTTTAGTAGACACGGGGTTTCTCCATCTTGGCCAGGTTGGTCTCAAACTCCTGACCTCAGGTGATCCACCCTCCTCGGCCTCCCAAAGTGCCGGGATTACAGGCCACCGCGCCCGGTCTGATTATTCTACTTTTACAGATAAGATTTTTATCTTTGCCTTTACTATATAGTTTGCACAATGTTTTTGATTTTTACACCTAGCCAGTACATCACCCATTGTGCATAATAGGTATATGATCCATGGTTGTTGAAAAAACTTGAACCAAGCGTTGCCAACCTTGGACTCAAGGCTGGAGCTGCCTTCTCTGCACTCACTGCTGAGTGAAAATGACTTTAGGAAGCCAGGAGAACTGGCCATGAAATCTTTAAGTGACTTTGGTGGTCATAATATTCCCAGAACAGACCTGCTTTATGCTCACAATGAGGAACCAATATACTGTTAGCTTTTTTACCTCTGTCTTGTGGATATGGGTAGTGTGACTAGGATATCCAATTAGGTCACACAAGGTCAGAACTAATATTAAACCCAGATACCCAGGTATACGTGACTCAACGACTGCGTGTGGTCTTTGCACATCTTTGCAGAGCCCACAGAGTCTGGCAGTAGGCTGCTTTGTCTGGGAGATGCCTATGTGAGTTGTGCTGTTATTTCATGGGCCGTGGTGACCCAGGGGGACTTGGATACCAGGTATCCTTGGGATATCTGCCTGGAGGTTAGACAGTGAATGGATTGTCAGAGAGAGAGGATGGGGGGAGGGAAGGAGGAAGGGAGGAAAACCAGAAATATTGGCAGAAGGGAAGCCCAGAGGCCATTGCCCTCATCAAGGTGAAAGGTCATGAAGGAGGGAGAAGGAGGTAGCAGTGGCTTGAGAGGAGGAAACTGGAGCAAAGTGAACACCCTCTCCGCAGGCTGATGGGAGAGGCCAGTCTGAAGGGAGGGTGACTTGGAGGGTGGGCGTGCCACCCCACCAATTTCAAAACATTTTAACCCCAAACACACAATTTACCTGATAAATAAAATGTCTTTCTATTATTGTGTCTTTCTTGAAGAAAATATTAATCCATGAGGGAAAACTGATTTCACACGCCACCGTTTTTCATAACCTACCATTTCCAGCCAGTATCTTCTCAGAGACGTGCTGACCTTTCTTGCCCCTTAGCAAACTCCATGCTTTCTTCCCACCTGGGCAGTTCTCTAAGCAGAGACTCATAATGTGATTGGAGGCCAGAAATTGGTTGGTCTTTCTGGGACTGAGAGAAGGAGACTGTCTGGGAAGTAGTGGTCCCAGGGGCTCTTGAAGGAAGGGGAAAAGCCCACTCCCGCTTATATTTGTTACAGGCACTGTTAACCCCACATACTAACAGGGCTCTCCATGGGAAGCACTTGTAGAGGATTTTTTTTTTTTTTTTTAAGTCGAGGAAAAAAATTTTTACTGTCAAGAAAATCTTTTCTTCCCCGTAGGAACTGCTATTCTTTTTCTTTATAAACAGCATGGGATCAGGTGATTGATTCCATTTGTCTTCTGATTTGAGCCACACAAAGGTAGGAGCCAAATCTGTAGTTTATCTTCGGGAACTTTTTTTTTTTTTTTTGAGACTGAGTTTTGCTCGTTGCCCAGGCTGGAGTGCAATGGTGCGATCTCGGCTCATCGCAACCTCCACCTCCCGAGTTCAAGCAATTCTCCTGCTTCAGCCTCCCAAGTAGCTGGGATTACAGGCATGTGCCACCACGCCCGGTTAATTTTGTATTTTTAGTAGAGACAGGGCTTCTCCATGTAGGTCAGGTTGGTCTTGAACTCCCAATGTCAGCTGATCTGCCCACCTCGGCCTCCCAAAGTCCTGGGACTACAGGTGTGAGCCACCAACACCCCCCCCCCCCGGCCCCCGTGTCTTCAGGAACTTTTTGTACCTTATGACCTGTGTATTCATGCATCAGTTTTCTTTTTCGTCTTTTTGTAGCTTCATTAGTATTTTTGTTTTTGCTGGTTGTGAAAACAATACATAATCACTGCTAAAAACCTGGAAAGAACAAAGCAGTTTAGATAAGAAAAAAAAATTACCAGTGAGCCTGTTATTTGCATATATCACCATAAATAGTTTAGTATCTTTTTTTTTCCTTTCTTTGTTCCATTTTCAAATATGAAACCTGTACAGTGTATGTATTTACAGAATACGCATATGTAGTCAGGTTAAATATATTTGTGTATGTGTGTGTATTTCCAAGGGAAGTTATACTTTAAAACAGCAGAGAGACTTTTTCTTGAAGTAGACTAAGCAAGGGAGTGAAGCCAGGAAGGAGGTGGGAGTAGCGGGGAAGTGGGGATTAATCTAGCTAAATTGTGGGTCCTGGCAACCACTGAGATTACACTGAGAAATACGAGAAAGGAAATGACTCAGTAACACTGAGAGAGGGAGCAGAGATGAGACAGCAGACTGAAAGAGTGAATGGCGTATCCTGGGTTTGGGAAGCGGTGGGAAGTAGGGGGAGCTGGAGCCTGAGGCACTAAGTGATTAGAACAATAGGAGAATTTAGTTTTCAGATGAAATCATCAAGGCTGTATTAAGAGCCTCTTGTGAGCAATCGCTCACTCTTACTTGTTGCATTCAGCCTGGGAGCCACTCTTGACACCATGTTAGCGCAGCCTTACAGCCGATGTCAGGTTGACTGGCCTGCAGAGCCAGGAATTTGAGTGGCTTTCTTCTCAGAGTTGTTTTGGAGCAATGAGAACTGCTCACTTAAGAAAGGCTCCCTCTTGTACTACAGCCTTTGGGGAATACTGTGAGTGACACTTTTAATTAACAAATCCACTGGGAACAAAACTCCTTTAAATGTGTTGGCTGAGTGTAGTTTGAAGGGTGGGCCGTGGAGGCTCCCACTGCACTGCAGGAGTGCTGGGACTTCAAGCTACGGGTAAGCTGTACATCTTTGGGGTCAGAACTATCAGGATGAGGTCCACCCAGAAGGCCCCACACTCTGTCCCAGGGGATTTCGGCTGGCAAGCTGTGCTGGCACTCCTTAGGCAAGATGAGCTCATCTGCCACTTCAGATGCTGGGCTGCCTATGCTAGATGTTCCTGCTCTCGCTGCATTCAGGAGCCACAGCTCACTTGTTCAGAATGGGAGGGGAGAGTAGGGGACCAGCATTTGGGAATGCGTCATTCCAGCTCCTGTATTATTCCTACAGCTGGTAGCTGAAATTCTGATCGCAGAAGTGCCCTTGTACATCTTCCAGCAAATGATGTATATTGCCACATCTCACCAGGGCCTGTGCTGATGTTGGTTCTAGCGCAGCATCAATATCCATGGTGTCACAGAGTCTAAGAAAGGTTTATGAAAGAGAGGAGGATTCTTTTCCTTCTGGTACCAGAGTGGAAACTATTTACAGTGGACATGTCTGCCTTGGAAAACATGCCGCTTTAATAGAATGAGTTCTGAAGGAATAATCAAAGCATTTCTTAGGTCTAATTATTTTGCTAAAGGGAGTTACTTGATTTTGACACCCTCACCAATTAGTTCCTCACTTGGAAGGCCTGAGGCAAGCCTGAGGCTGGCTATGCGTTTCCACCTGCCCAGAAATTGATGGATTTTATGAAAGCTTTTAACAGAAAGCTTTAAACAGAGCTACAATAGTTAAACTGAAGGTGTAACTAAAACTATTGTTTTTATTATTATTTATTTTATCCTTAGGGACATGTTTTTCATCTCTTTACTTCAGTCTTTCCCCATCTTTTCTTTTTTCTTTTCTTTTCTTTCTTTTTTTTTTTTTGAGATGGAGTCTCACTCTGCTGCCTAGGCTGGAGTGCAGTGGCATGATCCCAGCTCACTGCAACCTCCACCTCCCGGGTTCAAGCGATTCTCCTGTCTCAGCCTCCCGAGTAGCTGGGATTACAGGCACGCATCACTATGCTAGCTACTTTTAATATTTTTAGTAGAGCTGGGGTTTCGCCATGTTGGCCAGGCTGGTCTCGAACTCTTGACCTGTGGTGATCCGCCCACCTCAGCCTCCCAAAGTGCTGGGATTATAGGCATGAGCCACCGCTCCCGGCCTTTTTTTTTTTTTTTTTTTTAAATCACATTTATTCTAAAACCTTAGACCTTTAGACCCAAGTTTTCACTCAAGGCAATGGATGAGCTCCCCGTGGCAATACCTACAAGTCTTGCATTAAGAAATCTGAATAAAAATTTTAGCAGAGGAAGCATTTAAAAGTGAGGAAACAGACTGAAAAGAAAACAAGACAAATACAACCTCAGTGCAAGGAAGTTTCTAGACTGATTAAACATAATGAAAGTGAAAGTGGTTTCCTACCTTAAAGATTCAAAGGAGGCCATTGTTATTCAAAATTGAGGTGTGTTTAACAGAAACAACAATCATGCTCCTTTTGTTGTGTGTCTAAGGAAGGTCAGCTGTGTGGGCCCGACTGGAAGAGACCAGCGTGATTGTGAAGCCCAAAACAAAGGGCTAACATTCAGTTTCTTCTGTCAGTGTTTGTTGTCTTTGATGGATATGGAAAGATCTCTGATACTGGGCTGGACGTGGTGGTTTGTGTCTGTAATCCCAGCACTTTGGGAAGGATAGAGTGGGAGATACTTGAGTTCAGAGGAGTTGAGAGACCAGCCTGGAGCGGCTATAAAGAGGCAGCCCACCTCTGCAAAACAATTTTTTTTTTTTTTTTTTTTTTGAGGAATGAGGAGTCTGGGCCTCTGTCGCCCAGGCTGTAGTGCAGTGGCGCCATCTCAGCTCTCTGCAAGCTTCGCCTCCTGGGTTCATGCCATTCTCCTGCCTCAGCCTCCTGAGTAGCTGGGACTACAGGCACCCGCCACCATGCCTGGCTAATTTTTTGTATTTTTGGTAGAGACGGGGTTTCACTGTGTTAGCCAGGATGGTCTCGATCTCCTGACCTCGTGATCCTCCCGTCTTGGCCTCCCAAAGTGCTGGGATTACAGGTGTGAGCCACCGCGCCCGGCCAAAAAAAAATGTTTTTTTAACAAATGAGCCAGGTGTGGTCGCAGGTGCCTGTGGTCCCAGGTACTCAGGAGGCCGAGGTGGGAAGATTGCTTGAGCCCAGGATGTCGGGGCTGCAGTGGGCCATGATTGTGCCACTGTACTCCAGCCTGGGCGACAGAGCAAGACCATGTCAAAAAAGGAAGAAGAAGGAGAAGGAGAGGGTGAAGGAAGATTTCTGATACTGTTTATAAAACAAAGTAGAGGAACGGGATGAATCTACTCATCTTTTATATATATGTATCATAAACTCTCACTAAAGGAAGAGCTTGATGGAGTGGGACAGGGAAAGTACCAGGAGTGACCTGTGACGTGATTTGGAAGGTGGTAGGTAACGCTGGAGGCCACGTCCACCTTTCTTAGAATGTACTAGAAACTCTGAGCAGAAGCTCATGTTTCATGTTGGGCTAGTTTCTCTGTGATTAAGTCATAGTAACAAACTGGAAGTTGTATGTGATCAAAAGTGTAGTCATGTCTTCTCCCTTATAAACCTTCATGCCTCAATATCTAAGTTTCTCCGTAAGCTGGCACTAGTCGACTTTCCTACTGTTATTTCCTACTACTCTGCCTTCCAGCTACACTGTTGTCACCTTGCTTGGTGACAGTGAGCTTCTTGAGGGTTTTATGTCACCTTTGTGGACCTCGAAATACCTTACACTCCTACTGTGAGAGCTTGCTTGATGACAGCCAGAGGGATCCTCATTATGTCAATTCTATGAGTCAGGAGAGTATGGGGGACTGGCTGGGAAGGTGAGCATGGCCCCCCTTCCAGGAAGGAGCTCACGCTCTGTGGCACTCCAGTGATTGGATGGTCGGGAAGCACTGAGGTGCTGGGGAATACAAAAGCTCCACGGGCCGAGGTTCGGAAGTTCACTGGGGCTCACTGCATGCAAGGGCCTGTCTGGACAGTGAAGTCTTGGGCTTGTGTTTAGAGAGCTGCTTGCAGAATCCCCAGTGTGGCCTAACCAGGATGCAGGGAAAAATAGGCAAGTATGTCTTCGGATGAAATCAAGCACAATCTATCAACCACTCATAAGCAGATCCTAAGGGAAGAATCAGTGTCATTAACTGTTATGTTGTTGGTGGTGATGATGATAATGATGCTGACAATTAAAAAGATAATTAATTGTTTTCCTTCTTTTAGTCACATAGAAAAAATCACCACATGGCAAGACCCTAGGAAGGCGATGAATCAGCCCCTGAATCATATGAACCTCCACCCTGCCGTCAGTTCCACACCAGTGCCTCAGAGGTCCATGGCAGTATCCCAGCCAAATCTCGGTAAGCCCCAAGCTTTTTTAAAATTAAAAAGTAATTTTTTTTTTTGAGTTTTTTGTAGAGTTTGTTGCCCAGGCTGGTGTTGAACTCCTGGGCTCAAACAATCCTACCACCTCAGTCTCCCAAAGTGCTGCGATTACAGGCGTGAACCACTGCACCTGGCGGAGCCCCAAGCTTCGACTCCGAGCTGAAGAAATGGGTGTTCAATCAAGGGGTGGCGGGGCTCATAAGTGGTTCTGGCTGTTTCCATGTCTCTTCATGCACCCAGACGGTGTTTGCGCCTTCTTCTTGGCTGCAATACCATGTTACTCTTCTGCCGCCTTTTCCTTCTTTACTTGGTCTCTTTACCACCAACTTATGATACTGCTGCCTCAGTTTTAAACTACAGTTCTGACCTCCCCTCCGATGGCCTTAATTGGGGTAGAAAAATCAGTTAGGCCTCCTTTCTTCATCTAGACTGAGGCAAGTAGGACATACACGCTTTGGGTGACGTTGGCTCCTGGCAACTGCCTACAGGTACAATTCTAGTCTCAAATCCCTACCCTTATTTCCCTTTTTTCCATAATTGCTGCATAACATGTCAGATAGCATGCTGGGTGCTTCCATGCCTTACCTTATGAAAGTCTTCCAAAACCCCTACAAAAAGTAACAGGCTCCCCAGTTTATAGATGAAGAAACTTCCCGAAAGTCATGCAGCTTGTGGAGAGCAGGGCTGGAGAACAGGCTGGTCTGATTTTGGAAGGGAGTTAACCGTTACATAACCTGCCGGTGGCTTCTCCCCCTATACCTGCCGTGGGATAATATGGCTCACTTTTTACTTCATTTACAATATTTAGTAAGAGTGATTTTAGACTTGAGAAGAGAGTATTTTCTGCTAAAATTATTCCCAGTAGAGAGAATCACCAGTGAATTAATACGCTGCAGCAACGGAACCCGCCAGCTCTTTTTGGTAATCATTCCCTTCCTTCTCCCCCAGGGCTAAAAATAAAAACGGGCCAATTTTAAAGTTTTATAAAAGATGGTGCCATTTTCAGATAACATTTCCATTTAAGATCAGATATCCAGATATGCTTTATACACAGAACAGTTAATTTTAGGGAGTGAAAAGAATCTCCTGTTGGATTTTCAGGAATGAACAAGATAAAAATGGAAGCGTTATTCCTGGACACCCTTCCCTCATACTGTAGCTTAGCCAAAGCGAGTATGAACTCAAGTAGACCCTGGTCAGCTTCAAGTGTCAGTTCTTCCGGGAAGTCTGAACCTACTGCTTTAAAGCTTGCAGATGTACAGTTTCCAAAAAGCAAATGACATCGAATAACCTCTGTTGTGTTCCTTATCTAAAGGGCAGATCAGAGAAAATGCAACCAGTTCTGGTACCAGCAGTGGTAAACCAAAGCCTCCCATGAGTCATTTTGTCCCAGATATTCAGGAGCTTATGTAGAAAACAGATGCCACTGTAGTAAAGAAACGCATCCTGGCTAACACGGTGAAACCCCGTCTCTACTAAAAATACAAAAAACTAGCCGGGCGTGGTGGCGGGCGCCTGTAGTCCCAGCTACTCCGGAGGCTGAGGCAGGAGAATGGCGTAAACCGGGACGGAGCTTGCAGTGAGCCGAGATTGCACCACTGCACTGCGGCCTGGGCGACAGAGCAAGACTCCGTCTCAAAAAAAAAAAAAAAAGAAACCCCAAATTGGGTGGCATTAGACTGGTTTTACAGTTTCTTTAACCATTTAATTTTCATCAAAAATTCTAAAAACTGATTATTACGTTTTAATTTTAACTTTGTAATCAATTATAATCGGAAAAAAATCTTTCATGGACCCAGCTTACAAAAAAAAAAAAAAAAAAAATATTCAAACACTTCCTCCACCCTCCCTTTCCTCAGTTCCCAAGTTTGTTTCCTAGAGCCAGCCAGTGTTTCTAGTTGTGTGTGTGTTTCATTATACTAAGGTTAGCATATCATAACCACTGTTCTCTATCTTGCTTTTTTCACCTGCCTGTCCATATAGAGCTTCTTCATTCTTTTAAAAATTTGCCTATTAGTCTACTATATTAATATGCTATAATTAGTTTATTTAACTAACTCCCATCTGGTAGATATTTAGGTTGTTACTAGTGTGTTGCTAGCATACAAATACTGGAGTGGATATCTTTTGTCATGTTCTTTTATGCATTCTCCTTAATTTTTAAAAATTGTGCAATACGTAGGAAGTGGACTAATGAAAAGAAGCTTGAATGCTTGGAACGAGATATTGAAGGCACATGTGAGTCTGCCTGTATGTGCACACATGCACGCATATACACACACACACAAAGTCCAATTGCACTAGTAAAGTATATCTAAAAAGTTGTAATCTGAACATTCTGAAACAACTTTATCTATAGCTTAGTAAAATACCTTAGTTCCCAGATTTCTGTTTTTATTTAATTTTTGTTATTATTATTATCATTATTTTGAGAAAGAGGCTCACCCTGTCATCCAGGCTGGAGTGCAGTAGCACGGTCTCAGCTCACTGCAACCTCTGCCCCCTGGTTCAAGCAATTCTCATGCCTCAGCTTACCGAGGAGCTGGGACTATAGGCGTGCACCACCACACACAGACGTGAGCCACGGCACCCGGCAGTTTCCAGATTTCTCATAAGGCAGTGAATTTCTCAAGACACACATTCTGGGTTTTTTCCAACAATATTTGTGTATTTGCCCGTTGCAAAGTGTGTTTCTAGCTTATGGAGAATCACAGATGTGTCTGAAGGATGGAAACACAACTGTAAATGCCAAGTAAGTTCCAAAGACCAGGAGTTAATTTACAGAGTCTCAGTAAAGTCCAAATAATAAATGATTTACTCAGACTATTTCATTTCAAGCCATAACTCTGCCTGTGGTTCATAGTCTTTATTATGTATCTTTAAACATATAAAAATAAAAAGAGCAGAGCTGGGTGTAGAGGTGCATCCCTGTAGTCCCAGCTACTTGGGAGGCTCTGAGGTGGGAGGATCTCTTGGGCATAGGAGTTTGAGACCAGCCTGGGCAACATAGCGAGACCCCCATCTCTTAAAAACTAGAAAAAGAAAAGAGCAGATTCTTCTCCTCCAACTCTTCCTTCTTGAATGTAGAGCTTTGATACTTTTCAATGGAATGTAGCTAATAAGCGAACTAAAGTGATAGGTCTTCTTTAATGCAAGGAGTTTATGTACATGTGAAAAGGATGTCAAAATACAATTAGTAACATTACTATCAGATGATAGAATAGTACTTTTTATAACTAATTTTGTGTATTTCTAGAGCTGTGATATAATCAGTGTTATAGTTAAATACATTCAGAAACAAATCTCCTTGTATTTGGGACCCTGTTTCTGTAGGTTAGGTACTTGGACTTGGGTGTCTGACTGCCAGAATTTGAATCCTGGCTCTGTAGTTACTAGTTTGGTGACCCTTTAAGTTACTTATCTGTGCTTTGATTTCATCATATGTACAATGGGGATTATTAATGTATGAGGAACTTACAAGTTGATATATGCAAAGTGCTTAGGACTATGATTGCCACATAGTAAGCTAAAATGTATGTTTATTATTATTTTTATGGCAAAAATTATTTTATATTTTATTTAACTATAGCATGTTATATTTTAAGACAATCTAACTGTTCTTTATAAATGCTTTCAAGAATAAAAATGATTTGTTTTGGGCTGGTTAGATTGCAAAGTGTTTTAAATTAGGAACAATGTATTCATTACCTTCAGTGAGGATAGTGCCCTCTGGTGGAAATGTTTAAGTTACCTCTCCCAGGAGAAACTTGTTATCACTAGACACCTTATTTTTTCTAAGAGCTTTAGATGCGGGATGCGGTGGCTCTCACCTGTAATCCCAGAGGATCACGAGGTCAGGAGATTGAGACCATCCTGGCTAACACGGTGAAACTCCGTCTGTACTAAAAATACAAGAAATTAGCCGGGCATGGTGGCGGGCGCCTGTAGTCCCAGCTACTCGGGAGGCTGAGGCAGGAGAATGGCGTTTGTAGTGAGTCGAGATTGTGCCACTGCACTCCAGCCTGCGCGACAGAGCGAGATTCCATCTCAAAAAAAAAAAAAAAAAAAAGAACTTTAGATGTATTCCTGTAATGCCTGTAATGCGACTTGTAAATCAAACCGTAATTTTATTGTGAGAGGAAAGACCCATTACTTAGTCATCCTGGAGTGAGTGACTTTGTGAAAACAGAGAATTCTTTCTGCAGGTTGGCAGATTTGTTGAACAGTGAATCTAAGTAAAATGAAATAAGCTCTGAATGGGAAAATTGCAAAAATAATTTTTTTTGCACTTTAATTCAAATAACCATCTCCATTTTGGTCTAGCTTAAAACTAAAATTTTAGTTTTTGTATTTGCCAAATCAGGCTTTACCAATCTGGATTCTGTCTGAGCAGAGTAATGGCCTTTAAGCCTGAATTCCCAGACATATGCAATAAATGGAAGAAGAAAAGACAACCTTGGGGGACTTTAGATAATAAAGAGGAAAGGTTGCCATTTGGTGGAAGCCGTATCAGTATTGTCACTTGGGGGTTAACAAGTTGTTCGGATCCTCACTTTTAAGTAACGTAGGGGAAATTACTATACATATGAAAGTAGATTTCTTTTTCTTTACACAAACCAGACAGACTTTGTTTGTTTGTTTGGGATGGAAACTTGGCTGCCCAGGCTGGAGTGCAATGGCGTGATTTTGGCTCACTGCAACCTCCGCCTCTCAGGTTCAAGCAATTCTCCTGCCTCAGCCTCTGGAGTAGCTGGGATTACAGGCGCCTGCCACCACCACACCTGGCTAATTTTTGTATTTTTAGTAGAGATGGGGTTTCACCATATTGGCCAGGGTGGTCTCAAACTCCTGACCTCAGGTGATCTACCCACCTCAGCCTCCCAAAGTGCTGGGATTACAGGCCTGAGCCTTCCCTACTATTAATACTTAACTAAAATTTTAAAAAAGAGAATAAGAGGGAAAGAAACAGGGAAAAAAATAGACTTCCTATACAGGCTCTGTTATATATAGAACAATGGGCTTCAGAAAATGAAGCCTGCTGCAGATCTTGGTCCTTGGTTAGAGTGGTGGCGAAGTGGGCATGGAAATGGGATGGAGGGTGGGGACTGTTTTGGTAGAACTCGGAGTCAGAACTGAGTTTCTCTTAATTTAGACGTTTATTTGTTGGGTTAGTTATTTAATCTCTGAGTCTCATTTTCCTTATCTGTAAAATGGTAATAATGATAGTACCTACCTGATAACGTTGTTTTGAGTATTTAGGTAGTCCATGCCTTGGTATGTGATGTATAGTAAGCTGCCAGCACTTGTATTGTTATAGCTATTATTGTTAGCCAGTAGCCTCGTTTTTCCTCCCTTTTCTGGCCCCTGTGTAATCAGAGGAAGAGCCTTTGATACGCTCTGTTAGAAAGCCATTCCATTCCTCCTTCAGGAAAACCCAACCATGGTTACTGCAACTTATATTTGTTTGGGCACTTTTGCTTATAAATTGCGAAACTAGCTGGTGTGGTACCAAAAAATAATCTTTAACCTCGGACAGCAATTGTGAGAAGATGAAGAGGAGCAAGTTTGTGACAGTCAGGTCATTCGCAGAGGGAGTTTGTGAAGAGCAGTCACACTTTTGAGTTCTAAGTGAAGAACATTTTCCCCACTGCAAGTAGTGAAGTGTTAGATTTTCCCATCTCTCAGCAGACAAATGCTGAAATCATGCAACAACTTAAAGAAGCTCCATATTTTTTAATGTTTTTACCAAGAGAAAGTGACATGCTTTTTTTTTTTTTCTTTTCTTTTTTCTTTTTTGCCTTTTTGGTGATAATCCTAGTGATCATAAACCATGGGGTGCTGAGCTGCTGTCACACACTAATGGAGCTCTTTGTTGGAATGAGACCCTGACCTGGGATGCCAGTATCCTTCCAGACAGTACAGGAAAAATAAAGACTGTAGCAACTTCACCAGACTGCGAGCCCTAGCCAATTCAGAAACCTTTGGTAAAGTGCAACCAGAGTGTATTTTCAATACTGTAGGAACATTTTAAAATTAGATATATACACGCGTGTGCGCGCGCACACACACACACACACACACTCACTTACCCCTTTGAAGATGTGCCATCCACCAGCCCAGAGTCTAAGTCTTCCAGGTCTGTTTCTTGAGCTGTACTTCAAATTATAAACACATGTGTGGTTGTTTTTTCTTTTTTTTCTTTTAAGCGCATTCTTTTCAAGACAAGATGGAAAATCTTGTCTGTGCTCAGTTTGCTAAGTTGGCTTGCTCTTCTCTCTAGGAAGTATACAAAGAAACTTAACATTGTATCAAGAGCAAATAAAACAGCTAAGGGATATAAAAGCCCTGTGTTGCTTAAAGCACCTAGAAAGGTATCCTGAAAGTTCACTAGAAGTCAGATTGCTACTTAGGCATCTTATGTTTTCCTTTTTTCTATTGGTTTTTTTCTTAATCAAATTTACATGGTGAGTTCACGGCAGACACATCTGGCTACTGTAATTTTTCCAGCTCTGATGTTCTCACTACTTTTGGAACTTTGTGGTTTATGCAGCATAAATTAACCTAAAATGCACCGGCACATATGCACAAACCCAGAGACAAACAAACAAAAAAAATACCCATACACTTTTTGGGGAATGGTGGAGGTGTTGGGTGTTGTACGTGTTGTAGGATTGTGGTGGTGGAAAGTTTGTGTTTATGGAAGAAAAGGAACACTGGTGGGCACAGGAAAGGGGAAAAGGTTTCTGTTTAAAAGGGATTTTCTTGATAAAAAAGAATAGAAGGAAAAGTTTGCTAAACACTGTAGGAAATCAATTTTCTTTTTATTTTGTAGAGATTAAGGTGTCTCACTATGTTGCTTAGGCTGGTCTCAAACTCTTTAGTCTCCAGCGATCCTCCCACCTTGGCCTCCCAAAATGCTGAGATTAAAGGTGTGAGCCACTGTGCCCTCAATTTTCTTAGATTTTGAGGAAGCTATCTATTGTCAAATACACTCTAGTTAATCAGCATTATTGAAGGCTGCCTTCTTTGGGGTTTCAAAAAGGAGATTCTTTTTTTTTTTTTTTTGAGACAGAGTTGTGCTTGTTGCCCAGGCTGGAGTTCAATGGCACGATCTTGGCTCATCACAACCTTCACCTCCTGGGTTCAAGCAATTCTCCTGCCTCAGCCTCCCAAGTAGCTGGGATTACAGGCATGCGCCACCATGCCTGGCTAATTTTGTATTTTTAGTAGAGACGGGGTTTCTCCACGTTGGTCAGGTTGGTCTCAAACTCCTGACCTTGGATGATCCGCCCTCCTCAGCCTCCCAAATTGCTGGGATTACAGGCGTGAGCCACTGCTCCTGGCCTGAAAAGAAAATTCTTTATAGTTCCTTTCTTTTAGGGTTTTTAAGGAATATGTTAAATGAGACTGAAAAAAAATTACCAAATCAACGGATTCAGCTCCTTTTGTGTAATAAAGCAGGACATAATAGCATATAAAGAAATAAACCTTACGCTTTTATGGCTATGTTCCATTTATCTTAATGTGGATGAGTCTTTGTTAAGATTAGGTGATGGAGACTTACAGGTTTTATTATATGAAATTTAGAAACTTAGATAGAAAATTTGTTCTTTGATAAGAAATAATAAGAGCCATGAAAAGTGTCTGATGCCACAATTTTCCTAAAAAAAAAAAAAAAAAAAGGAGTATGCTAGGTGAATATTTTGGGAACCATACACAAAGATGTGTTAGTTATAATGGCCAGTAAACAAATGCCTGAAGTATGAAAATAAATACATTTATTTATTTATTTGTTTATTTATTTATTTCCTGAGACGCAATCTTGGTCCATCACCCTGGCTGGAGTGCAGTGGTGTGATCTCGGCTCACTGCAACCTCCGTCTCCCAGGTTCAAGCCATCCTCCCAGCTCAGCTTCCCAAGTATCTGGAATTACAGGTGCCCACCACCACACCCAGCTAATTTTTCTACTTTTTAATAGAGATAGATTTTCACCACATTGGCCAGGTTAGTCTCTAACACCTATCCTCAAGTGACCCGCCTCCCTCAGCTTCCCAAAGTAAGTGCTGAGATTACAGGCTTGAGCCACTGCACCTAGCCACAAATATATTTATGAGCACTGAAATAATGGATATAGACCATGTAGACACACGGAAAACTTTGTTATAACATTCTAATTTTATACAGCATGACAAATTGTTTATGCTGTAATTATACTTCTATTTTTTTGAAAAACACATTGCTTAGATTCTTTGCATTTTTTCACAAGACTAAGCTTCTTGAGGACAGGGACTTGATCTCCCATTTGTGTATTTCTAGACCCAAGCAAAGCTCATTAGGCATCATAGGTGTACTCTTCTGTAGAATGAACAGTTACGTATTTTTAAATGTTAATAGTTACTATAGTTAGGCCTTTGAATTAAGGCTGATTCCCTCTATTTTCTCTGTAATGTGGTTATATTACTTTTATAATAGCCAAAAGGAGAAAAAAAAAAAAGGGAGAACAACAGGGGAGAACCTTGAGATTTTTATGGTGGAAGAGGAGAACAGTGTGTTGGAAAAAAGGCTCCAGGCCCCATGTGTATTATAGACAAAACCAAGAATGCTCAGGCCTCTGCAGTTGAGCAAGTCTGCCTGTGGCAAATAGATTATTCACTAGTCTCTAAGATCAGTGTTTAGCCAAGTGTGGTCCAGATCTACCACTAGCTGGATCACTTGGGGCATTTGTTAAACATATAGTGTTAGAATACAGTGGTTTTTTTGCTCCCAAAAGAACTATCCTGGGCTGCTGCTGGGAGGAATATGCCCTGGAAATTTCTGTGTCAATAAATGTAGGGTGGAATCTGGAAAGGTATGCTGTTTTCAAGTGTTCAGATGACTCTGATCATCAGCCAGGTGTGGGAGCCACAATAGAATTGTGTATGTGAAGGCCAAGTGCAGTGTCTGACACCTGTAATCCCAGCACTTTGGGAGGCTGAGGTGGGCAGATCACCTGAGGTCAGGAGTTTCAGACCAGCCTGGCCAACATGGCAAAACCCCATCTCCACCAAAAATACAAAAAATTAGCCAGATGTGGTGGCACACTCCTGTAGTCCCAGCTACTTGGGAGGCTCAGGAAGGAGAATCGCTTGAACCCGGGAGGTGGAGGTTGCAGTGAGCCAAGATGGAGCCACTGCACTTCAGCCTGGGCGACAGAGCCAGACTCTACCTCAAAGCAAAGCAAAACAAAAGAAAACAAAAAAAGAATTGTGTGTGTTAGCACAGTAATGGGAAAATGCCAGTATAATAAAAATACAAGAACCTACTCAAACGTTCAGTCTTTAATTTATTTGAAAAGGACTTGGAGTATGCTCACCAACTTTTTAACTGCTTCTTTGTCTGAAATAGACATTTACTGTGGCACTGGCTTTTGCCATTTTGGTGCTTGGTGTTAGTGCACACATGAGCATTGGGTAAGTGAATGCTGAATGGGCTTCCCAGAGCATCCTGACCCCAAATATACCAACTAAACTTCAAAAATGAGGGGGAAAGTTATAGCTTGGGATTCTTGAAATGTGTTGTTTAATTCACTGGGTAAATGTACAAGCCTGCTCCAGTTTTGCTTGCAGAGAGTGGGCCTGAGAATCAATCAGGCCTTCGTAGGCCTAAACCATGACGAATTCCAGAGAAGCACCCCACACCCTGGGGAAGAGGGAGTCCTTTTAGGAAGGTGAAGGCTAGGTCAAACTTGTTTTCTTTTTCAGTCCTTTCTTTGTTTGCGCCACATTAATTAATTAATTGCTAATGGAGTCTAATCTCTTCACCAAGCTGTAGACCTCTGTTGAGAGTTTTAAAAATAATTTTGACAGTTTTCATCCTGTTCGCTGGCTGACTTCCAAAAGTTTGCCCCCAGGAGCTTCCTTGCTGTGGAGAATTTCACCCAGTTAAGGGTGAAAGGCAGGCAGTGGGATTCAGGGTGGTTTGTCATTCAGCCACTTGTTCCAAATTGATAAGTGCTGAGTGATATTTTGACACTTCTCTTTGATCTCCTCTTTGGCATCCCTGGTAATATTGCTCCTGCCTATGTGTAATCATCACCTCTCCCACTCAGGTACCAACTGATTGATTTCTTCTTCCTTTCTGGAAGTCTAAATTTATTCCCTGGGTGTTTTGCAGTTGCTGGTGGTCAAGAACAGCTGTTCCTCCATGCTTTACTCTGAATAGTTCTCTAGGATGAAGTCAGCAAAATAATATCATTTAAGTGAAGCCTCAGGAAAACAAAAGCCTTGATTGTCTTTCTCCTTAAGTGCTAAAAAGATCACCCCTCCCCCTCTGTGTGTGTGTGTGTGTGTGTTTGTGTGTGTGTGTGTTTTTGTGTGTGTCTGTATTTTAAGGCAGGAAAAAATAAAGGTCCTAAACATTTTTGAAGCAGCAAGATTCAAGAATGTTATTTTTTTCCATATTAT
Organism: Papio anubis; assembly: GCF_008728515.1. NCBI lineage: Eukaryota > Metazoa > Chordata > Mammalia > Primates > Cercopithecidae > Papio > Papio anubis. Next base: position 142,375,536 of record NC_044977.1, read on the forward strand.
ATAATTGCTATTTCGTCACTGTAGAAAATGTTGATTGGCAAAAAATGAGAAAATAAAAAGCCACCGTACCATTCAAAATGACACTAGCATGTTTTCATATATTTTCTTGACTTTCTTCAATGCAAACATAAAAATAGTTGGAAACTCCTCTGTATTCTTTTTTGTAGCTTATTTTAATATACTGTGAGCATCTTCCCATTTCAGTAATTTTTTTTTTTTTTTGAGACAGAGTCTCGCTCTGTCATCCAGACTGGAGTGCAGTGGCATGATCTCGGCTCACTGCAACTCTGCCTCACTGGTTCAAGCGATTCTCCTGCCTCAGCCTCCCGAGTAGCTGGGACTACAGGCACACGCCACCAAGCCACGCTAATTTTTGTATTTTTAGTAGAGACAGGATTTCACCATGTTGGCGAGGCTGGTCTTGGACTCCTGACCTCAGGTGATCCGCCCGCCTCGGCCTCTCAAAGTGCTGGGATTACAGGTGAGAGCAACTGCGCCTGGCCAGTAAATATTTTTCTATAATTTTTTTTATGAGTTGTTTTAATTAGAAAAGTAACACACGAATATGGCAAAAAATCCAAATAGTTCCAAAGGGTATTTATGAAAAATTAAGTCTCCTTCCCACCATGACCCCCAGCCCTTTTCTCCTCTCCAGGGAAATGCTACTACCAGCTTCCTGAGCATTCTTCTAGATGTGCACTACATACACCTGCATGCTTGGGCATGTACAGTATGTCTTTTTACAACTTAACATATCTTAGAGAGCCTTCCAAATTAGTACTTACAGATTTGCTCATTCTTTGTCAGCAATAGGTAATGTTCCACTCCACTGAGGTACCATACTTTGTTTAACCAGTCCTGGGTGCTGGATATTTAGTTTATTTTCTGGTTGGTGACTATTATTAAACAATGCCACAGTGTGCATCCTTGGACACAAATCCTTGTGCCATGTGCTGTTTATGTATAGGATAATTTTGCAGAAGTGGAATTCCTGGATCTAAGAGTATGTACATTTAAAGTTTTTAAAGTTGTTCCATTTCTTCCCGAAAAGGTATACCAATAGACACCCCTGCCAATAAAGTGTGTTTCTTTCCCCGTACCCTGGCCAATAATATCTATGATCAAACTTATAGCCTTTACTATTCTGATAGCTACAAACTAGATTCTCATTATCTTCATTTTTTTTAACTTATGAATTGACTTGGACATATTTCTTTTGTTCATAAACTATCACATCATGTTAATGGCTGCAAGTAGTCCTTGTGTGAATTTATTTAACCAATAATGCCATAATTTATTTAACCAATTCTTCTATTGAGAGACATGTAGGTTGATTATATTTTTTATCATTATAAATGAATTTTCTTGCACGTATATTTTTGTGCCCACCTTTAATTTCCTCACTTTTCCAGCTTCTTTGGAATGTTTCTGAATAAAGTATACAAATTTCTTAAAAAATACAATTTTGACATGGTTTGCTTTATCAAACTGAGAAATTGGCTAAAGATCTTGGAGCAGGGGATTTTTGGGCGGTGATACTTTCTTTTAAAAAATAACGTAACATTACCACAAAAAGTGTATTTTTAACCAGCCACCTAGCTTTCCCACTAACTCTGTTTTTCAGCTTGTATATCCATATGTTTTTGACTAAGCCATAAATGGAAGTTTCGTTGGAAGTTATTTTGCTTCCCAGTACATGTCATACATTTCATTCCATATTATTTTCGTCCTTTTCCTTTTCAGTATTATATTTCTCAGACACCAGTGAAGAGTGAGTTGTGAGTTTTGAATTTTGCCAAGACTTAAATATTTGCAGAGCTGGAAAGAAATAAAGTTAAAAAAAAATTAATGTGGCTGATTTAGTCTTGGGTCACAAGACCTTCATTTAGCTGCTTCAAAGCTCACACTTCAAATGTCAAGAAAAATATTCTCTTAATTTCTCCCGTATCAACTGCTGCAACGCCTGAATTAATTAGAATAGAACTATAATTTCTCTCCAAATGGAATTGGATCATCCCATCCTAACAAAACAAATGCTCAGGGCGGCTCCAGGCTGAAGGTTTCTGGACACCTTCCCTACATGGTATCTGCCTGGGACACTGCAGTCTAGGGCTGCCCCTCAGGAGGCTTCTCTTCTGGGATCCTCGGCGTATCTTCTTTGCTTGTGCTTTCTCCTCTCCTCTGTGTCTCCTCTAGTTTTAAGTGCACATTATATTTTTCCTGCAATTTGAGGGAATCTCAGGGTCAAAACTATGATATATTAAAATCAGATGGCTTTAGCCTGAGGCATTCCTTATTTCATATGTTTGCATTCACTGGTGCCTTCTCCGTCCTCCACCCTTAGCTTGCTCATTTTTCCTCCTATCAAGAAGACCAAAATGGAGCAATGTCTTTAGCTCTGACCCTGGGATGTAAAGCCCTTTCACAACAGATCTCAAGCTTGACAGTCAACTCTCTTGGTGTTCCAGGTCTTTCCCAGGAAAACCTGCAATTTCCTATTCTGGGTGTCTGGTCCTCAGGGGCAGCTATCCAGGGGTGTTTCTTCTGAAAGATCTTCCCAACCAGTCTGTTGGGGTAGCTCTCTGTCCTGTCTTCCTCTCTATGTTTTAAAATTAGAATTATTTAAATAACAGTTGGGGTTGGGGATAGAGGTGGGAGGCTGGAAGGAACTATGAGTATGAGGTATCAGAATTATGTAGCACAGATTACAGCTGGGATTCTGTTCCATCCAAATTCCCATCAGTTATCAAAGCATTGTTTAATAGGAGTTTCCTCAAAGATCAACAGTGCCACAGAACAATGGCCCATATGTAACACAGTTTCTCTGGTCCCTGCCGGACTGAGAATTCTCAGTCTCCAGGAGGTTTGGGGTATGTGTAGAGAGGTTTTATTTTTTAAAATGTCAGTATTTATTTTGAAAGAATTGTTAACTTACAGAAGAGTTTCAAGTTTAGTCTAAGGAATTCCCATACACCTTTTCCCCAGATCTGCCTTTGTTAATTGTTCGATTATAAACATAGCCACAGTTGCATCTATCTGTCTGTCTGTCTGTCTATCTATCTATCTATCTATCTATCTATCTATCTATCTATCTATCTGTCTATCTGTCTATATATATTTTTTTCTGAACCATTTGAGACAAAGTCGGAGACATCATTCTGCTTTACCCAGAAATACTTATATTTTCTCAAAAGACATTTTCTTTTTTCTTTTCTTTCTTCTTCTTCTTTTTTTTTTTTTTTTTTTTTTTTGAGATGGAGTCTTGCTCTGTTGCCCACGCAGGAGTGCAGTGGCATGATCTCGTCTCATTGCAACCTCCATCTCCTGGGTTCAAGCGATTCCCCTGCCTCAGCCTCCCAAGTAGCTGGGACTACAGGCATGTGCCACCACGCCTGGTTACTTTTTGTATTTTTAGTAGAGATGGGGTTTCCCCATGTTGGCCAGGCTGGTCTGGAACTCCTGACCTCAGGTGATCTGCCCGCCTTGGCCTCCCAAAGTGCTGGGATTACAGGCATGAGCCACCGTGCCCAGCTGGACATTTTCTTATATAAGCACAGTATAGGTATCAAAATCAGGAAATTTAACATTGATACAATACTATTATCTAATAGCCCAGATTCGAAATGTCTTCAGTTGTCCCGGTGATGTCCTTTGTGACTATTTTTGTTTCTGGCCCAGGATGTGATTGAGGAACTCACGTTGCATTTAGTTGTCTTGTCTCCATAATCTCTTCTAATTTGCAACAAGTCTTCGGTCCTTTTGTTCTGCACCTTGACATTTTTGAGGAATATATAGGCCAGTTATTTTGTGAATCGTTTTTAAATTTGGATGTGTCCAGCGTTTCTTCATGATTTTGGTTTGGGTTATACATTTTTGGCAGGAATACCATGGAAGTGATGTTGTGTTCTTCTCATTGAATCATATCACGAGGCACACGATTTGTCCCACTATAGGTGACATTAGCTTTGATCGCTTGGTGAAGGTACTGTTGTGGAAGGTGGGATGGAGGCAGCACAGCGTGCTTGTGCCAAATGGCTCCTCTAATGAGTATCTTCCGTAAAGCTAATGAAGTCTGTAGAAAGGCTTTTTGGTCTACCAGGTCTCTATAAGGTATGGCCTAAAATCATGTAAACTCTTCCCCTTGGGATGACTAACAAGTAAAATTTCCAACCTGCTCAGTTAAGCTTCACAGAACATTATTTATTTGATATATAATATATCTGTGCAGCTATATACACACACCTAGGTTTTTAAAAAAATTTATTTACAAAAGGTAGGCTTTGTTAATTAGAGTCACAAGCAGTTGACTGTCTCAGTGTGACTCAAGACCACAAAAAAACCCATTTCTCCTTCACTTTATTCTGAGTCCTGGGGTTGAGACCTAGACCGGCAGGTGTACTGCTTGGGGCCCATTCACAGGTTTATAAGTTTCTCATTGAGGGCAGTCTGTGACTGACACACAGGTAGTTTTAAAATGAAATTATGATGCTTCCATTCATTTGTTCCCTACTCTTGCATCTTATAAAACATGTAATTCTTTTTTTTTTTTGGAGAGGGAGCCTTGATCTGTTGCCCAGGTTGGAGTGCAATGGCATGATCTCAGCTCACTGCAACATCCACCACCCTGGTTCAAGTGATTCTCATGCTTCAGCCTCCCCAGTAGCTGAGACTACAGGCACACACCACCACGCTTGGCTAATTTTTGTATTTTTAGTAGAGACGAGGTTTCACCATGTTAGCCAGGCTGGTCTTGAACTCCTGACCTCAGGTGATCCTCCTGCCTCAGCCTCCCAAAGTGTTGGGATTACAGGGGTGAGCCACTGTGCCCAGCCAAAACATGTAATTCAAAAGGATAAAAATAAATAATTGAATTAAGTTGGGGTAAAGAAGGACTGTGGCTGAGAAAAAAATAAAGCCAGGGAAAAAATACATACCATGGGGCCTTGTGTGGTTGCTAGAGGTACCTACAGATTTGGCTGTGAGATTCCTGGGGTATTGTAAAGAAGATAATATGCTCTGTTATAGGAGTCAGATCATTCAAGAGATAAAGGCTTTCATGGTATTGAAGAGAAATGTAGTTTTTCTAGATATAGAGATGTAAGAGGGAGTTCTCCTGTACTTCCCCATAAGTCATCTAGACTCTGTGATCTAGGGGACAATGCCCTTAAGAAAAAAATTCCAATAGTGGTTGGGCGTGGTGGCTCATACCTGTAATCCCAGCACTTTGGGAGGCTGAGGGGGGCGGGTCATCTGAGGTCAGGCATTCGAGATCAGCCTGGCCAACATGGTGAAACCCCGTCTCTGTTAAAAATACAAAAATTAGCTGGGCGTGGTGGTGGGCGCCTGTAATCTCAACTACTTGGGAGGCTAAGGCAGGAGAATCGCTTGAATCGGGGAGGCGGAGGTTGCAGTGAGCTGAGACCATGCCATTGCACTCCAGCCTGGGTGACAGAGTGAAACTCTGTCTCAAAAAAATAAAAAATAAAAATAAAAATCCAGTAGTGAACACTAGGAATTTTATGGGGGAGGTTTTCTACAGTCTTTTTAAATACTGGGTGGTGGCATGATCTCAGAGCACCAGCCAGCGTTCACAGAAGACCAAAATGAGTGTATACTACATATGCATTTTGATTCAAGGATAACATTTAGAAAATTTAGAGCTGTAATTTTTTTGTTGTGTGTTTTGTTTTCATTTTTAAGAAGGAAGCTCCTTTTGACACACCTTCTCAAATAAAATTTAGAGCTACAGGCTTTTATTTTGTTTTGCTTGGGATCAGAATCTCCTCTTTGTAAGTAAGTGTTTAAAAGCAGAGCTGCTTTGGTTTCTGTCTGTTCCCCCATCCCTGCCCCAAACCTTATTCCTTTCCTTCCCAAAGATCCTGAACCACTTTACAGGGCTGGGAGACAACAAACTGACAGGCATTGATCCCAAGGAGTGGCCTGTTTCCTTCATGGTTGGTTGGTTTGTTTGTTTTTGAGACAGAGTCTCACTCTGTCTCTTAGGCTGGAATGCAGTGGCGCGATCTCTGCTCACCGCAACCTCTGCCACCCGGGTTCAAGCAATTCTCCCGCCTCAGCCTCCCGAGTAGCTGGGACTACAGGCGCGTGCCAACACACCCAGCTAATTTTTGTAATTTTAGTAGAGGTGGGGTTTCACTATGTTGGCAAGGCTGGACTGGAACTCCTGACCTTGTGATCTGCCCACCTTGGCCTCCCAAAGTGCTAGGATTACAGGCGTGAGCCCCTGCACCTGGCCTCCTTCATGCTTTTTAACTCATTTCACTGTGTGCCCCCAGAGCTTCTTCGTCTCTGGATTTCTTCAGAATTTTAAATTTTACCATGGAGTATGAAATAATCTGGCAGTTTCCCATGCAGTCCAAGCAGTCAGCTGCAAGGAGATTTCTATCAGTCTGTTATAGAGGTCAACCACAGTGCTCACCACAGGCAAGAGGCCCCAAGGGACCTGGTCCCAGCCCCTCACCCTCTGCTCCTCAGCCACATGGGCTGCTCTGATTTTGCACAAATACTCCACGCTCACCGTTTCCACCTTAGGATCTTTGTACTTGTCCCCCACCCTGATTTCCATACTTCATTCAGATTTAGAGCACACATCACTGCTTCACAGAGGCCTTTCTTAACTTCCCTGCCTAAAATAGCTCCACATTTGTTTGTTCAGATCCCTTATCACTAAAATTATTCTATACATTTGTTATAGCCTGTTTTTTCACTAGACTATAATCTCCTATAGGGCAGGGACCTTGCTGTCTTGTTCATCATTGTATCTCTACTTCCGAGAAACAGGGGGAAGAATAGCTAGGTGAACCTAGATCATTGGAAAGAAAAAAATCATCTATAGTTTTATAAGCCAAACACCACCACTATTAATATTCTAATACTTTTCATTTCAAAGGTAATTAACTTTTTTGGAGTTACTAGAAATCCTGTAAGATAGGGTACAGTCCTCAATGAAATGCATGTATATACAAGTTTCCAAAATTTGGCACTTACTTCTACCAGATTTCCTAATCCTGTTACCTCTGGTTAAAATCTTGTTTTGTTTTTTTTTTCCTGAGTGGTCCTGGCCCAATGCAAAGCACCTAAACCAAACTATTGTTTTTGCTAATTTGATTGCTGAAAAAAGGCTGTTTCTTTAATTTGCATTTGTGTGATTCCTTACGAAGCTGATAATTTGCCATATTTTATTACTAATTGCATGTCCTCTTTTATGAATTGTTGAAGTCTTTTGACTGCCTCTTGGAATCTTAGTATCTGTTACATGCTCTCCATAATAAAGATGTATACTAAAGGGGCATGCTATTAAAAAACACATGCACACATTAAAAACTAGCAACTCACACTGGCAACTTTTCCTCCGTTCCTTGTGGAACACAGCTGTGGATTCGTTTTCTCTTAGCTTGGGCTGCCATAGTTTGCACCTGGAGTAGTTTTAAAATGATTCAGGAAAGCTAACCAATAAAAAACTACAATAAACTCTCTACTGACTAATGAAAAATAAATGCATGAATCAGAGTTTCCATTTCCTGCTGGATAAAAGTATACCTATTGTCTGAAGATAATAAAACAGTTTTAGTTGTACTGCTCTTGCCCAACCATGGAATTATATTCAAAATCACAAGGAAAACTTTGTGAAGCAGCAAAGTGAAGCACTAAATTTCCTCTTTTCCACAGGCTAGACAATTGTTTTTGTACATTCACTAACTCCACAGAGGTGCTTCCTGCCACAGGCCACTTGTGATAAATCTTGAGATATCCCTGCAATCAAATGCAGTCAGAGTAGTGCATTCTGATGCTGCTTTAGGTGGAAGAAAGATGATTTCTTTGCAGTCAAAAGGATCCAGAAGAAATCAGCCTGCCAGAAAGCTGTGATTTTTTTTTTTTTCCGCTAGTCTTCGCTGGATATAATATAATGATCAGAACTAATGTCTGAATCCTTTAAATGCCAATAAAATATACATTTGGGGGTAATGCAGTTATTATGAAAATATAAAAGCCAGTGTTACAGGCATTTCGATTTTTACACCTGAAAAAGCAGAGTTGCCTAGATACTTGCACACTGGTTTGTGGACTACATTACTGTTTGGATGGGCAGACAGGATAGCAAGGAGGAAAATCATTTCCTGGTGCTAAAAATTCAGGGTTTCCTGTGAAGTAAACGAAACTTGGGTTACAAGTCTAAAACTAGACAGGCTTGGGGCATCTGGAGAACTGAAGGCCCATCTGGCAAGCTTTGGGGTACCTGGAAGTGGTTTTAAGGCCTGAAACAGTCAAGCTGGGAAAGTGTGGCTGAATGAACATATATTCCAGAGCTCTGTGCCTTATCAACGGAGCCGGCTGAGAAATTTCCCTGCAGTTATTCTCACCCAGAATTGGAATAAAGGGCTCAGTGTGAAGTTGGGATAGTACAACTTCTCGGTTTAATACTTTACAGATTTTTGGAACCAAATGCACCCTGAAGTGAAAAGCTGCCTTTTTTTTTTTTTTTTTTTTTTTTTTTTGCTGACCTTGTTGGATGGCTAATACTGTTTCTGGGAAATAAGAGAAACAAGCGGCTCATTGTTGGCAGGAGCTGAGAGAGACACAAGGAGGGCGAGAGACGCGTCTGCAGCCCTTTTTTTCCCCTTCATTGTATCGTGACTGAGTCAAGGCTGGACTGTGGCTAGGTTTTTCTTCCTACCTCTGTAGACATATGTTTTCCATCAGACAGGGCTGCGTGACACCTGACGTTGGCCAGTTCACATGAGTTAAGCCATGGACGGCCCATAAACAGAGGAAAAGACCCGCAGCTGCACCCAGACACTCTTGATGCTGAAATGTTTTTTAAAGCTTGGTGTGGCTGGGTCTGCACATGCGTCAGAAACGATTTACACCTGTATGTTTTGGCTTGCTTCTTTGAGTTGCATATTATTATCCCCCCAAAGCCGCTATGGCCAGAAGGTCTAGCATTTGCTGATGGCAGTACCTCTCCTTTCCATATATATAAGTCTTTCTAAATTATGAAATGTGAGTTTTCAAAGTTTATTTGATTTTTGTCTTTTTTGTTTTTTGTTTCTGGAGGATTGAAAAACAAAGTGCTCTACCATTTCTATAAAGTGAGATCACACAAATGGTGTCATCAAAACATGCGATTCACGTTGATCCCATCATTTTAAAGTAAATCAGTTAATTAAAATAGTCTGCTTTAGACGTTTTCATGAAATAGGGAAAAGGAAACACTACTTGGACTTTTCACCAAATTTAACTTATCACGTATATTTTGATGACTGTGAAAAAGGATTGGGCAGTGATTGGTATTCCATGTAGCTGATGCCAGCGGTAGCATTCTAGCAGGCGTTCTGGGCTTCCTAGGTTTGTCACAGCCTGTTCCTGAGATCTGTGCTGAGGCATTTAATCTTCCAATATTCCTCATCTCTAAAAAAAGTGAATTAATCTAAATCATTGGTTTTAAAATCTGTCCCAGAGTTCCATGCTAAAATCTCAGGGGGATGTGAGCAGAAGCTAACCTTAGTTAGTGTTCAGTTTCCAAAAGCTGGTCCCTGTTCATTGTGTTTTAAACATTTGTTTAAAGTTTCAGCATGACACTTGAGAAGTGCCTGAAGGGAAAGCAGAGTGAAAGCACGACCAAGAGAATTTAGAGGAGACAGTCAAAGGTGCCAGTGTTTAAGTGCTCATTTCCTCAGCTGATGAAAGAACCCTGGGACATAAGGATAGCCTCTGCTTCGAGCCATATACTTGGCTCTGGAGAAGGATTCTACAACTAAAGAAAAGTTTGAGAACCATTGGTCTAAATGGACTACGAGCCTTCTATCCTGAATTTCTATGGTGATAGCACAAAGTCGGGTAAATACATGGCCCTCACCTGTAATGAGTGCTGTGGGGAAAGTGATGGGTTTGTAAATCATGAGTGAAACTCAAAATGAAATGGGGCTAAGCAGGGAACTATGCTTTGGAAGTAAGAGGAAGCAACAACTAGAATGTGGTACTCTTTAAATATTCCCATATGAAACTCTAGGGATAAGGGTTCAAATGCATCCTCAAGAGAAGAAGAGTTACGGGTGGGGCATTTCCATTTTTTTTCTGAGTTGTCATCTTGATTATGTTTCTACTTGAAATTTAAAAAGCCTATGATGATCATTTTCCTATAAATGGAACTGATATTTTGTTACCAATTTCTAACCCCCCTTAACCTTACTTTAGGAAGAATGTATTTAGTGCCTACTCTGTGCCTTAATCAGATTTGAAATGCACTAAAATTATTTTTGTTCCATTTTTGTAAGAAAGGAAGATCCGTATCATTGTGATTGGTCCCGAGGGGTAGGAGGAGACTTGGCTTCTTCCCAGGTCTTCTTTATAAAGAGCACAAGTCCAGGAATATGAGAGTTAGTTCAAATCACAGGAAGAGAATAGTTCAGTGTTTCTTAAAAGAGCTTCATTTCAGGTGTATGGCTCAACCAGGAGTCCAACAGGAAAGGTTTTCCTGACTTTCACACTCAACCAAGTGCATGTTTATGGGTGATATAATGCAATCATATATCATATATGTGACATAAATGTCATAAGTAGTGCTTGATTTCCTTTGAAAATTACAGAGAAAATGAATATGTAATATTCCCATTCCGATTATCATGTAATGTGGATACGAAAGGACCACCACCTAGTTATAATCTAGGGAGGACGCACTGACAGCTAATCTGGATAGCCTGACAGTTCTGAATAATGAATGGTCATTTTGTAGTGGCATCTGGTTCTCTTTTTAAGGGAAGGCATTAGGGTGGAAATAGGAAATTTGAGTTCTGCTGCCCTGAGTTAGCCCTAGGTCCATGGGCGGCCACAGGCCTAGAGTGACAAACCATCCCATTTGCCTGGGACTTCCCCAGATTTAGCACTGTGACCTGTGTCCTGGGAAACCCCTCAGTCCCAGGCAACCCAGGATAATTGCTCATCCTCTGTGACAGAGAAGACAGAGAATGAGGTGATTGTAAAGCTTTGCATTCTAACTTTTGGAAGCTCTTATGCTTCCCTCTCATGTTGGGTTTAGGTTCCTGGAAAGTGTTTCTGATGAAGTTTATATGAACTTGCCCAAATATCAAACTGAATTAAACCCTTGTTCCAAGGAGGAAGTTTCCCAGATGCCATACCAAGTGCATTATCCAGTATGTGTCTTTGAATGCTGCATATTTACCTATTTTGAAGAGACTGCATTCAGGTTTTAAAAACAACATCAGCCTCTACCTGTTCTACTCTCTCTTTTTTTTTTTTTTTCCTTTCGAGATGGAGTTTCGCTCTTGCTGCCCAGGCTGGAGAGCAACGGCATGGTCTCAGCTCACCGCAACCTCCTGCCTCCTGGGTTCAAGCGATTCTCCTGCCACAGACTCCCGAGTAGCTGGGATTAAAGGCATGCGCCACCACGCCCAGCTAAATTCACCTCAAAGTGCCAAGAGTAGAGATACCTCCACTGAAAAGTTTGTTGTCAAAAGGAGAGAGGGGGGAGATGCAACAAGAAACACATGCTAGCCTAAGATATTCATCTTCACTTTCCAAGACTCACATGTGAACTGGGGAGAAGGATTTGAAGGGAGTCAAGTAATTGCTGCGTCTTCTTAGGGCTTAGGTGTGACTTCTAGCCACTGGGCGCCAGCTGTTCTTTCCATAATCCACTCAGAGCCAGCCCCTTACAGGCCTGTCTGCTATGGTTTTCGTACTTGAGCTTACCCTTATGGTTTTGTTTTCTTCACTTGGCATTGTATATGTGTATGTGTGTAACTAAACCCTATTTTAAAAATGAGGGAAGCAAGCCCAGGACATAGAAGAGCAAGCCACTGAAACCCGCTGAGGCCAAAAAGACATTTGTGAAACATTCCAGGAGGCGCTCTGGGCAGCCTCTGATTCACTGGCCTCCCTCATCGTCTGCAGCTCCTGGCTTAGGGAAGCTGCCAAAAGCACTTTCTCTATGAGCTGTGGCTCTCTGTTTCCTGGTGTTGCAAAAGGCAAAAGTTCAGGATTGAAGCCTTTACCTTTTCCATGTTTGCTTCTTATACAGCAAATCTTGTGCCGGCTTAGAATTGAGTCCAGGGAACTTCCTTGCCTGGAACACACACTTAGAGCTTTGTAGAAATGACCAAGTGTATCCTTGTCGCAGGCAGCACTCACCAGAGGGTCATGTCCAACATGAATAACCCCCACCACCTCCCCATTCCCGTGTTGACCGTTTGCTTCACCAAGGACACAGTCATTGAATTGTATCTCAGATGCCTTGGCACAGGTGGTTTTTGTTTTGTTTTGTTTTTTGTTTTTGTTTTTGGTTATGTTTTCCTTTATAATGAATAATACCAATTAAGTGTTTCTGGTCACAAATCTGCAGAGCATGGTTTTATCAATTTCCTAACACAGAAGAGAAAGCCAATTATTCCAAAAAGAAAAAAAAAGAAAAGAAAAAAGGAAAAGGAGATGAAAACAATGAAAAAGAAAAAGATAAATGGGAATCTAAATTTAAATTCTGACTCTCTTGGAAGGAAAAACAGAAAAGATGTCCCTGCTTTAGCTTTGATGCATTCCTGCTTCGATGGAGAAATCTTCTGTTTGGGTTACTCCTTTCTGTGGGGACTGGCAACAGTCTAGAGCTGACGAGGTCTTTAGCCTTTTTGAGGCAGTTTGTGGCAGTCTGCCCTAATCCGGCTTGGCCTCAGATACTGCATTTGGAATACTCTGACTTTTCTTTTCTTTTTTTTAAGACGAGTTTCGCTCTTGTTGCCCAGGCTGGAGTGCAATGGCGCGATCTCAGGTGACTGCAACCTTCACCTCCCGGGTTCAAGCCATTCTGCCGCCTCAGCCTCCCAAGTAGCTGGGATTACAGACACCCGCCAACACACCCAGCTAATTTTTTGTATTTTTAGTAGAGACGGGGTTTTACTGTGTTGGCCAGGCTGGTCTGGAACTCCTGACCTCAGGCGATCCATCTGCCTCGGCCTCCCAAAGTGCTGGGATTACAGGCGTAAGTGACCTCCCCTAGCTCTTTTTTTTTTTTTTTTTTTTTTTAATGGAACTATTGTTCTCTCCCTAAAATGTTCTGGAATATTATCCCAAGGAGTATTTTGTTCATCACAAATTTAGATGTTTTGTCTTCCCATGCTCTGCTGAGGACTCTGTTTCTCTTTTTCTCTGCCTCAGGCCTCCTCTGCCCCCAATGTCAAAAGCAGTGGTTTTAAAGAATCTCAACCACCAGTGAAGCTCATTAGCTCCAATGTCAATGATGGTTCAGTATGGTTTGAAATTAAACAACTAGAGGGAGCAGAGAGGCAAGTTGAATCGTGGGTTCCTCGGTTGAGTCAAGTCGCCTGGCTTCTACGATACTGACCAGTTTTATGACCTTGATAAAATTCACTTTCTCTGAGTTTTGGTGTCTTCATCTCCATAAGGAGAGGTTGCACCAAGCAGAGTCTCAGCTTTGACAGTCTTGATTATAGTCTAAGCTGTATTTGTTGTTTTTCAGATAATTTGGGGCTTCTTTCTTTCATTCTACCAAGAAAATATTGAGTTTGATGCTTACATGGCCATGTTTTTGTTTTATGCTTTTTAATTTTTATTTTCACTTATGTTTTACATTAAAAGATAAATTCATGTAGGAAAACTTAAAATAGTACAGAAAAAGAGAAGAAAGATCTCCCATCCCTGATACCCGGTTTCTTCTGCAGAGGTGCTTGCTGTTGCCAGTCTCAGGTGTATCCTTCTGTGGAGATTTGCTGCACATGCATAATATGCCCCACCTTTTCTAATCGCAGATAGTAACATGCTTATACATACAGTTGTGTCCTTTGGGCTTTTCCCCTTCTGGACGATCTCTAAGAAACATTGGAATCATCATACAGAGTTTCTCTAAATGGATGGACCATATCTCCCACTGATGGACATTAAGATCATTTTTAATCTTTTGCAATTATAAACAATACTGTTTTGAATATCCTTGTACAAACTCCTCTGTTGGTATGTGCTTTACTTTGAAAACAAAGCTATCATCTAAGTTCCACTCTTTTCCAGACTCTACAGTTAATAATGAGAGATGTTTAGTCTGAAAGATCAAATCTAAATTAAGTGGAAGAAATCAATGTCTCCACCATTACTTTCTGCGAATATCTCATGTAGGGGCAAGTGTTTTGAAGACTCCCATAGGTATGGCTTGGGAAGAGCTCTTCTCCAAGTCTGAAACTCCCCCAGATTAGGACTCAGATATTAATAAAATCTACTGAGCAATATCTGGTTGCTATGTGGCTTTGAGTAACACAGTACATTGCTGGTGAGTACGCCCAATGCAGCATTTTGTATACCGACAAGGGCAGTCTACCTAAGTGACTGATGATAGACCTACTAGAATTTGTTATGTCAGTAAGTTACCAGGCCTGAGTCAGTTTTAAAATTTTTCAAAGTATCTAAAAGTCATAAAAATTAACATAGGGCTGGGCGCGGTGGCTCATGCCTGTAATCCCAGCACTTTGGGAGGCTGAGGCAGGTGGATCACTTGAGGCCAGGAGTTGGAGACCACCCTGCCAACATGGCAAAATCCTGTCTCTACTAAAAATACAAAAATTAGTGGGGCAGGGTGGCACACGACTGTAATCTCAGCGACTCGGGAGGCTGAGACAGGAGAATCTCTTGAACCTGGGAGGCAGAGGTTGCAGTGAGCCAAGATAGCACCACTGCACTCCAGCCTGGGTGATAGAGTGACACTCTGTCTCAAAACAACAACAACAACAACAACATAGGGTTAACAACCTGTGCCTTTGAAGCCTTTTTTTCCTAACCTGGGGGTTTCTGATACCAGAACTATTGGACATCTTTTTTGTCTTTAGTAGATGTATCAGATACTACCATATTAAATATAACTACTAGTAAGAACATACTTTTACAGAAGGTTCAGAAATGGCTGTTCCTTGAAATAATTATCATTCTTCCATCTGCGCCTCTCTTCCCTGGATGACATAGGTTTCAAGAATTAAACCCTTCTGGATGTCTGGATTTTGTCTTACTTGAATCTGTACTTAAGAGAACTTTTTCCCTGTGACACCATCTGTGCACAATCCTTTACCTCCCACCCCAGGCCTTCAAGTAGAAGTTGTAATTATACTATAACAAGCTCTAGAAGTGAAATACTCATTTCAGGTTTTTCAGCATCAATCATGACTGTTTTTTCTCTTGTTCTTAATCTAAGAGTGTAAGAAATGCCCAACTGGTTTTATTCATTCATCAGATCGTTTCCTGAGCTTTCCCTGTGTACCTGGGATTGGGCCAGGAGGTGAGAATCCTTGGTGGCGGGCTTAATTCTAAGAGGGAAACCTAACTGTCTAGGCAATATACGCTGATATCTTCCCTTTTACTAGCATGTTACTGGGCCCAGAGTTGTAAATCTATCCAGGCTCTCCTCGAACCCTCCCTCTTAGTAACGCAAGCAACATTTGGGTCCCTATTTTGATGGCCTGCTATGTGTGTGGTACTTTTTTGCAAACAATTGAAAGCAGATTGTACAGGGTTGCTCTGAGGCTTCAGCAGTTGTTACTTTTCTTCAGTCTCAGATGCGACAGAAGGTGGCTAAGGACAGTTGGACGGGGTACAAGAGGATCTCGATTTTGGTCTTGGCTCTACTTGCCACTAACCAGGGCACATCCCTTAACCTTTCTGGGTTATAGTCCCTATTCCATAAAATAAGAGGATGGACTAGATAATCTCCCAGGTTCCTTATGTAGCCTAACAGTTTCACATTCCAGAAGCCACACATAAAAATCCATCTCATTTCTTCATACCTCCCTTCCACCAGCCCGTTAGTTCTCATGAAGGCAGGAGCTACTTTTCCAAGTTTAAGCCCAGTGCACGACACACAGCAGGAATTGCAATAACAATTTCCGTGAGTGTATGAATAAAAAAAGAACGTTTTTATCCCATCTTCACCTCCATCCTGGAGAAATTTCTGCCATTGAATTCTTCCTCAAAGAAATCTATTCTTCTCTAGAAAAGCTTCAGTGTTGGTATTGTCTTTCAAATATATATATATATGTTGTTCAAATATACACATATATTATACATTTAATACATACATGTAATATATCGAGGTTTGGGCTACTTAAATTCATTTAAGGAAATTTACTTGTAAATCATATTTCTACATAATATCCATAGCAAACTGAAGATTAAAAATATTTAACTTAAGCCACCGGATGTGGTGGCTTCCACCTGCAATCCCAGCACTTTGGGAGGCCAAGGTGAGAGGATTGCTTGAGCCCAGGAGTTCAAGACCAGCCTAGGCAACATAGTGAGATCTCATCTCTATGTTTAAAACATACACATATATATGAAATATTATAAAAATATACATATATTATTAAGTGTTTTAAAGTTAGTGATACTAAATATAGCAAAACTTGAGAATTTTTTTCTCAGAAATGAAGTGAGTGTATAAAATTATACCTTCTTGTCTTTGATGTTGACCTAGGAGGAAATAGACTGAAAAGCATGGTTTTCTTCATTACATGACATTGCCCAGCAGAAGTTAAGCAAATTTGACTGGTAAACAATTTTGAGAAAAACTAGCACTTTTAAAAATGCATTTTTGTAGAAATACCAATTATAAAATTTATTTAAGGATTTTTAAATTATTTTTGTAAAGTGAAGTCCTTTTTTTTTTTTTTTTTTTTTTGAGACAGAGTCTCGCTTTGTCGCCAGGCTGGAGTGCAGTGGCGCGATCTCAGCTCACTGCAACCTCCACCTCCTGGGTTCAAGTGATTCCCCTACCTTTGTCTCCTGAGTAGCTGGGACTACAGGCATGCATCATCACGTCCGGCTAATTTTTTTGTATTTTAGTAGAGGCGGTGTTTCACCATGTTGGCCAGGATGATCTCCATCTCCTGACCTTGTGATCCTCCCGCCTCCACCTCCCAAAGTGCTGGGATTACAGGCATGAGCCACTGCTCCTGGCCGTAAAGTGAAGTTCTATATGCTGTATGGTTGTTAAATGCAGAAAATAAAGAATTTTCAAAAAATTTAAAATATTTCTCATGTCTTTATCCAGGCACAACATCTTTAGCATTTCTGCGTAATTTTTTTCTCACTAATTTCTCCCTTTGAAGAGACAAACATTTTTTTCTCAATCAGATATTTGTTCCTGAGTTTAGCTCATAGCTCAGGCTTCCTTGCGGCATGCTTTTCAAACAAAGGATTAATGAAGTCCTCTTTATATGTCGGCTCCTGATCTAGGTGCTTTGTGGTACATGTTACTTATCAGTTCACTGGTTTGTGTACCAAAGATCACATGCCCTCCTTACCTCTGCCATAAACACACAGATGAACTGAAAAAGTATACACATGCGCGCACACACGCACACAGATGATCTGGTGAAATTATCTCTTAAGTTGTGATAACCTTTGTGGAATTTGCTTTAGACCACTATGTTCTATGTAAGGCTTAAAGTGTACTCTAGACAGGGAAGTGTGAAATGAGATTTTAACACAAACAAAAGCCGAGACTAGATGAGTCAGGATTGGGGCCAGTATTCGAGCCTCCATGAATTAAATTAAGGTAATAATTACTTAAACAGTAATGGTTAACAGGAAAGTACTTTGGAAGGAATCTCAGGAATCTATACTCCAAAGCACAAAACATTCTGATGGTCTATTTTTGATAAGGTATTGTGGGCCCTGGTCATTAATCTGTATGTTCTTCCCTCCTGCAGTGATGAATCACCAACACCAGCAGCAGATGGCCCCCAGTACCCTGAGCCAGCAGAACCACCCCACTCAGAACCCACCCGCAGGGCTCATGAGTATGCCCAATGCGCTGACCACCCAGCAGCAGCAGCAGCAGAAACTGCGCCTTCAGAGAATCCAGATGGAGAGAGAAAGGATTCGAATGCGCCAAGAGGAGCTCATGAGGCAGGTATGGCCTTCCATGGTGTCTGGTGGAGGCTCCCTGGCCTTGGTGCCAAAGCTGATGGATAGGTAGCTGCTTACCTTCAGGGTAATGCTTCTAGAGAAAAAGAGAGAATAGGGCTCCAAGCCCTACTCCAAGCCTCTTGATTAGAATCTAGTTTCTTCTCTCAGTGTTCTGCCTGCATTTTCAGAACCAAGTTTAAGAGTACAAGGATGAGCTGTATTATCATGGCTGCCTTTGACTTCCACTGCTAGTCTTTAGGAGGAGAGAAAGGAGAAATTAGAGAGTTAAGAGTCTGTTGTTGTGTAACAAATTATTCCAAAATGTAGTTGCTTAAATAGCCATTTCGTTATATCACACAATTTTGTGGGTCAGAATTTAAAAGGGGCTCACCTGGGGCTATTCTTCTGCTCTACATGGCATTGACTGAGGTCATTTAGTGGTATTCAACTGGTAGGTGGGTTGGTCTGCCTAGTTCACGATGGCTTTACCTAAGTGGGTGGCATGATGGTGAGGATTGCTGGAAGACTGGGCTTAGCTGGAACAAAAGCCTGGGATCTATGGTGTGGCGATCTCAGAGTAGTGGTACTTATTACACAGCAGCTTGGGTTTCCAAGAAAAAGCATTCTAAGAGACAGGAAGTAGAAGTTGCCAATTTCGTGGGGCCTGGCTCTGGAAACGGTCATGGAGTCGCTTTTGCCATACTCTTTTGGTCAAAGTAAGTCACAGAGAACTACCCTAGATTCAAGCAGATAGTGGAGTGGATGTTCCTCGAAAGAAATGACAAAGAATCTTGGTCCACCACAGAGCATGAAAAAGAGGGAAACTGAAGGGAGAATGAGAAGGGAAAGTGGTTTGTATATGGACTCCAACAGAGTGCTCTGATTGATGTCTGGGCATCAATCAGGCACTTTTGTGCCATACTCCATTCATTCACTTTTTATTCCCTCACTCAGGAGTATGTTACCATGTGCCCTCTGTGGGTCAGGCTCAGTGCTGTACTTCAAAAACGATTACAAGAGAATCCCTAAAAGAACCTACAGTTCTCTCCCTGTTTCAGTGGCTTGGTCTATGGAAGAGCAGAATTCTTTCTTCTGTGTTGCTAAACTAATATAACCCATGTTTGCAGGTCTCATACTTTTTTTCTGGCTACATTTTGGGAAGAAAAGCTTCAGTTTATTGTTTTAACTTTGCAGACTTTGTTTTGTGACTCACATGAAGCAAGATACGTGAATAACTTCCTTTTGCTACTTTAGAGAAATCAGAGAAATAAGTAGTTTTAACATTCCAGAGAACTTTCTTGGAGCAGAGCAAAGGACTGAGCATGTTAGAGTAAACGCTGTTTTTTAAAAGCTACATTTGATGCTTTCAGAAATACGCACTGACTTCCATAAATGAATAATGTATTTCTCATCAAATAAATTCCGGGATATAAGAAATCTGTATTGTGTGAGGTTTAAAATGCATGGTAAGTTAAAATCATTTCTCAGATATAGTCTTTGAAAATGAGGAAAATGAATATAAATTGTGCTTTGTTGCTCAGCTGAACTTTCCTCCAAATTTGAGGCATACAACTTAATAATTAGGTAACTACAGTTGTCTTTTTTACCCTGAGGATTTATGTTTGAACTTTCACAGTTATTTCAGGCTAACGGTTGTTTATACTGATTTTAGATATATAGTGTCATATTTCTTGATGGGAAATAATTGTGTTATTAATGGTTTTCTGTCTTTGAATAATAATTTTATTTGGAATAATTTTTCTATTTTATAATGTAGGGTAAACAGTATTCCAACAGCATTTTACACAAAGATGTGACCATTCTACAAAGAATGACCTGCTTCTCTGTTTTTGCGGTTGTGTTTCTCTTTCTCTTGCTTCCCCACCTTCTTTCCCACAGAAAGTATTTCTGAAAAGGAGTGGGAAAAGTGCCCCAAATTGTTTCCTTTATTCTAGCTGTAAGTGCCTTTGAACCAGGATGTAGTACTGATGGTTCATATTACAGAAATGCCAACCAAGTTCCTTAAATGCTGATCCTTGGAGGCTGTGGAACGCGGGGCGTTGTGCTGCATCTTAGTGAGCAATTGCAGTGTGTATGAAGCAGGAGAAAAGATTGTCCAGATTTGCTCACAGAGGCTCACGTAGTTCAGCCTTGACTCTGTGTGTGTGTGTGTGTGTGTGTGTGTGTGTGTGTGTGTTTGTAGTTAGGAGGAGATGGAATGGTGGAGTGGATGGTTCTGGTGTTCTGATGCCTTTTTATTTTTGTTATGGAGTACAGGAAAAGGTCTAAATAGACTTTTTAATCATGACAGATTTCTTCCACATGCAGAAGCAGCATGCTCCTGATTGTCAAAGATAGGATTTAAGACCATATAATTAATGGCATTGGAGTGTTCTATAATAGTTTTCTGGGGCGTTTATCAGGATGCCTGATTATTCAATATTCAGGTGTGGACTGTGTGTTTCATCTTGGTGGAGTTTTTGAACTCTTTTGGTGATTCTCTGCTTCACTTTTTGAACCTAAGCCATGGCAGCAGCGGGAAATGGACTGGAATTAAAAGTGCTCTTTGGCTCACTTGTTTAGTTGCCTTCCAGCATATGGTAGGAATTTGGAGAGATGGGGGAAATGGTGGTCCTGGTGAAATTTAAAGATTATCTGTAGGCTTCTGTTTGTTCTGTCTATCCTACCCCTATGTCCTGGGTAGTCAACAACTGCCTGAATATCCCTTGCTCAGTGGACAGTTTGTAATTACACTGGCTCTCCTCTTGCTTGTAGGCGGCCTTAATTGCACAGCCTGTCTTCTTGGGACCCATGCCCTGCAGGTAGGCCTAGACCTACCTGCCCTTCTACCATCCGAGCCTCTCTGGGAGCAAGGCCCCAGGCTATGCTCTCTTTCTACAGTAGAAAGGGAGGCTGGCAAAATTTAATAAGTAGATGAATTTATCCCCTAATTATTAATACATTATCACTGCGGTCTATAGTTTATCATTCTTGAATGATACGACGAATCTGAAAGGTCCCTATGGAGAATATGCTATATAAATATTGTTTCAGTTTTCTTCCTGTTCCTTCTGCTATGCCATTATTCCACTAGGCATATAGTTTGATGATGTTGTGCCATGAAAAAAACAACTCTTTGGTCCTCATTGCATGATTTGATGTATACCGCAATGCCAAAGGTTCACCTATTAACTCATTGGCATTGAAATCATGCTAGGATATTAACAAAATGGATCTGAGGATCTTTGATTACAACTCTAAAGCGAGCCTTCATTATTTCAGTACGGAAGCTCGTATTTTTTCCTTCCTTCATTCCTTTATCTCTTCATTCATTCAATCAATATTTATTTAGTAGAAAATAATAGACAGGTAAATGGGACGTGACTGCCTTCAGATAACTTGTATTTTAGCAGAGAAGGAAAAATAATTAACTCTAATCCAAATTCATGGCCAGAAGGGTAAATTAAAACCATTCCCTGCTTCGGAGGGACCCAGTGGCTACCATCTTTGACTTTCATTACTGGAATTGAGACCAGATGCACCTGAGCAGAGTTCTGTGAAAGTGAGCATCAGATACTCCTTTTTCTTTCCACTGACCCCTCAGGTCAACAAACTGTTACCATCTACAGAATTAGGATCAAAAGAGCCAGTAAGGTTTGCTATCTCTGCTGATAAGGAATCTTCCGAAGTAGGAGAATTTTCTTAAATGCGGTCCCTCCAATTTAGCATTGGCTGCTGTAGCAACAGAGCTGAGCTACTTGTATCTGATAATTGATGAATTGTCTTGAAATATGGCAGACACTCCAAGTAGAGGGGTACCAGGGAACATGAGGGGATCCCACCAGGCCTGCAGTACACAGCCGTATCAAGAAAGTAGACCTCTTCCCACTGTCAACAGGCATCTACCGTGGAAGACATAAAGAGTGCATTTTTGTGAAAGGAAGTCTTTTGTCCGTGATAGAATTTTCTTTTATTTTTATTGAATTTCCCAAAGGCTGTGAGGCTCCTTCAGGTTCACCAAAAAAATGGCAACTCTAGAAAAAAAAGCAATTCTTATTGAAGGTTTGCTTTCTCTTCATTTTTTAAAGGAAATTAAAATTTTGTTTGTTGAGGTTTTTTTTAAGTAGAAAAAAATTTTAATTCCTGACTAAGTGTGGTGGCTGATGCGTGTAATCCCAGCACTTTGGGAAGCCAAGGTGGGGGGATCACTTGAGGTCAGGAGTTCGAGACCAGCCTGGCCAACATGGTGAAACCCTGTCTCTACTAAAAATACAAAAATTAGCCAGACATAATGGCAGGTGTTGGTAGTCTCAGCTACTCAGGAGGCTGAGGCAGGAGAATCGCTTGAACCTGGGAGGTGGAGGTTGCAGTGAGCGGAGATCGAGCCACTGCACTCCAGCCTGAGCAACAGAGTAAGACTCTGTCTCAAAAAAAAAAAAAAAAAAAAAAAAAAGAATATATATATATAAAAATTACTGAGTTACTTTTGTGATTAAGATTTTAAAAAAGTATTTTTGCCAAGTGCAAGAAGCCAGACTTCCACCCAAAACTACATCCTGTATGATTCCATTTATGTGACATTCTGGAAAAACAAAACTATAGGGACAGAGAAGAGATTAGCACTTGCCAGGGTTGGCAATAGAGAAAGAGGAGACTCCAAAGGGGCAGCATTGAGGAATTGTGGAGCAGATGGCACAGTTCCGTATCTTGGTTGTGGTGGCTATTTCACAGCTCTATGCATTTGTCAAAACTCAGACATGTATACCACAAAGAGTGAATTTTACTGTATGTAAGCAAAAAGATAATAAAAGAAAATTAATTGCTATACACAAAAAGACAAAACATATGTTTATGGTACACAATGTATAAAATACTAAGCAACAAAAAAGGAAATTATAATCACCTATACTCTTACCTAGAAAGAGCAACTGTCAATATGTTGATGATTTCTTTCTAGTGTTTTTGTATGTATCATGTGTATCAATGTGTCTACTTTGTTTTTTAAAAGACAAAAGTGGTAGCATACTTTAATACTGTTTTGTTGCCTCTTCTTAATATATTGAGAAATGATTTGTTTATTCTGTGTCAGCCGTGAAGTTGTGCTGTGACTTTGTATGTACCCATTCCAAGCGCCTAGAATCCTTTCTACAACAGGCCGTACATAAATTTTTAAAAGTCATGAGCCACACACACCCACAATGACTACAGAATATTCTGTTGTTACAACTGAAAAATTCAATGCAATATTTGCTCAGTATCCTAAAAGGCATGATTGCAGCTTTACCAAATGAAGTGGGAAATTGTAGTCACGGGTAAGACATTGAGAAACAGGCTTGTCAGTGCCTGTTTATCTAAAAGAACAATTCCTTGACATGAAAACAGGCATATGGCTTTACCTGAAGGAGTATTTCTTTTCATGTGTATTATTCATTTAAATATAATGGTTTGGGGCCATCTGTCTGGAAGATTTTAAGCTCGAGGACCAGAACCTGGAAGATGAGTAAGTGGCAAAGCCTTAGCTCCCCCTTGTCCCTTCAATGGGGCTGCCTTGTAGAGAAATCATTATTCCCAAGCAAATTCAGCCCTGCTTTTACCCTCAACCTTTTTTTTTTGGAGTGGGGGTGGTTGAGGGACAGGAGAATGCAGTTTGTGAAACAAAAATGCTGACTAAGCCTGGTTTCCGGTCACCGGGGCAACAGGGACTAGGAAAGAGGGAGGCCTCGGAATTCTTTTGGCAGGTCTGTGGGATTTCTGCCGGGCTTGACAGCCACCAGGCCAGGCGGGCCAGCTGGCTGACCTCGCACAGCCATCCTGACAGAGGGCTCCTGGAGGGGGACACACCTGGCTGTGAGCAGCGCTGGCCTCGGGAAGGTTCTGAGGCTGGGGTTTTTTTTTTTTTTTCATGCAAAGAGTAGCTTTTTAGCGAGCTAGGCAAGTGTCACTTTGGAGCAGATCATGAAGCATAAATGTAGGGCTATTTCATAGCCTTTGCTTCAGAACAGAGGACTATTTAAATTTTAGAAAAGCATTTCATAGCATTAGGTTTCAGACTTGACTGGGTTAGCAGAGGTCATGTAGTCTAACATTTTGTGAATCTATAAATCCCTCCGTATAAGCTTGGCTATTTAAGTTCATTCATTCATATATTTGTTTTACAAATGCTCTAGGCATTAAATGTGCAACTGTTAACAACAGACCCAGCCCCTTCCCTCACAGAGCCTCCATTCTAGCTTGTGTCAAGTGTTTTATTTGCCTACACGTCCCAGAAATAATCCATTTTCCAAAATGTCCCAGTGTGCCCTTGTTGTTGAATAATAGTATCAATTCAAGTCTTTTTTTTTCTTTTTCTTCTTTTTGAGACACAGTCTCACTTCATCACCCAGGCTGGAGTGCAGTGGCACAATCTTGGCTCACTGCAACCTTCACCTCCCAGGTTCAAGTGATTCTCCTGCCTCAGCCTCCTGAGTAGCTGGGATGACAGGTGCGCATCACCACGCCTGGCTAATTTTTTGTATTTTAGTAGAGACGGGGTTTAGCCATGTAGGCCAGACTGGTCTCGAACTCCTGGCTTCAAGTGATCCGCCCACCTTGGCCTCCTAAAGTGCTGGGATTACAGGTGTGAGCCACTGCACCAGGCCTCAGCCTTCTTTTTTTTAAGTGAAGACAGAAGAGCATCTAAATTATAATGTTTTCTTTAATGTGATTTGAAGGGACAACAGAAACCAATTGTGGAATAATACAAATTTGTTTTATGCACTCTGAGTAAAAAGAGCAACAAATAGACCATAGATAATAATGACAGACTTAATAAATGCCTTCCTAAAAGTATTGCAGTTTCGATTGTTCTTTTATAGGGACAATGTGGCAAGTGAGCATTAGTGATGAGTTGTTTCAAAAAGAGAGTCTCCGGGAAGTGTGACAGTGCATTTCTAGAATCCCTTGGCACTGAATTAAAAAAAGATATACATCAGTAATTTTGTTTTGTCTCTCCCCCGCCACCCCACCCCGCCCAGTAAAGAAGATAAATAATTCAGCATTCTCTCTCTGAAGTCCTTCAGGGTTTTGGCAGAGAAAGCAATTTCTCTGCATCCAGAATAACTATTTTAATACTGGGATTTCACAATACTGTCTTTTTTTTTTTTTTTTTTTTTTTTTCATTTTTTTTTTCTACTTACCCCACCCTTTATAATTAAAACAATCCAATCTTCCATTTTTGCAGAGTCCCTGGCCACACACACTTAAATCAAGCAGAGCAGCCTCTGAAGAGCTGATTGTCATTTGTTTCCCTTTTGAAGTGCATTCTGGTGAGGGCAGGAGCTGGCTGGCAGAGTGTTCCCTCAGCCAAGACGGGACAGAGCTACAGATGCTTTCAGCTGCTGTTTACTTTCTCACCTCCTCTGTTGGTTTATTCCACAGGCAAGCTGCAGGCCAACGACCTGGAAGAAAAGGAGGTTTGAGGTTTGCTTCCAGGGACACCTTCAGCTCACAAATCATCATTTGTCTTTCACATGCTTACTTCTCCAGATATTTTACATATCACCCGTCCTCCAGCTGCTAGGAAAGGGTGTTTTTAACCCATAAATAATTACTCACTTCAGAGAGCGAGATAGATGACCACAAACTCACCAAGAGATTCTTGAGCCCTTATTTTGCAAGTCTTTCCACCCCAAGCTTGGACATAGACAGAAAATAAATTTGTCAGAGGAGGGTTGCATCAGGGTTAGCAGGGCGAGCTTTCCTTCTGAAAAGTGCCCTCAAAATCGGAATTTATAACTTTGCTTGATGGGTTGTGAATTCCTAGGACATGAGCTCCACTCACATACATTGAAAACTATCATTGAATATGTCCAGTTCATTCTGTTGCCTTGTTCAAGGGAGGAAAACTATGTTCAGGAAAGTTAAATCGGCTGTTTCATAAAATTTACTCTGACCTGTGAGGTAGAGGGGTTGGAATTTCTATTTTATAGCTGGGAAAACAGGCTCGGAAAAATGAAATAACTTGCCCAGTTCTCATAGCCAGTAGGTGAAAGGATTGACAATTTGAGGTCTGCCAACCTCAACTTGTCTTTCTCTGCCTCACTGAGACTTTGCCACAAACTGGGCCTCAGTTTCCTTATCTATAAAATGGAGATAACTGGGTTGTCATGAGGATGAGATGAAATAGCATGTTTTTTTTCTTCTTCTTTTCTCTCTCTCTTTTTTTTTTTTTTTTTTTTTTAAGACGGAGTCTCGCTCTGTAGCCCAGGCTGGAGTGCAGTGGCCGGATCTCAGCTCACTGCAAGCTCCGCCTCCCGGGTTCACGCCATTCTCCGGCCTCAGCCTCCCGAGTAGCTGGGACCACAGGCGCCCGCCACCTCGCCCGGCTAGTTTTTTGTATTTCTTAGTAGAGACGGGGTTTCACCGTGTTAGCCAGGATGGTCTCGATCTCCTGACCTCGTGATCCGCCCGTCTCGGCCTCCCAAAGTGCTGGGATTACAGGCTTGAGCCACCGCGCCCGGCCTTTTTTTTTTTTTTTTTTTAGATGGAGTCTCAGTCTGTCGCCCAGGCTGGAGTGCAGTGGCGCAACCTCGGCTCACTGCAACCTCCGCCTCCTGGGTTGAAGCAATTCTCCTGCATCAGCCTCCCGAGTAGCTGGGACTACAGGCACATGCCACCATGCCCGGCTAATATTTTGTATTTTTAGTAGAAACAAGGTTTCACTGTGTTAGCCAGGATGGGAAATAACATGTTAAAGGGCTTAGAACAGTGTTTCACACGCAGTAAGCAATATGCAATTTTTAGCTAATATCTCTGCCTCCCACACCATTTAACACTATCAGTAGCTTGTTCTATTGACTGCCTCACTGTGCCAGGTCCATTATAAATATGCTTTCTCATCTTTGTAGCATCCCAGCAAGATCAGTCTTATAAACCACCTTTTTTTTTTTTTTTTCCAGATAAACAAACTATCAAGAAAGGTTAAGAATTTAGTTCAAGATGCCACAACATGTAGTAGCTGAACTGGGATTTGAACTCCAATCTTTCTGGTTCCAAAGACAGTTTTTCTCCTGTGCCATGCTGCCTTTTCGGTGCCAAGCTCTCGACATGTCTAATAGCATTAAACCCCAACTACTGTTTGAGAATTCCAGTGGCTAATAGCCTGGAGAATTGAGAAGCAAGCAGTTCCTGCATTGAACTGATAACTAGAAAGCCCTTCATCGTATCTGCCTCAAATCTAGGCTAGAAGAGATCTTCCTTCTTTCCTGTGACAGTTCATTAATAGTTTGAGAGCCACTGTGTGCCCTTCTAGTCTTCCCCTGTGGTTAAATAGCCCCATGCTTCTTCATAGGATGTGATGCCCTGACCCGTTGCTATCCTGATTGTTCTCTGGTCACTCTTTGTAAAGATTTCAGTTAAGGTAAAGTGTTGGGTAGGGACCTGGATGCAGCCTTGCACTTGAAGGTTGATTGGAGGAAGAGGTCAGTTGGAATAGCTAGAGGAGCAGTGATGACCTGCTTCTTGAGATGGAAAGTAGGTTTTGAGCTTGGTCTAGGAAACTGAAGATTTGTTTGGAGGGCAGGGTGGACACAGAGGGGACCCTGGAAGGGATCTTTGAATATACCTATTTAATTGGAGCACAGTGGGAAATGAGTGACAAGCCAGCTTAACGTTTGTTTTCCTGCCTCGACTAGAGGGGGCAGAGGAAGGATGGGGCGCTGAGTGAAGCCAGCTGCACCACTGATGCTCAGCGGCAGAGGCCTGGAGTCATGCCTTCAGCCAGCCTTGGCCAACTGTCACCCCTCTGTTTCCATGGAAGCTTACTTCATCCCGTGCCTGTCTTTGCCTTTGCTTCAGCTGCTTTAGTTTCATCCGTTTTGACTGCTGCTGTTTGGTCTAAGTCAGATGTTTGCATTTTTACCCATGCAAGAGTAGTGGATGTCACGTGGCAGTCCAAATCCTACTGGGTCTGGGCTTTAATTTTATACCTACATTTAGTATAAAACAAAACCTTCCCCTGTTTGGATGGGAACATGTTGGTGAGGTTACCCCTTTTATTTTCAGACCTCGGGTTTTGTACTGTTTCTTTTTCTCTTTCAGTTCATGAGTTGAAATAAGAAAGTATTTTCATTCAAAAAAAGGCTAGAATTTTTAAAGTTCTAAATACAGAACTTGTAATATAAAGTTTAAGTGAAATAAAACATCTCGCTACTCTCCATTTATATTCAGAACAAATTTTATGTTATATAAAAATGGTTTATAAACCTCTCCTCGTTTGAAAAAATTGTTTTCTTAGCCTTGGTGACCATTATGAATTTCACACTTTGGTTTAATCCCTCCAAGGTGAAAGTTGACCAGGAAGAAACCTCTCACCACTTAAAGTGGATCAGTTCCACATGACAGTGTGACTTAAAATTGTTTATTTTGGTTTTTTGAGATTGGAATTCAGAAAATGAAATAAGAATAATAATTCCTTCAGCATTTATTATGTGATCTAAGCACCTTGTAGTGTTATCCTGCTTTATCATCACAGCAACCTTCTTGGGTGGGTGCTATTATCATCCCCACTTTACAAATGAAGAACAGAGGGCTAAATAACTTTCTGTTAGATAGCAGGACCAGGGTTCCAGTTCAAGCATCTAGCTCCTGACCACTTGGCCCTCCTGCTCATCCTATGTTAGGGGCAGGAAAGAATGCAACAGGACCATTTCTTGAGGATGGAGTCTTCACCTGGCTAGTTGGGTTGTATACAACAGGCTATTATTTCACTCATATTCGTGATTGAGGTGAGATTGCATGTTTTTAGTTTGTATTTCCAAGTACCCAGTGTATGCCTAGCACTGTTAAGGTAGTTGGGATGTAGGAGTGAACATGACAAACAAGGACCCTTCCCTCGTGGAGCTTACATTCTAGTAGGAAAGACAGAGAATGAAGACCTAAGTTGCATTGAAGAAAATTAATGCAGATTAAGAGACAGAAAAATGACAGGGGTGAGGCTATTTTAGGCAGGAGTGACGTAGGAGCATCTCTGAAGAGATGATATCTGTAAGAGGCAGGCATTAAGTGAGGGAATAAGCTTTAGGAAGATCCGAGGAACATCTTGCAAGAAGAGGGAACAGTTGGTGCAGGTGCAGGAGGTGGGAGGAGCAGCAGAGGAACTGGGAGACTGGAAGAGGGTGAAGGAGGGGAGCACATCAGAGACATGGGAGGAAAGGGTGGCCAGTGCTGTTATGCAGGGTGTGGTGGTCTGCAGCGAGGACCTGCCTCTATTTACCATCCAGGTGGAACAAGAAGCAGGTGGCTTTAGAGCAGGGGGCCACATGAGCTTTACTTTGGCTGCTATGTGAAATAACTTGTGACCGAAGAATGATTTTGGAATAATCTTAGACAAAGTGTTGTATTATAAATAATAACTTTCTCAGACTGGCCTAATTTATATTTCAAAGCTATTATTCAGGCCGGGTGCAGTGGCTCACTCCTGTAATCCCAGCACTTTGGGAGGCCAAGGCGGGCAGATCACTTGAGGCCAGGAGTTCGAGACCAGCATGGGCAACATGGCGAAACCATATCTCCACTAAAAATACAAAAATTAGCTGGGCATGGTGGCACATGCCTATAGTCCCAGCTACTCAGGAGGCTGAGGCACGAGACTTGCTTGACCTGGCAGGCAAAGGTTGCAGTGAGGCGAGAGCACGCCACTGTACTCCAGCCTAGGTGACAGGGTGAGACTCCATCTCAAAAAAAAAAAAAAGGGGGCAGTCATTCTGGGCACATTCAACACCCTTTCTGATTTCTCTCTCATTTGTTAGTCAGTTGAAGGTAGAAAATGATACTGTGAGCCCCCTACAGACAGAAGGCAACATTTGCCCTTAGGATGACTTGGTGGTTAAGTCTTCAGGGTAGTTAAGGAAACATCAGGGCTGGAGAATAGAGCTTCTGTTCTCTTTGATTTAAAATAGATGGAACAAATGTGAAATGGCACAGTGAAACATTTCCTGCAATGTAGTATAGGTTTTTCAGCTTTGGTTATCATGAATAATCCTTTAAATTTTATTTAGATATTTTATTTATATATTTAGACACACACAAACATTATTTTCTGTTTTATTTAGTAGAAATAGCTAGGAGTAATTTAAATTAATAGGAAAGTTTAGAACTATTTGTTTTCTATCTAATTTTTGATATTTGTTCTTATTTTATATATCATTACAGATAACAATTCATACGTGTTATACATAATGTATTTTTTTTATCCCATGAAGTTCCAGAAATGATTCTTACTATATCTAAATTTAGAACTCCTGGTAATTGCAGATTCAACTTGTATTCTTTTTTTTTGAGACAGAGTCTCGCTGTGTCGCCCAGGCTGAAGCACAGTGGTACAATCTCAGCTCAATGCAACCTCTGCCTCCCGGGTTCAAGTGGTTCTCCTGCCTCAGCCTCCCAAGTAGCTGGGACCACAGGTGCATGCCACCACGCCCGGCTAACTTTTGTATTTTTAGTAGAGACGGGATTTCACCTTGTTAGCCAGGGTGGTCTCGATCTCCTGACCTCGTGATCCACCTGTTTCGGCCTCCCAAAGTGCTGGGATTACAGGCTTGAGCCACTGCCCAGCCTCAACTTTTATTCTTAGGACTTATGTTGATAAAGTTTTGTCAAATAGAAAGGAATGCAGCCATCTCATCAACTTTTATATTAAAAGTGTCTTTGTTTAGAGGTAAACTCCCACATTTATTCAGAATGATTGAAAAATGGAATATTCTAGTAAAGTTCATGTTTTTGGATAATGAGGTTATGAGTCAAAAGATTCTTGCATTTATGGTTAATAAAGTACTAGAAATTTACCATTGACAAGGTACATTTTTTCAAACTGTGGCTCAGGGTATGTGAGTGTGCTTGAGGGATGGGGACTGGTGGGGTCCAGGCTTTTTATGCCAGATTCAATCCTTGTTGCTCCTTCTGAGGCTTTCAGGAAAACTTTGGTTGGATAATAAGGTTTCTAATGCACCCTGCCTGCCATGTTAAAAACAACTATCAGAAAGTCATTTGATTTTTCTAGGTTTATTCAGAAGGCACTTCCAAGATTTAGATGGTGAATGAAAATAACTTCTTACCAAAAAAAATCTCCATTTTTTGGTTTGCTTTTTATAGATTCCTGAATAAAATTTGTTAGTTAAGTATTCGATTATTTGCAATTTAGATGAACAGAAGTGAGCCAGAGACCCTTTCCAGCTAGAAGATTTATTTCAGTATAAGTTAACAATACAGTTGTTGTTTTTTTTTTAATCAATCAGTTCTCTCATGGTTTGTAACAGCACAACGAACTCTAGTAACTGAAAATTTTTATAGCCGATGACTTCACTAGGACTTGTCTAGACAGCAGTTACCCTCTAAAGTCACAGCATGTTAGGGCTGGAAGAGATCTAACAAAGATACTGTAATTTAGAAGTCCTAAATGTTCTGTTTGCCATTGTAGCCATGGTTTTACGGTTTGAGGGACAGTGAGACCAATGACTTCAGCATGGAAAGTGGGAAACTGATAGGCATAAATATGGGGAAAGGCCTAACCTTAGTTTGGGATGCAAATGTAAACATATAAAAGTATTCTCTGGAAACAGCAGCAAATTTGAAAGGAATTTGATGTCTGGTTATGTTTGTCAAAAAGGAGAGACTCCTGGAGATCATACCTAGAGAAAGTAATTGCAGTCAGTAGATTTCTAGCATTTTGGATGGACTCTCCTTGGCAATGTAATGCTAGCTTTTATAAAATAATGTTTATATTATTTGTTTTTGCTAATGAAATCCATATGCTGTGAAACAGTTACTTGTCTGTGGGATTTGGATTGGATCTACATGTTTCCCCAATCTTCAGCATTTTAGTCAACGAAGTAGTCAAATGGATTGACTTTTTTTTTTCCTTTTTTTTGAGACAGCGTCTCACTCTGTCATCCAGGCTAGAGTGCAGTGGCGTGATCTCTGCTCACTTTAGTCTCAACCTCCCAGGCACGAGGCTCCTCCTACCTCAGCCTCCCAAGTAACACCAGTCCCAGCTAATTTTTGTGTTTTTTGTAGAGACAAAGTTTCACCATGTTGCCCAGGCTGGTCTCGAACTTGTGGGCTCCAGTGATCCGCCCACCTCGACCTCCCAAAGTGCTGGGATTATGGACGTGAGCCACCGCCCCTGGCCACTGATTGGCTTTTCAAAGTAAACTTTCAACTCATTGTTTTGCTTTCCTGTCTGTAAACATAAAACTGCCAGATGCAATTTAATGTAGAGCCTGTACTCTGTAATTCCACAGTTTTACTGGCCTGTAAGTGGCAAAGACCAGAATGTACCTTATAGTCCAGAGGAATCTGATTGCTTTGATTGATGTAGATTTGGTTTGAGAACCTGAGATAGAAATAGCCTTGTCTCTGAGAAGTGTTTTGAGAGGACTTTCTATGATTTGGGTGTTTAAATAATTGCATGGGTGGGATGATTGCAACAGTTAAGTGCCCTTAGGTCAAATAATAGCTGAGCTTCCCATTAACTTTGTGAATGTGAAGTGACTTATGTCTGTAAGACTTTCTTCAGAGAAAGAATACCAATGGTTGCCTGGTGATTTTGACTTGCTGGGAGTAAATACACAGTGCTTTGTATTTGGTGAAAAGTTTTTGTGTTTTTTTGAGACGGAATCTCGCTCTGTCGCCCAGGCTGGAGTGCAGTGGCGTGATCTCGGCTCACTGCAAGCTCCGCCTCCCAGGTTCACGCCATTCTCCTGCCTCAGCCTCCCGAGTAGTTGGGACTACAGGCGCCCGCCACCTCGCCCGGCTAGTTTTTTGTATTTTTTTAGTAGAGACGGGGTTTCACCGTGTTGGCCAGGATGGTCTTGATCTCCTGACCTCGTGATCCGCCCGTCTCGGCCTCCCAAAGTGCTGGGATTACAGGCTTGAGCCACTGCGCCCAGCCTGGTGAAAAGTTTTGAGGTGACATACACTCTGCTCCATGCCTTGTGACAATGAGTGAATGACTCTTGCTTCCCACTCTGACTGTTGTTACTTCTGTAGGAAGCTGCCCTCTGTCGACAGCTCCCCATGGAAGCTGAGACTCTTGCTCCAGTTCAGGCTGCTGTCAACCCACCCACGATGACCCCAGACATGAGATCCATCACTAATAATAGCTCAGATCCTTTCCTCAATGGGTAAGTTAATATTTGGGGGCCACTTATTTTTGTTCTCTTCATTATGTGATCTAGACTATGATATGATCTTTGTTTACATTGGGAAGAGGTGGAGAACTTGAGGGTTGAGGGTGAGGATAAAGGGAGGAAGTGGGAGGGGCTGGCAGAAAATAGAAAGGCAGGGGAAGTCATCCACCTTTTAAAAAAATTTCCAAATTAAAAAATTAGTGATAGGACATAGAGTAAACCCCTAGTCAAGAATTTGAAAATGGGCATGAATTTATATATTTTTTAAACATGATAGTGTTGTTTAGTACTTATACTTGGAAGAATCTTGTGGTTTTATGTAACCAACAGGGGATAAAAGCATGCCATATGGCAAGTTGAGAACAGAACAATTAAGAAATGATGTTCGGCCAGGCGCGGTGGCTTATGCCTGTAATCCCAGCACTTTGGGAGGCCGAGGCAGGTGGATCACCTGAGGTCAGGAGTTCGAGACCAGTCTGACCAACATGGAGAAACCCCGTCTCTATTGAAAATACAAAACTAGCAGGGTGTGGTGGTGCATGCCTGCAATCCCAGCTACTCAGAAGGCTGAGGCAGGAGAATTGCTTGAACCCGGGAGGCGGAGGTTGTGGTGAGCCGAGATTGCGCCATTGCACTCCAGCCTGGGCAACAAGAGTGAAACTCTGTCTCAAAAAAAAAAAGATGATGTTCAGGGTGAAATGTGAATAAGATCTATAGTTTAGTAATTAGTATTCTACAATGTCAGGTTTCTGGTTTTGTTAATTGCACTATGGCTATGTAAGATGTTATCACTGGGGAAGCTGGTGAAGGGTACATGGGAACTCTCTGTACTCTTGCTGTGTCTTCTATGTGAGTTTAAAATAATTTCACAATTTAAAAAGTAATTAAAACAAAGGAGCAAAAAGGAAAGAGAATTTAGCCAGAAATATCTTCATGAGCAGAAGTAGTTTTTAAATCAGATAAAAAGGCAATTCTGTATTTCCTATGCCTTTTCTTCTGCCCTTGCAGAGACATCTGGCAAACAAACAAATACAATGATGAACATTATTAAAGATAGAGAGAAAAACAAACAGTAGCTGAAATAATAAGTAATGGAGGTTTCAAGTTGTTAATTTTAAAGTATTTGAAATACAGAGAAGTACAAAGAATAATGTGAATTACCCATGTACCCACTACCCAGATTTGCCATATTTTCATTTAACCTTATTTTTTAATAAATAAAATATTACAATTAATATTTGAATCCATCCCCCCCACCACTGAAATCTCATTTCTTTTCCCTTCTGTCCCCAGTGGTAGCCACTATTCAGAAACTGGTGTGTGTCCATCACACAGACTTTTATACCTCTTACTGCCTTTAGTGTATGTATCCATAAGCAATATTCTACATTGTTTTCTGTTTTTTTTTTAAGTTTTACATAAATGGTGTCATACTCTCTATGTCGAAGAGTGTTTAAATGGTTATTTTGAGATGAAAAGGAAATCAGTGTCAATTCACTGTGAATGGCCACACCTGATTACTTTCATTTTCATGATGATATGTATTTCAAAATTAAAGCTTTCCTTCCTCCCCAACCTGGAAAGTTGGGCAGAATGGCACAACTACACTTGTTTAGAGCTTTTGTGACTGTGTTTTAATTTTGAGATTTATTTAGTGGGCTCGCATTGAAGTTTCTTCATCTTTTGCTCTGCAGAGGGCCATATCATTCGAGGGAGCAGAGCACTGACAGTGGTCTGGGGTTAGGGTGCTACAGTGTCCCCACAACTCCAGAGGACTTCCTCAGCAACGTGGATGAGATGGATACAGGTAGGAGCAAAGCCTGCAAGCACTTACAGTGGGCTTGTGTTTTTTAAATGTTCTCTTCGGTCATCTCAATTTTCTTTTTCTTTTCTTTTTATAATTTCAACTTTTATTTTATATTTGGGGGTACACGTGCAGGTTTGCTACATGGTTATGTTTTGTGATGCTGGGGTTCGGGATATGATTGCTCTCGTCACCCAGGTAGTGAGCATAGTACCCGATAGTTTGTTTTTCACCCCTTGTTCCTGCCCACTCCCAGTAGTTCCTAGTGTCCATAAAAATGTTGAAAAAAAATGGAATGCTTCATCAATTTACATGTCATTCTCATGCAGGGGCCATGCTTATCATTCCAGTTTTAGTATATGTGCTGCCAAAGCGAGTACGGTCATCTCAATTTTAAAATCCAACCAGAAACACTCAATCTCAACAACAACATCAAATAACAACTGAAAAGCCACTGAACCCCCAGGCACTATTAATAAACTGTAGCCCCTTCCTCATAGATTACACAAGTATAGTTTTACATCTGGGCACAGGATTTTAAATTCTGTGTGTGTGTGTGTTTTTTTTTAAATTCATCTTTGCTCCATCTAGTCCCTTCCTCACAATTGCATCAAGACACCACTGTCTGCTTTGCCATGCTTCCACAGTGGGGTATTCATGCCGTTCTAGTTTTCAGTTGTAGTATATGGGCCACCCTTTCTCCTGGAAAGTGACACTGGTTTATAGTTCCAGTACCCAAATTTTTTCATGTCATTCACTGCATTTGAAAAGCAATTGGGGCCGGGTGTGGTGGCTCAAGCCTGTAATCCCAGCACTTTGGGAGGCCGAGACGGGTGGATCACGAGGTCAGGAGATCGAGACCATCCTGGCTAACACGGTGAAACCCCCGTCTCTACTAAAAAAAAATACAAAAAACTAGCCGGGTGAGGTGGCGGGCGCCTGTAGTCCCAGCTACTCGGGAGGCTGAGGCAGGAGAATGGCGTGAACCTGGGAGGCGGAGCTTGCAGTGAGCTGAGATCCGGCCACTGCACTCGAGCCTGGGCGACGAGCGAGACTCTGTCTCAAAAAAGAAAAAAAAAAAAAAAAAGAAAAGAAAAGCAAATGGCAGTGGGCATTTGGAATGTTGAGCAGCTCAGAGGATTCAAAATTGTCAGTTCCAAATTCCAACATGGTTACGACATCCTCCCTCAGCAATTAAAGAGAAGAGAGTCAGGGTTACTTTTACCTTGTCCCCCAGCCTGTGCATCCTTCAGGTCCAGCCTCAGCAGGCTTCCTGATTACCTTTCTTTTTCTCCTTTTCTCAAGGAGTGAGACTTCTAATTGCAGAAACTGAAATTAGTCTTATTAGCCTTATCTAGACTTAATTATGAAAGTCATAAACTCACAGAAGGTATTCTAGAACCAAAAATGAATGACAGCAGGGTGTCCACTATTTGGAGTCATTCATGCAAGTTCCTCCTCCATTATCATTGATGATAGAAAAGTAATTGTTTTGTATTGAAAATAAAAAATTGCTTCCCCCAAAGTGTTTGCCATAGTGCCTGTGGTTTTTTGCACTCCACTCTTACATGGCTCCTCTTTGTGTTGTGAATCTAAATTGTTGGAAAGACCAAGAGTCAAACTCATAGCCAGGTGTCTTACAAATGCAGTAAATTAAAGCTCCTCCCCCGGTGTCTTTCGTGTAGGTTGTCGTCTTTGCGTTGAGAAGATTGCAAAGACTGTCTTGTGAGGAGTCATAAGTTTGTTACTTCAGTTCTCCTCCCCATCCCCGCCGACAACCCCCTGCCCCTTTATCTCTCTCTCTCTCTCTCTCTCTCTGTTTTTTGAATGTGAGATTTATTTTACTGTCTTTGGAATAGCCTTAGAAAGTGGCTCCTTTCTATGTTTAATAATTGTTTACTATCATCTTCTAAACACTGGGCAGCCAGTAAGGATAAAAAGCAAAGTTAAGGAAAAAAGTTCAGGAGATCTAAATGTAAGTTTGGCATTCAAAAAAACAAAACCATAAAAGAGGATGGATTCTACTCTATGTCTCTTTAAAATAACCTCAAGTGGGTAAGTAGGGAGCATTTTATTTTGAAGCCATAATGTGGAATTAAATGATGTCCTGAAAAGAACATAGTTTCAGCCAACAGGCAGCCTGAGCTGAATCCTTGCTTCTCCATTCCTAGTAGCGCCTTTGGGTAAGTTACATAGCCTCCATGAGCCTCAGATTTCTCACCCATAAAGTGAGAGTGATATGCTCACGGCAGAGTTGTGAGGAGTCATGAGATCACAGAGCCCAGCTCAAAGTGCTCTTCTCCAGTAAGAAGGCTGATGTCACGCACACAATGGACTTGATCATGTCAGAGTGCCAGGTTAACCTGGTTAAGTGAGAGTCAA
The DNA here is from genome assembly GCF_008728515.1 of Papio anubis. Classification (NCBI taxonomy): domain Eukaryota; kingdom Metazoa; phylum Chordata; class Mammalia; order Primates; family Cercopithecidae; genus Papio; species Papio anubis. The sequence continues at coordinate 142,412,817 of NC_044977.1, forward strand.
CTCATTGAGTGTGGGGCCACCTCTGTGAAGTCTTTGTAGGAACTGGACATAAATCTTCTCAAGGGGAGAAATGTAATTATACAGTAACAAGATGAGTAAAAGCTGTGGGGGCAGGCAGAGCTCAAATGTGGCTAGGAAAGATCTGTCAGGCCGTGGACCATGCGCTGGCCACATGCTGAAGGGAAACGAGCCAGCTGAGCACTCCATTTGCAAAACATACATGGAAACAACAGCTGGGCTTGGTGCAAAGATCCAGTAAAAGGAATAACATGAGCAAAAGCTGGGAAATCATCCATCCTTCCAGAATATTCTGCAGTAATCACACCCTTTTAAGAATTGCCTTGTGGCTGGGCACAGTGGCTCACGCCTGTAATCCCAGCACTTTGGGAGGCCGAGGCGGGTGGATCACCTGAGGCCAGGAGTTTGAGACCAGCCTGACCAGCATGGAGAAATCTCATCTCTACTAAGAATACAAAATTAGCTGGGCGTGATGGCACATGCCTGTAATTCCAGCTACTCAGGAGGCTGAGGCAGGAGAATTGCTTGAACCTGGGAGGCAGAGGTTGCGGTGAGCCGAGATTGTGCCACTACACTCTAGCCTGGCCAACAAGAGCGAAACTCCATCTGAAAAAAAAAAAAAAGAATTGCCTTATGTTGTTTGTCTCTTCCACTTTCTAAGTGGATAAACTGCAAAGACCAAAAATATTACTATGAGATTGCAGAGCTGCTTCTATTTTAAGATTGTTAACCTTAATGAAGAAGCTTAGCCAGTATCCTCATGCCTTTAATCCTGAGAAGAAAGGATAAGAGGATTTTTTTTTTTTTGAGACAAGGTCTCATTCTGTCACCCAGGCGGGAGTGCAGTGGTGTGATCTCAGCTCATTGTAACCTCCACCTCCTGGGTTCAGACGAGTCTCGGGCCTCAGCCTCCTGAGTAGCTGGGATCACAGGGGTGTGCCACCACACCTGGCACTGTTTTGTTTTTTGTTGTTGTTGTTTTTCATATTTTTAGTAGAGACAGGGTTTCACCATGTTGGCAAGGCTGTTCTTGAACTCCAGGCCTCAGGTGATCCACCCACTTCGGCCTCCCAAAGTGCTGGGATTAAAGGCATGAGCCACCATACCCGGCCTAGGAATACTTTAAAACAGAGATTTTGCTTGGCTAACAATTATATTTTGAGTATTTGAAAGTTAAAATGGGAAATGAGTAGAAATGAATGATTCTAACTGGAGATAAAGAGAGAAAAAGACATCCAGCACTTCAGATCAGATAGTTTTTTAGAACAGATACTTTTTAGAGCCTCATTTTTATCTGTTACACTCTAGTAAGTAGAAGAAAGTTATTTTGGATTTTGTTTTTTATTTTATGTTGTTTTTCAATATCAGTAACACTGTATTGAGGTCATATTGTTGAATTTGATTTAATTTTTCAGATTACTGCCCTTTGCAATGAAAATACTGTAAAATATTGCCCAGGAATCATTGATATTTTGTGACTTCTAGAAAAGCCATTGTGTTTTGCTATCACCAAAATCCAAATTGGATTATGGTTCCTTCATCATTTGGAAGGATATAATTTTTCTCCTTGGAAAACACAGATTGCTAAAGTGAACTTTCTGCAATTTTGCTTAAAATAGTGGAACTTCCCTGCATACTTTTCAGGAAGGCTACTGCACTTGTAACACACAAAAGATAATTTAACACGTTTTTAAAAAATGACGTTATGGTGGAAGCTGACCTTAGTTATCAATGCTTCTCAATTTTTGAAGTAAATATTATCTCTTCAGAAAATTGTTTGAGACTGTTTGAATTAACCTGTTGTTTTGATATTGTATAATTAATAGTGGCTGAAGACCTAGGTTTTTCTTTCTCTCAGGACAATCAACATTTATCATATTTTTATATGTATATAACTTTGTATATGTCAATGACACCTAGAGCCACGGATGTGTGGCAGACACTGTATGGCACTGTACTCCAACTTTTGTAGAAGGCGCTTATAATCACAATTTCCAGATGGGTAAACTGAGAATCAAGCAAGTTAAGTGTGTCTAAGCTTACACAGTCACAAAGCTCGATCTAATGACACAAAAGTCAGTAGTGCATTCTGTCCCATACTATTACACATAAAGAACCTATATTCTTCATGTCATATCCCAGACACCTACTTTTCCTCTAGTACAGCATTTGCTCACCTGTGTTCTGTAGAACTTCAATTTTATTAGGATACACATACTGTCAAAGTAGGTTTAGGTGATTAAATGGGTTTAGGAAATAGTGGCTTAAAGAAAACAAAAGATTTCTTTTTTTTTTTATTTCGATATGCACTAAAGTTTTTTTTTTTTTCTTTCTTTATTTTTCTTTCTTTCTTTCTTTCTTTTTATTATACTTTATGTTCTAGGGTACATGTGAACTGGCTAGCCATAAATAGAAAGCTGAAACTGGATCCCTTCCTTACACCTTATACAAAAATTAATTCAAGATGGATTAGAGACTTAAATGTTAGACCTAAAACCGTAAAAACCCTAGAAGAAAACCTAGACAATACCATTCAGGACATAGGCATGGGCAAGGACTTCATGTCTAAAACACCAAAAGCAATGGCAACAAAAGCCAAAATTGACAAATGGGATCTAATTAAACTAAAGAGCTTCTGCACAGCAAAAGATTTCTTTACTCTAAGACTCAAAGCCTTAGCATGCTTATATGCATTTTGGCTCATATGCTTGTGAGAAAGGTAGATAGTTGTAGGGTGTAGGTATTAACAGAAAGAGGGAGAACGTCTGCAGAACTCCCTTTATAAATAATGCCTAAAGCCATCAATGAAGATAACTTTTTATTTACCTGGTTAAAAGAAGCTTCCCATCATTCTCTTTGAACATAAAGAAGGATGGTATGGATAAACACAAGTTTACAATGAAACCTGTTGATTATAGTTCTGTAATAACGCGTTTATTACAGACAGGGCCTCTCTACTCTTTTGTAAAACAGTTCTTTACACCCTTGTCATGGGAAGGCACAGATCATAGATCAGATCAACAGTGCCTTTCACATGCTCCTTTCTTATCTCCTTGGCCTTTTCCATTCTGGACCACATCTGTCTAGAAATAATTTTCGATTTCTTCCACATCTCTGTACCTCCTATGAGTAAGAGTCAATAATATGGTAGTTGAAGACATGAAGGTGAGTGTTGTGTTAATACTTGAACTGTTCCTCCTTCAAGAGCCTAAAAGAAGGAATTAAAATGCTTTCTTTTCATTCTGTTATAGGAGAAAACGCAGGACAAACACCCATGAACATCAACCCCCAACAGACCCGTTTCCCTGATTTCCTTGACTGTCTTCCAGGAACAAACGTTGACTTAGGAACTTTGGAATCTGAAGACCTGATCCCTCTCTTCAATGATGTAGAGTCTGCTCTGAACAAAAGTGAGCCCTTTCTAACCTGGCTGTAATCACTACCATTGTAACTTGGATGTAGCCATGACCTTACATTTCCTGGGCCTCTTGGAAAAAGTGATGGAGCAGAGCAAGTCTGCAGGTGCACCACTTTCTGCCTCCATGACTCGTGCTCCCTCCTTTTTATGTTGCCAGTTTAATCATTGCCTGGTTTCGATTGAGAGTAACTTAAGTTAAACATAAATAAATACTATATTTTCGTTTTCTGCAAGCCTGCATTCTTGCGACAGATTATACAGAATTGTGTCTGCAGGATTGATTATGCAGAATACTTTTCTCTTTCTTCTCTGCTGCCCCGTGGCTAAGCTTTATGAGTGTTAATTGAAATTTATACACCAATTGATTTTAAACCATGAAAAGCTGACCACAGGCAGTTAATTCTGAGGGCAGCGTGGTCCAGGAAATGTGCACAAAATCAGACCTGATTTACAGTTTCAAAAACTGTATTGATGACAGTAGTACCAAATGCTTTAAAAACTATTTAACTTGAGCTTTAAAAATCATTGTATGGATAGTAAAATTCTACTGTATGGAATACAATGTAATTTTGAATCCATGCTGGCTCTGATGGCTCTTATTAGTCTGTATTTACAAAGGCACACAGTCTTATTGTAGCTTATCCTTTGTTATTTTACTGCAGAGCATCTAGACAACTTAGTCCCTCCAGCAGGAGAGTAGCAGCAGCAGCATTAGTCACAGTTCTTACACTATAGATCTTGTGAAAGAGACCAGTTTGGTACTAATTATGAGCATTTTATTCAAACAAAAGGTTTTGAAATATTACAACTTGGGATTTAAAAAATTGCAGCTTAGAATTTGATGGTGGGTTTTGTTTGTTTGTTTGTTTTTGAGATGGAGTTTTGCTCTTGTTGCCCAGGCTGGAATGCAATGGCACGATCTCGGCTCACTGCAACCTTCACCTTCCGGGTTCAAGCAATTCTCCTGCCTCGGCCTCCCGAGTAGCTGGGACTACAGGCACCCGACACCACGCCCAGCTAATTTTTTGTATTTTTAGTAGAGATGGGGTTTCACCGTCATCGTCAGGCTAGTCTCAAACTCCTGATCTCAGGTGATCCCACCCATCTCAGCCTCCCAAAGTGCTGGGATTACTGGGATGAGCCACTGGGCTCAGCCTTAATGTTTATTTTATAAAGCACTGTAATTTTGTAGCTGACGATAAAAGGTAGCCAAATGTTTTTGATAAATCAGTGGCAACTGTATTTTTGTCTTTTGAAATAACTCTGAAAACATCAGGACAACATAGATTTCAATCTGATAGCATACCACACACAGTGAGCTGTTGCTTTTTAAATTCTGAAGCCTTGTCAGGTTTGCTTTCTAGATTTCAAGTGTTTAAAATAATTCTATCTATGAAACTGAAGGATGAAGCAGATCTCTGACTGACGTGTAAAAAAAAAAAAATGCCCTTTGAGGGTGTATGGTGGAGAAACATGTTTCTGCATTCAGTAAAATTGATTCCTAAGTATATTATCCTAACCCTGTTTGCTTCAGTTGGTATAAAAAGGCATGAAATATGTATTCAATACCTCTTATGTAACCAAAACCATTTTTTTATTAGCTTTTAAGGACTGAGAGAGCATCATGTTCAACTGGCACGCAGTCTGCCTGCATTGCCAATGAAGTCCTCAACTGTTTAATATTTCAAACTAATATTATTTATAATCTATGAAGTTAATCTTTTTTGAAAGACATTAATAATTTGAGTCTCTGAGAGGACACTTTCAATTTCCATGGGGGACTTATTTGTTGGGGATCTTAAATAAGATTCCTTTTGATCTACCGGAATATACATGTACAGAGTACATTGGATCATGTTGGAAAGAAGGCAAGTGAAAAGGTCAGAGATGAAGTAGCGAAGTTATGGAATATCGTGGAAAGGATACTAGTTGTGAAATGGAAAGAGACGAGTTATAGTACCCCAAAAGCAAAACAAGTAGGAGATGCAAGAGATGCCCCAAAAGGACAAAGCAACAATTTTCTGTTACCACCTTTATTACCGGAAGACTCTGTGGTAGAAGAAAAGAAGGTTTTGGTGCACCTTATGTGGGAGGAGGAGGGGCAGGGCATGCTGATGCTGAGCATGCAGGCAGACAAGAGCGTAGCCTGCTGTTGCCTCCATCACTATGAAGTGACTTCTTTTTCCTGAAGGACCCATGGTTTATGTTCCTCTAATTCCTTTCACTCTCCCTAAGCCCTCTGAGAGAGATGAAGGTAGATGATTTTATTGCTACTAAATTGAAGGGAGCACTATTTCTTTTTGTCTTTTGTTAGCTAAAAATTGCAAAAAGAGTTGTACATTCTTGCTTAAAATAAATAAATAAATAATTAATTAAAAAACAAGGGACCTAACAAAACTCAGCAGTGTTACTGTATTTTTAAAAAATATTTTTATAGACTCATTTTCAGGTTATTAAACGTAAGAGAAACAGATACCCCTCTTTTTTTAAGTAGTTAAATCATTGATGATTTATATTACCAGTTTTTAGAAGTAATTTTCTAGTAAGCTTATGGCATTAGAAAATACTAGAAGTTTTTTTTAGTTAAATTAGTTAGAACATATATGAATGAATATAATAAATATTTTTTTCAGAATGAAATATGGACCCTTTGTGTTTACTAATAGATAAAGCCAGATATAATTTTTTGTTGTTTTTAAGGCCACAAAATACGGCCTTTGTTAAAGAACACTAAAGTTAGAAGTCTAAAGTTAGAGCAACTTTTTAATGGCTATTTCCTATTATTGTAAGTGTTAAAACCCCTGCAGAATTCTTGATAAGGTGCTATTTATACTATATTTCTTATTATAAGACAACTGTCTTTAGCCTCTTTAGTACTAGTCTTTTTAGTACTAAATCAATCAGTAAACATCATCATTTCACCCTCAAATTTTGTCACTGAAAAGGCATATCAAATGAAAAATAATTTCAGAGATCTTTCTTTCAAGATATTTTTTCCTGATATTTCCTGATATTTTGTTTTGAAGTAAATACATTGTCAAAACCTAATTGCAATTCTGTTAAATCTAAGTAATTTGTAGACAGTGTTTCACCATATTATTTAGGATGTGAAATGCCATTTCTTTCACTGATTACACCATATACAGGAAGCAGGTAAAACAGTAAAAACTTGATTGTGCTGGTCGATGCCAGCTTGGTTAAAAAGCTCTCTGCAGAAGTGATCTAGAATGACAGAAGTGTTGCTAATTACAAGATATGTTCTCATGATGTAATTAGAAAGTAACTTCTCAAAGTACAACTTTTATGAAAAAAATAAGCTGTTAGAAAAAGGAAATTGTAGGTTAATTTAATTGGGAGAATGGGCAATTGACAGAGACCATTTTCCTAACACATATATGTGCTAGTACTTTAACTTTTTAAAATTTTACTTCTATGTTTTGTAATATAAAGATTTCTATTTTAAGTTTAGAATGTTATGCGTACCAAAAGTATGCAGCCAAATCGATCAGATCAAACCATTTTACCTGGAGTTTGGTACTGGTTTTTACTTCTCTGATTCTGTATAAGAAAAATAAAGACAATTGAACTTCCACTGGAGCCTTTGGCTTTTCATTATTTGTCTGTGTTCCTTTTACTGGGGGTTTTGGGTGGTACTGAAGATAGGCTTATGTAACCCTCCTGGTAGACAATGAAAGAAAGAAAAATCTGTAGGCAAACAATTTCTTGGCTCCTGTGCCTGGCCTTCAGCATTCTAAATGTTTGCAGAATTCTGGTTTCCACTTTATTTACAAAGTCCACTGAGGTTTTTTACATATATATATGTATATACCTTTAAAAAATAAAAAAATATACCTTTAAATATATATATATATATCTATATATATATTAATTACATTGTCCTCCTAACACCCTCACAGATTTGACAAGACCATCAAAAATACAGAATTCTCGCTGGGCACGATGGCTTATGCCCATAATCCCGGCACTTTGGGAGGCTGAGGCAGGAGCATTGCTTGAGCCCAGTAGTTTGAGACCAGCCTGGGTAACATAGTGAGACCTTGTCTCTACAAAAATATACAAAAATTAGCCAGGTATGATGGTGTAGAATATACAACAAACTCTTATAAACCAATAGAAAAAAACAAACAGCCCAATAGAAATATGGCTCAATAATGTGAATCGAAAGTTTATAGAAGATGAAACTGGGTGGTGACTAATTTACCAACCTCATTCCTAATCAGAAATTTACATAATGACTGAATCCCCAGTGGCTCATAGGCTTGCTGGAACTCTTTCACTGACCTAGACTCTGCCACCTTTTCCTACTGTTTTTTGAAATAGGTTTCCTGTAACTTAAAATTTGAGTTGATAAAACCTTCAACTGTAATTAGCAGAGCGTTGTGTTTAGAAATATTTATTTGTAGGGGTCACAGATAGAATATGTCAGGGAGGCTTAGGTCACAGTAATGCATGGCACATTGGTTTGCAGTTTGAGGACCAGAAGAAGGATGACAACTCTCCTGGTTTCCCCGGGACTGAGGGCTTTTCCAGACTCAGGAATTTCAGTGTTAAAACTGTCCAATGGGCCAGGCGCGTGGTGGCTCACGCCTGTAGTCCCAGCACTTTGGGAGGCAGAGTTGGGCGAATCACGAGGTCAGGAGATTAAGACCAACCTGGCCAACATGGTGAAACCCCGTCTCTACTAAAATACAAAAAATTAGCCGGGCGCGGTGGCGGGCACCTGTAGTCCCAGCTACTCAGGAGGCTGAGGCAGGAGAATGGCGTGAACCCGGGAGGCGGAGCTTGCAGTGAGCCGAGATCGCGCCACTGCACTCTAGGTTGGTGACAGAGCGAGACTCGGTCTCAAAAACAAAAACAAAACACAAAACAACAACAGCAACAAAAAACTGTCAAATCAGGAAACGTTGGGAAGTATGTATAATGTACTCATTGGCAGGATGGGCTACATAATTTGCAGGACCTAGTGAAAAATAAAAATATGGGGCCCGTTGCTCAAATTTATAAGAATTTCAAGATGGTGGCAGCAGAGCATTAAACCAAGCATGGGGCTCCTCTGAGTGTGGGGCCCTGGGTGGGGGCAAGGGATTTATAAAAAAGACAATTGTAAGCATTAATCTGGGAAATTATTAGCATTTTCTCCTAAAATAGCCTCTCACCAAAATTTCCAGGCACCTAGCGGTGTTTCTCATAGTTGGAGAGAGTCAGGTGGGTCTGGGAGCCCTGAGCCTAAGGTAGATTTGGTTTCTCCTGAGGGAACCAAAGAATATAGAATTCTTAAGACCTTCTTTCTTTGACATCCCCCAACATTCTGTCACCAATACCAACCAACCAGCAGAGAGAGAGAGAGAGAGAGAGTCCATTAATTTGATCGTCGGTAAGACTTGCTGAGCTCCTGGCATGTTGAAGACACTAAATAGGCCTAGGAAAAACAAGGATGAAGAAAACTCAATCCCGTGGTTTAATCGGGGCCATACATTATGGGACAAAGAGTTATAGAAGCTCAAGGTAGAGAAGGAAAAGAGGTGTGAACAGTCGCAAATAGGTCCCGATGTTTGAGACTTATTCACCAAGGAATTTCCCAGGCATTTCAGGTAAAGGAGACAGCCTACTTGAAAGCACAGAATTGTAAAACAGGAGTGACATAAGGTCCATGGCCCTGGAGAGCGAGAGTGTGAGGGCAATAAGGTGGGAGTTGAGACCAAATAAAGTAGAATGGAGAGTAATCCTTGAAAAGGTTTGTATGCTTCGAATCAGAGTTGGAATTTATCCTATACAACAGAAGCCATAGGAAGATTTTTAATAGTAGAGTGACTTAAAGAAAACAAGTGAAAAAGTGAAGATGAACCAAAATGGAGAGGAGTTGGTGACCCTCTCCTTGTACAAGGATCTATTTGGTGCTATGAGCATAGGAAGGAATTGAAATTATGGCCTCTGCCTCCACAAAGCTTATATACTACTATGTATTTAGCACAAAGTTAATGCTAATAAAGATCAGGAGAGAAAGATCATTCGGGGGCTTAGTGGTGAGGTAACACCAGGGAAGCCAAGGCAGAGAATTCTGGGGATAGAAAACTGGTGAACAAAGGCCCAGGCTGGAGTACAGTGGCGTGATCAGAATGATTCTCCTGCCTCAGCCTCCCAAGTAGCTGGGATTACAGGTGCCTGCCACCACCGCCCAGTTACTTTTTGTATTTTTAGTAGAGATGGAGTTTCACTGTGTTAGAGCCAGGCTAGGTCTCGAACTGACATCTGTACCATTAGTGATTCAATGCCATCTGCTTTCTCAGCCTCCTCAGAAGTGCTGGGATCTACAAGCGTGAGTCGACCAACGCCCGGAACCCACACTAACCTTTTTCTTGAAAGTCAGGCACTAGTGCCGAGTACTGATCAGCTATAACAGGAGATAGATTGAAATCTCCTGATATCTACTTAACCTATGTACGTCTCATTCTTTATTCTCTTTACCTATAATAGGCACCCTAAGTTCATGCAAGCCAAACTCTAGAATGCATATCTTCTTCATTACCCAACTGAGACAAATGTTCTGACATTTCTATCATTAGGATTGGACTACTAAATCCAGAAAAAGTCCCCCACCTCCACCAAATATCTTCCCTGGGGAATGGTAATGTGCTCCATTGGGCTATAAATGGAGAAAACTAATTTGTGGGCTTAGCAGAAATTAACAGTCATTACTGTCTGCACACTAGAATGATAACCAATTTATGGGATTAGCATAGAGCAAAATAAGAGTTTCAAAACAAGGGTGAGACATTAATTGGGGAAGAGGAGGCCCGGCACATTCCACGTAGCATATTGAGTTCTGGAGAAGGCGGGGTGTGTGAGGGCTAATAAAAGGCATGTGTGGGCAGTCTCCTTTACAATTCACCTTCATTCCGACAACAAGTTAAGTTCAGCACTGTGCAGGTATCCATTAATGCCATGACCTTAGCCAAGTTTCTTAAAGTCTCAGAACTTAAGTTTCTTTTTCTTTCTTTCTTTCTTTTTCTTTTTGAGACCGAGTTTTGTTCTTGTTGCCCAGGCTGGAGTGCAATGGCATGATCTCCTCTCACTGCAACCTCCGCCTCTCAGGTTCAAGCGGTTCTCCTGCCTCAGCCTCTGGAGTAGCTGGGATTACAGGCATGTGCCACCACGCCCAGCTAATTTTGTATTTTTAGTAGAGACAGAGTTTCACCATGTTGGTCAGGCTGGTCTCGAACTCCTGACCTCAGGTGATCCGCCTGCCTCGGCCTCCCAAAGTGTTGGGATTACAGGCGTGAGCCATCGTGCCCGGCGGGAGCTTCAGTTTCTTTACACGTAAAATTGGCATAATAAAAAAAGAGGGGTACAGTGAGAGAGTGCTGAAGATGAAGAGATTTATGTGAAAACCTGTTGTTCACAGGTGGTCAATAAATATTCATTCCCTTCTTTGAGCTTTTCCCTCTCTTGGCCCAGGCCATGTCTTTCTCTGCAGCATTTACCACCATCTAACAGTGAGAGACAACGTACTTTTCCATTGTCCCCATTAACTTGTCAGCTGCATGAGAGCAAGGATTTTGTTCGTTTTTTTACCTAGCACCTTGAGCCATGCCTAACAGAAACCTTTCCTTTGGGCAGTGCCATCTTGGACTTGTTTGCTGTCACTTCCATGACTTGCATTTATAAGGTTTTTGGAAAATGTTCCTTGATGAGAAAATATTCGAGAAAAATTGGATTATTTAGGAAGATGGGCAAACCTGCTCACGGAGAAATTATCTGCTTAGTGACCTGTTATCTGCTGCCCTCTAATGGCTAAGCCGAGTCGCCATTAGCAGGCGGCAGGTGGCTTTGTCACGATGCAGTGAGTGACCAGTGCCTGGCTCAGGGAGTGCAACCAACCAGGGCTGGGAATAGGATGGGGCATTGCTGAAGGGGGAAAGAGAAAGACATGCAGAATACAGACATGTTTGTTTCCTTCTTTGCACTGACCTGTGTGTCCTTTGGTGAGGAGCTCTATGGCTTTTGAGTCAGAATAAAGTTATTAAGTACAAAGAGAGAAAAAAAAACAAACTAAAGTCATTTTCAGAGCAGGGTTCACAGTAGAGTCAATGGCTCACCTGCCTTAGAATTTCCCAAGTTGTTGGTGTAAATGTGAATTTCTCAGACCTGCTGAACCTGAAAGAGACTGAGGTCTGAGACTTTGCATTTGTTCGGTGAGCTTCCAGGTGATTCTGGTGCAGTCACGTCTGACACCTGAGGAGTAATCTCCAAACTTTTTTCTTCATCATGGAGCCCCAATGTATGTATGTTTGCTTGTTTATTTTTTAATGTTATAAATTAAATACAAAATGACTGTTCTAGTGTATTGTGTACATTATCGAGCATTCAAAAAATGGAAATTTTTAAAGAATAAAAAATACATTAAAGTTTACATATGAACTTCACATGCCACATTTTGGATGAGTATAATTTATGCTGATTAAATGTTATGTAACTGATCCTTAGGGTGATTGTGATGGCACAACATTCATTTTCCGGCCGGGCGCGGTGGCTCAAGCCTGTAATCCCAGCACTTTGGGAGGCCGAGACGGGCGGATCACGAGGTCAGGAGATCGAGACCATCCTGGCTAACACAGTGAAACCCCGTCTCTACTAAAAATACAAAAACTTAGCCGGGCGAGGTGGCAGGCGCCTGTAGTCCCAGCTACTCGGGAGGCTGAGGCAGGAGAATGGCGTGAACCCGGGAGGCAGAGCTTGCAGTGAGCTGAGATCCGGCCACTGCACTCCAGCCTGGGTGACAGAGCGAGACTCCGTCTCAAAAAAAAAAAAAAAAACAAAAAAAAAACATTCATTTTCCAAGTTTGTGGCCCCAACATCAATAGGCATCACAAGGCAGCAGGATTATCTGCAGAGGTTTTATTTCTGCTTCAATAGCATCACGGGGAATTCTCTTTCTTCCCCTCTCCCTGTTTTTCTACCTCTTCACAATATTCACATTTGATGCTGGGAAAAGTTGTCATGTTTACTCTCTTAACCAAGCCGATGTTCCTAGTATTGCAACTTCTAGGTAGGAAACTGAGTGTGGACTGGTAAGTGTGTTGGCATCGTACAGCCTGCAATGCCCAGGTGCTTAAGCAAACACACATATACACCCTTGGGACTACTCCAAGACTGAACCAGTTGCAAAATCATCTGCTGTGAAATCCTGCCTAGAAAGAGCTTTCAATGCATGATTAGACTGCAATCTGGCTCTTAATTTTTCTGGGGTCATGGATCTTTAAGAATGCGATGAAACCTTCAGGCTCTCCAAGGCTGGGAAAAAATAATTCATGTGACCATAGGTACCACTTAAGAGAGTGTAAACACTTCTGTAGTTCTAAGTGTGGACTGTGGGCTGGCAGCATTAGCATCATAAAGGAACTTAATAGAAATGCACAGCAGGGCATGCTGGCATATGTCTGTAATCCCGGCATTTAGGCCAATGCAGGAGGATAGCTTGAGGCCAGGATAGGAGACCAGCCTGGGCAACACAGCAAGACCCCGTCTGTACAAAAAGAAAGAGGCTGGGCACGCTGGCTCACACCAGTAATCCCAGCACTTTGGGAGGCTGAGGTGAGGTGGGTGGATCACCTGAGGTCAGGAGTTCAGGACCAGCCTGGCTAACATGGTGAAACCCTGTTTCTACTAAAAATACAAAAAATTAGCCGGGCGTGGTGGGGTGGGCCTGTAATCCCAGCTACTCGGGAGGCTGAGGCAGGAGAATCACTTGAACTCGGGAGGCGGAGTTTGCAGTGAACCGAGATAGCACCAGTGCATCCCAGCTTGGGCAACGAAAGAGAAACTCTGTCAAAAAAGAAAGGAAAGGATAAGAAAGGAAAGGAAAGGAAGAAGGAAGGAAGGAAGGAAGGGAGGGAGGGAGGGAAGGAGGGAAAGGAAGGGAGGGAAAGAAAGAGAGAGAAAGAAAGAGAGAGAAAGAAAGAAAAAAGAGAAAGAAAGAAAAGAAAAGAAAAGAAGCAATGCTTGACCCCCAAGCCTACTGAATCATTAACTTCAGGGTGGGAGCTAGCACTCTGTATTTAGCAAGCCCTCCAGGACTCGAGTTTGAGACCACTCCAGAGCAGTTCTCCAACTTGCTTCCTTATTAGAATCACCTGGTGAGTTAAAAATAAAAAGGACTGATGTCTGATGCCTGGCCTCCAAACTCAAATTAATATACCTGAAAGTGGGGCCTGAACCGGACACTGGGATTTTTTTAAAGCTCCACAAAGGAGCTAAGCTCTGTAGACCCAAGTTTTACTAATCCAGGCTACTTCTCCTCCTCTTCCTCCTCTTCCTCCTCCTCCTCCTCCTCCTTCTTCTCTCTTCTCTTCTTTTCTCTCTTCTTCTTCTTCGTCCCTCTTCTTCTCCTCTTCTCTTCTTTTTTCTTTCTTCCTTCTTCTTTCTTTCTTCTTTCCTCCTCCTCCCCCTCCTCCTCCCCCTCCTCCCCCCCTCCTCCCCCCCCTCCTCCTCTTCCTCCTCTTCTTCTTCTTCTTCTTCTTCTTCCTCCTCCTTCTCCTCCTCCTCCTAAGACAGGATCTTGTTCTGTTGCTCAGGCTGTACTACAGTGGTACAGTCATAGCTCACTGCAGCCTCAAACTCCTGAGCTCAAGTGATCCTCCTGTCTTAGCCTCCCAAAGTGCTAGGATTACAGGCGTGAGCCACTGCGCCTGGCCCCAGGCTACTTATGACAACTCCAAAACCAAAGCATGATAGATAGCACTAAAGAGGAATTTAGCAACAGCCTGACTCAATTGCTCTTACTTACTGAGAAGGAAACTGAGGCCCAAAGAGAAGGGGAGGCTTTCCAAGGCTACACCATTGCTGAGTATCACAGTTAGCACCCAGTTCTCCAGGAAAGGCCACACAGGGAAATATTGAAATCAAAGCGCTACGGAAGAAGCCTGGAAAGTTGAGATGGGCAAGTTTAAAAGTAGCATGGGAGGTTTAGCTGCCGATCATTGACATCAGCCTCCAGGGGATTTTCCCCTTTGGCCCCATCTCATCAGCACTTGCTGCTCCTTTTCATCCAGCACGGTTCATTGAGCTTTCCCTTGCCTGACCAGTGGAGTGCAGGAGAGCTGTAGTTCTGCCATTGGACGTCTTTGTATTGACACTTAGGGGGACAGGCAGGACAGCCAGGTGGTGGGGAGCTTGGGCTTGAGGTACAGGTGTCCTGGGTTTAATGGCTGCTCTGCCACTGACAAGCTCAGTGCAGTTGGCTTGTTGTGCAGCCTCTTCAAGCTTCAGTTTCCTCAGCTTTCAAATAAGGTGATGATAGCACAGCTATCCCTGAAGGACGTGAAAGGACGGTGTTTGTACCGGAGGGAGAGCTCTTGGAGGGGAGGTGGGCAAGGAAGAAGGGACAGGATCGGCCCGTCACAGAGCAGAGATCGTAGGGAGTTGCCTTTTCTTTTAACTCTGAGGATTATAGAAACCTGCCCCTGCATTCGGGCCTCTTCCACCCAGATGAGGCAAAGCCACTGAATAGAATGACTCGGGAAATAAAGAGCACAGGAGTAAGCACAGGCTGCTGTGTACAGTTCTCTTCATGAGAGGTGCTTTGAGTAATCGCATAAAAATACTGATACTGATTATATTTTAGTTGATCGTTTTCCCTAATTCAGGTGAAATGAACAGTAAAAATTATGCCAGTAAAAAAAGTAACACTTCGGCCGGGTGCAGTGGCTCACTTCTGTAATCCCAACACTTCGGGAGGCCGAAGCAGGTGGATCACTTGAGGCCAGGCGTTAGAGACCAGCCTGGCCAACATGGTGAAAACCTTGTCTCTACTAAAAATACAAAAATTAGCCGGGCGTGGTGGTGGGCACCTGTAATCCCAGTCACTCGGGAGGCTGAGGCAGGATAATCGCGTGAACCCAGGAGGTAGAGGTTGCAGTAAGCTGAGATCGCACCATTGCACTTCTCCAGCCTGGGCTACAGAACGAGAGACTCTGTCTCAAAAACAAAACAGTCAAAACAAAAAAAACCCAACAAACAACAACAAAAAACACTTTTTATTATTTTCAGTTCTATGTAGGAACCCAAGCATTCCTTCCTAGGTGATTTTAGAATTGGTGAGAAATCTAGCTCAGTGGCTGGGGGAGTGGACTCACCCTCAGATAGTCGGACCATTTATTTGGCTTTGGAGCCTGGATTTCCTATTTGCTGTTTTGGGGGCCCTGGGAAAGTTATTTATTTTTTCTAAGCCTCACTTTACTCTTATGCAAAATGGGGCTTATCATTGTTTCTATATCATAGGCTTGTGTCAAATAAAAACAAACATGGACTTAGATAAGAAGAAACGCTACTCAAAAGGACTATTGCAATAGGGAAAGCTCTCCAATCTCAGGAATTTGCAAATGTCTCAGAGACAAACAGAAAAAGCTTTTCTTTTATTGGGAGAGGTGGGCAGAGCATAGCAGAAACGGGAAGTTGGACAAGCAAGGGGGCAGAGACTGACAGGAACACTTCTCCAGCTAAACTGATAAGGGGGTTTTCGGGCAAGCAGAGCTGAGGCCTGACTAAAATGTGGTCACGACAAAGCAGAGGGTAAGAAATGGGCAGCTGTGAGCATGTGGTCAACCACTTGGGCAATCACATCACTTACCAAGGTCTGGGGTTATTTTTATTATGAATGGCCTGATTCCAAAATGCTTGAGCAGCCCTTTCATTTTCCCTTGAGCAGAATAACTTTGTCACACCATCATAACAATGACAACATCCCACTGAGTGAGCACCTACCATGTGCCAGGCCCAGCGCTTGAAAGAGATGCAAACGCTGATGAGATAGTCTGAGTTCTCAGTCCAGGGGGAAGAACGAGTTAGGCGACCTAACGTGACACAGGCATTCAGACATGGACAGCGTGTCATGGGAGAATGAGGCAGGTTTTCCATAGTGTAGAGGTTGAGAAACCCTGACCCAGACTAAGAAACCACACACATACACAGACAAGAAAGCTAAAAAGCCACTCTCTTCTCTACATCGGGTACAGCTGTTTGGTAATGTGCCAGGCTAAACAGAACTACATTTCCCCAAATTCCCTTTCCTGTGTTTCCTGTTAGGGCGCGCCGCAGGAGGGATTCTTGAGAGCTTTGGAGGCAGAAGAGAAGGAGTATCTGCTTTTTAGCGCACATGCACGGTTGCTATCCGCTGCCTCCCCTCACTAACACAGGACTGCTGGGCCTGCAACCGTTCATCTTCCCCAGGATTCTCCTTCAGTGCCGGGGTCGCCTGGGCCAGGTAGTGTGTCTTTAGCTCCATGACAAAGGGCTCCAGCTTCTGCAGGACACCCATACCGTCAGAGGCAACAAGAATGAACAGGGTTCCAGTCCACCCTCATGGCTGCAGTTCATGCTTGCGGGTTACAGCTTGTTCTTCTCTCTCAGGCTTTACATCCAAGTCTGACTGCCTTGTTGATTGCCTGCTCTGTGGACTTCAAGATCCAGCACCAGACACGAAGACGGCTCTCTTACAGAGACTGTTTAACTAGTTCCAACAATTACGTAAGGTCAGATCCCTGTAGTAAGTGTGTGTGTGTGTGTGTGTGTGTGTGTGTGTATACATAGACATTGATCTCTGATTGAACCCTGATACATTGGGTTAAAGTCAAGGTCACACTATTAATGTTTCTAACACAGGACAAAGTAATTTTGTAGAAAGGTGGATATAGAAAGAGGGCCTATGTCAGTGGCCCTCCCCCATTAATTGTTCTAAACTCTGGACGTATTCTTTTCTTCTTTTCTTTTCTTTTTTTCCCTAAATCATCTTTGGATGCTTAGATTGTGAATAAATTATGGTATGTCCTAGAATTCTCTTTCTTGCATTTCAAGAGTTGAGTGCCAAGACAGTTATTCCATGTCGTAGTGACTAAATTGGAATGCACTGCATGCGTTTTGATTTCTTTTTTATGAGATCAAACCAGAATCTTCAGCCATATCCTGCTGCCTCCTGGTTCTCTGTAGATTGAAGAATCATGTTTGTTTTGGAACGCTCTATTTGACCCTTTGTGTTTTTACCCCATCTGGAGATCCTCTAGAGCCTCTGTGTCTTCCTTAATCTGCTCAGAGCAGAGCTGTCCTCAGTTCCTGGGCAGACACTACCGGGTTTGAACAGTGAGAGGAGAAGCTGGATGTCACTCACACTAACTTTGTTCAGCACCTTGTTATAATGGTTTTTTGCAGACAACTGTACATGTGGCTGGTGAGTTTGAGTGTGAGCCACAAATTCGTTTCATTCCTTTTTTCCCATGATCACTAATAGCTCAGGTCCATGAGCATATTATATATGTGTAGCTGGGTGGTATTTTGAGATAATAATTCAGGTTTTGTCTTGCTAATATTTCTCTTTTTCCTTTCCTCTATTCAAGTGGATTGTTGGCGCTGTGCTCATCAACCCAGTAGAATGCTAAGGCAGAGTGGAAAATCCCAAGAATGACCCAAGGTAAAGCCTGGTGCAATGGCATTCACAGCTAGAAAGCAAATGTGGTCATAGAAAATATAATTTTAATTTTTATACTATGGATCTATGTACTGAGATCACTCCAGCCTCATGTTTAATTTTCACATAGACAACCACTTTCCTACTTGTTTTGTCGATTCTTTTAAAAAATTATTGTTATTATTATTTGTTTGAGATGGAGTCTCACTCTGTCACCCAGGCTGGAGTGCAGTGGCGTGATCATAGGTCACTGCAACCTCCGCCTTCCAGGTTCAAGTGATTCTCCTGCCTCAGCCTCCCGAGGAGCTGGGATTACAGGCACCCACGGCCACACCTGGCTAATTTTTGCATTTTTAGTAGAGACGGGATTTCACCATGTTGGCCAGGCTGGTGTCGAACTCCTGACCTCAAGTGATCTGCCCACCTCCCAGAATGTTGGGATTATAGGCATGAGCCACTGTGCCCAGCCTTAAATTATTTTTTAATGTTTTTTTTTTTAGCCTGTCACTCAGGCTAGAGTGCAGTGGCATGATCATGGCCTCCACCTGCCAGGCTCAATGAATCCTCCTGCCTCAGCCTCCAAGTAGTTGGGACTAGAGTCATGTGTCACCATGCTTGGCTGATTTTTCTATTTTTTGTAAAGACAGGGTCTTACTATGTTATCTAGGCTGGTCTTGAACTCTGGGCTCAAGTGATCCTCCTGCTTTGGCTTCCCAAAGTGCTGGGATTACAGGTGTGAGCCACTGCACCTAGCCTTGTCTATTCATTGTTGAAATATTCCATTTATTTCAGGGCAAAGGACACTACTTCACTTAGAGTGCAGGAGAAAGAAAATCAAGGGCTCTGGCACCTCCATTCACACAACAAATTTATGAATTGCTGAATATGTGCTAGGTTAGGTACTCCTTAGTACCTAGACTTGAATCAGATTCTTTTCTTGGTTCAAGTAACTTGTAGTCCAAAGCATAGAAAAATAAAGAAATGTACTCCATTAAGCAAAATGAAGTTGGCAACTCCCATAACAGAAGTTTCTGGACAGTCTGAAGACCAACCTTGAGGTGTGTGTGTGTGCATACAGAGGTCTCTAAGGGAGAGGGGCACTCATCTTTACCCTTTGTTTCCTGTCTCTTCCTTTTAAGTCCTCTTACCCATAGTAAGCAATTTCCTCTAACTTTATGGTAACTGGTTTAGAAAAATGGCCTTTTGTGAAAACTCATCAAAAGTTATTTCAGTTCTTCATCTATAAAATAATGAGAGCAGATTTCATGATGATTACAATTGCTTTTAATCTAAAATAATGAATCCCTGCAAAGCCCTGGATAAAGAATTGATGCCTCTTAGCCACATTCAAATTCCCTCATCAAAGAGCTCAGGCAAGTGAATCGGTCCTAATAGCCCAACATCTCTGAACTTCAGAACATCATTACCCCGGAACATCATTACCTGGGTCACCGTTTAGTATTTAGCATGTACTACCTTGTATTCGCCTGTGATATGTGAGCTCCTGGTAGGCAGTAATGGAGTCTGACTCAGTCTTCATCCTTGTGCCTGCAGGTGGTGTTCTAAGGCAATGATTGCTCAAAGTGGCTGGTTTTCGACATCACTTGGTGAACTTTAAAAAATGAAATGACTGGCAGGGCGCGGTGGCTCATGCCTGTAATCCCAGCAGTTTGGGAGGCCGAGGCGGGTGGACCACCCGACGTCTGGAGTTCGAGACCAGTCTGCCCAATGTGGTGAAACCCTGTCTCTACTAAAAATACAAAAACTAGCCAGGCGTGGTGGTGGGTGCCCATAATCCCAGCTACTCGGGAGGCTGAGGCATGAGAATCGCTTGAGCCTGGGAGGCAGAGCTCGCAGTGAGCTGAGATGGCTGTGCCACTGCACTCCAGCCTGGGTAACAGAGAGCAAGACTCCGTCTCAAACAAACAAACAAACAAACAAAAACAAAAAGACTGACCAAAAAACAGACTTACATATATCATGCCCAGATTTGTAGATTCAGTGGGTCTAGGTTGCAGCTCAGACATCTGTAATTTTAGAACATTCCCTAGGTAATTTTGATGATCAGCCATGTTTGAAAACAAATGGTCTAAACTGAATCGAAACCCTGTGTGTGTGTGTGTGTGTGTGTGTGTGTGTAGTTCCTGCAATGAGATCTTCAATGTCTATATGCCTTTCTTGCTTCTGCCTATTGAGTTTCAGGTGCCTGCCACAATCCCTGATCTTACAGAATTCTCCTTGTAGTGAGGTCAAAACTATAGCGTTTAACTCTTTGTGTTTTCAGTGCCTAGCCCCTCAGGGGCCAGCACACTGTAGTTGACCATTAATTACTTTATTGCTGACCTACATGGTGCAGCCTATTAGCTTGGCAGGGGCAGGAAGGAGACTTTCTGGCTTGGACTTCCCTGAGGCCCTTCTTATTGCACACAGTTATGTTGGCAGCCCCACAGGCCCTTGCTTCACCCTTGGTGACTTCAGAATTTCCTGTATGACTGACTCTCTTTCAAGTGTCCTTTTACAGACGGGGAAACTGAGACTTTGAAAATAACTGTCCCGGGACCCCTAAGCTAGTTTGTAGTGGAGTTGGAGTTTGAACACAAATCAACAGAATGGATCTGATGCCCTATTAGTGCCTGACTCATAAAACCAGTTAGTCTTAATATGACACGTAGAATAATAACACTTATTACCTTAACCCTGGGCAATAGGCTGACAAAATGATTACTCATATCAATTTTTTAAAAACTTGTTTTTTTTGATCAAAGGAAGTATTTGTAGAAAAGATGAGTTGTTATTCATTCAACCTTTTGCCCCCCGCCTCCTAAAACACACACAATCTTTGTTATATTACCTCTGAATTCAGGTTTTAATTTAACATACTTAAGAGAACCCTAACCAAGATGACAGTCTCAAAAGATCAGTCACAAGCAACTCAAGCAAGTCAGCAAAAAAAGACGACAAATAACCAATACTTATGATACATCAATCATTCTTTTTTCCTTATACATCTTAAAAATTGGTCTTAGTTTCTCATTTTAAATGTGCTTTCCTCCTTTGATTTATGTAAAACGTCCAAATATATAAATATCTTTATATACAAATAAGTAGTATGGCAGTACATGTGACTTTATACATTTTACATTTGTAATAAAAAAAATCATGAAAAGTTTGCTTTGAACCTGTTGGCAAATTCTAAAAAGAAACTAATTTGAAAGATTTATAAATCAAATTTGTTAAGTGGCCAAACTAATTTTATTTGAAAATAACAAAATTCTAACTCGAGCAAAGCTGGTTGGAAAGAAGGAATAACTGCCTTCTCTAAGCTTTGTCAGCTAGGAAGCAGATAGGAATTAACAATCCCAAGAAGAGAAGTTTTATGAAAAGAAATTGTAGTCATCATGCTGTAGAGTTTGAGCAGCTTATCTCAGAGGTTTAAACGGGTCCATCTCCCTAGAAGGTAGAAAAGGTGAATTAGCTATGATGTCATGATTTATGTAAATTATTGCTTTCCCCCTCCTTCTTCCCATCCCCATCACCTGCCTTCCTCCTGGCTCCTATTGGTTGCCTATCGAATTCCTACACTTTTTTGGCTTTGTTTCAGAGCTTCAATCTGTCATCCACCTGTGTGGAGGGTATAGGAATGGAAGCTTCATTTTGTTTTGCATCATGTATTTATTTATTTAGTCCTCAAGGAAGTTACATGTTATTTATTTATTTATTTTTGCTTTATTTTGTTTTTAATTTTTAAAAATTTCAATAGCTTTTGGGGTACAAGTGGTTGTTGGTTCAGTGGATGATGAATTAGGTACTGATGAATTATAAAATTGCAGTGCACCCATCACATAAGGAGAATACATTGTATACAATATGCATCATTTATTTTAAAAAATAATTTGGTAAGAGGTGCTGAGAGACCAAGTGCTACATGGAAAGCCACCACTAACAAGTAGGAGAGCTGGGATTTGAACCAGGGAGGCAGAACCCAGAGACTGTGTTAAAGGAAACTCGAAGCTATGCTACCTCACTGACTTTCATAAGGTTAGTAAATAACATTCAGTGCCATTTACTGAGCCTTCTAAGGATTCAAATGAATTCATGCTTGTCACCCTGTACTAGGCACTCCATTGACAACTGTAGGATTAGGTATTAATAGCCACATTTTACAGACAAGGAGAAGTTGAGGGCTACTGACTGGGCCAAGACCACACAGCTGACATTCAAACCAGGCCTCATAGCATGTATTTTAAGGCACATTCCCAACTACCACTTCATTTAAGGACTGTGCCAGGCTCAGGAAGCTCTCAGTAAATACTTTCTGCCTGAATGGATAGATGTTGATCTCATACTCTTTCCATAAAATAGGCAAGAGGCAGTTGGAATAACTGAGACTATGAGAAGTTAGTGAGCTTGCTGGAGTCACTCAGCTAGTAAGCTGTGGAACTAGGCTGAGAGCCCAAGTCTTTCCGCAATGTCCTACTGGGGCAGGAATGCTGACCAGTCCCATGAGAGGCCAGCTGCCCACGAGAAAAGAATCTTCAGCAGACTGACTTTAAAACTGCAGCTCTTGTGCACTGAAATATTTAGTAGTGAAATTTTGTGATGTCTAAAAATTACTTTCCAAGAGTCCAGAAAGAGAGAGGGTGAGGAAATATTAACAATTTTGTGAGCATGGGTGACAGTATATATGTGTTCATTGCACCATTCCTTCAACTTTATGTAGATTTGAAGTTTTCAAAATAAAAAGTTGGAGGAGGAGGAGGGAGAGAGACAGAGAGGAGAGATGAAGGGAGGGAGGAAGAAAGGAAGGAAAAAAAAAATAGACAATTCTGCTGGTGTACATTCACTTTCTGTGTCTCTGGTGCCCATGTACTGACAACCATGGAGTCCATTTACTGTCTTTCAACTATCAAGTGACTCAGCCATTAAGATCTCCAAAATATGGTGTCCAGATAAATGAAACTCGCTAAAAGGAACCAACGTACTGACACCTATGAATGTGTCTTTAAATTGAAAAATAATTCTCAGGTTTAGCAAAGTATTATCAACAGTTCAAAGAGTAATCATATTTTCTTTCTTTCTTTTCTTTTTTTTTTTTTTCAAAAAAAGTCTTGTTCTGTTATCCAGGGTGTAGGCAGTGGCAAGATCTCAGCTCATGCAGCCTCAGCATTGTGGGCTCAGCTGATGCTCCCAGCTCAGCCTCCTGAGTAGCTGGGACTTATGGGTGCAAACCACCACATCTGCTTAATTTTTTGTATTTTTAGTAGAGATGAGGTTTCACCATGTTGCCATGGTCAAGACCAGTTCAAGGCTGGTCTTGAACTCCTGGGCTCAAGTGATCCTCTTGCCTTGGCCTCCCAAAGTGCTGGGATTACAGGCATGAGCCACTGTGTCCAGCCAAAGTAATCATATTTTCAATAAATCTTGCAAAGAAAATTTACCACCCAGCCAAAATATGTAGAAACTGAAACTTCAGTATATAATTTAGCAAACATTCATTCACTTTGGATGAATTACAAGATTTAAATGCTCAATGTTCTCAGTCGCTATCATAAAAATAATTGTGGTGGATTGCTAGTTGGTAGTTTCTTTTCCTCTCTAGTACGTTTAAAGACCCAAACATTTAAATACAATACAGTAGAACTGAAAATTTGTAGAATAAAAGGCCGGGCGCGGTGGCTCAAGCCTGTAATCCCAGCACTTTGGGAGGCCGAGAAGGGCGGATCACGAGGTCAGGAGATCGAGACCATCCTGGCTAACACGGTGAAACCCCGTCTCTACTAAAAAATACAAAAAACTAGCCGGGCGAGGTGGCGGGCGCCTGTAGTCCCAGCTACTCGGGAGGCTAAGGCAGGAGAATGGCGTGAACCCGGGAGGCGGAGCTTGCTGTGAGATCCGGCCACTGCACTCCAGCCTGGGTGACAGAGCGAGACTCCGTCTCAAAAAAAAGAATTAAAAAAAAAAAAAAAAGAATAAAAATGAAATACACAGTGAAATTTACTTGTAATACATGCATTTTACTGCTGATTTGGGGGACTTATTTATATTTTTCATTTTTAAAAAGTAATATATAATTAGTAAAATTTTTTAATACTGTAGGCTAGATGAAAGGAAAAAAGTTAGTCTTCTTACCTAGAAATAACAATTATTTAACTTTTGGTTGGATTTCCTTCGTTTTATTTTCTATTCACAGAATTTTGTTTTCTCCTACTTATATAATTGTATATTATGTACAATTTTTGTATCCTGCTAATAACAGTATCTCATAAGGATTTTCAATATTACTGCAGTTTTGGGGGAAACATTCTTTTAAGATAGGGAGAATAAAATAATAAAAAGAGATACTGTGACAGGATATATAAGAAATTAGGTAACCTTACCTAGGCGAGGAGACTGGAGGGAACTGGGTGGATAGAAGACAAAGGCCGGAGGGAGACTTTCCAACTGAATAGCTTTATATATTTCTCTGTATTTTATATATATATATATATAAAAATATATAAATAGCTTTATATATTTCTTTATATATTTCTCTGCATGTATACATGCACATATTTAGTTTTTGAGTTATATACATGTAATGCTTATTTAAAATAAATTTATTTATTCATTTATTTATTAAGACAGGGTCTCGCTCTGTCGCACAGACTGGAGTGCAGTGCTGCGATCTCGGCTCACTGCAACCTCTGCCTCCCAGGTTCAAGTGATTCTCGTGCCTCAGCCTCCTGAGTAGCTGGGGCTACAAGCATGTGCCACTATGCCTGGCCTTCTTATTTAAATTTTAAATAAAATAATTTGAGTCATTTAAAGTTTTACCATAACATTACGTTACGTGAATAGACCTTTATTTACATATATTTGCATAATCCCCCAATTAGGGAACTCTCAAGTTTTATTTTATTTTTTTCTTCATACATCAATCTGTGCTTTTAATAACTTTATGTAAGTGTGTGAATAATTGCCTAATTTGATTTGGATATTAGTTGAAATAATCAGACTGTGTTACTGTCTGCAAGTCTGTTTTTATTTTCAGTATTTTGTTGTTGGTATTTTACAATGTTATTTAGAGACTAAAGCCTGAGTGATTTCCCTTTTTTCTTCCCATATAAGAACCACCTCTTTTTCTGTATCAGAAATCATATCAAATCTAGGTTTTGCACTGGTATGTTCTGTTCATCTGAGGAAGTGAGAACATGCCAGCCCAGACCATGATGTACTATTGCTGACATTGTACCCATATGACAAATGCTCATTTCAGGTGGATCTTCATATAAACATCATTGTAAATGTTTATATATAGTCAGAGTCCTTTGTCTCCAGAACTGTGGTCAACTGGATGTGAGGCTGAAAATTATAGCCAACTTCAGCCTGGGTGTCTTACTGTGCTCTGGGTTCCAGTAATGCAATGTGTCTGTCTCCATGAGCTGACAGACTGGGCTGACTGGACTTCCCAACCTGGGCTGGTTTTCTGGAGGTGGTCACACTTGCCCCCTCATTCCCTCAGTGCTGGTGGCCTGACCTGGCCTCCCTCGTGCTGAGAAGAAACAGCAAAAGCCTTAACTTACCCCACAGCAGCCACAACACTGGCAGTCGCCACAGAGGGTCCCCAGGAGGCCATTGACCACCTGGATGGCGCAGAGAACCATCTGGATTCCTCCTACGACCAGCAGGATGGAGAAGAGGGTCAAATTCCAGGGAATCACTTTGTCAGGCTCTTTGCACTCTTCCCACAAGGCTTTATCATTGAGATAATCCCTGTTGGTGATATTGGGGACAAAGGAAACATTTGTAAAAAGTGTGCAATTGCCTCGACTAGAAAGTTACCATAATGATGTTTCTTATGCGTTACTTTCCATCCAAAACTAGCTTCAGGAGAAAATACTCTGTACTAACAATTTAAATACCACAAAACTTACAGTTTTTATTGAGTACACCCTGTGTGTCAGATCCTGTTCTAATCAATTCACACATACTCACTCGTTTATTCCCCATAGAAACCTCTGGTTCCCTTTTTCGGTTTCACAAATAGGGAAGCAGAGGCACAGAGAGGCTAAGTTACTTTCTCCCAGGTCACACAACTGTGAGAACAATTTTCGTTAGCTGTCCAAAAAGACGGGCAAATTCACCATCTATGATGGGAACAGGAAAATGAAGACATTCCAGTGGTAGAATTTCACAAATGTTCACAGCTTTATCCTAGCTATCGTTGTTAGAGAGACCGTTTTGACTTTTGACAGATGACTTGTCAAGTGTAGTGGCCATCTGAAGTCATGTAAAGTACAAATGTGTCATGTAGCTAAAGGGAAGAGCCTGATTTCAAGTCTTAATTTTAACTAAATTGTGAATTTGACTCACTATATTTTTGTTAACATGTAGGAATCTCTCATACACAAAGATGTAATTAGTTTTCTTCAAAAGGAACAAATATCTGTTGCCTTAATACATATTTTACATAAAATGTGAATTAGGAGAAACTGCAATATATTTATATTTTTATTATATAGAGAAAGAGTTTATTGCAATATAAAGGGCATTGTGGCCGGGTGCAGTGACTTGCACCTGTAATCCCAGCACTTTGGGAGGCCAAGGTGGGCAGATCACCTGAAGTCAGGAGTTCGAGACCAGCCTGGCCAACTTGGCAAAGCCCTGTCTCTACTAAAAATACAAAAAATAGCTGGGCCTTGTGGTGGGCACCTGTAATCCCAGCTACTTAGGAGACTGAGGCTGGAGAATTGCTTGAACCCGGGAGGTGGAGGTTGCAGTGAGCCGAGATCATGCCATTGCACTCCAGCCTGGGCAACAAGAACGAAACTCCATCTCAAAAAATAAAAGTAAAGGGCACTGTGCCTTGAAGGATAAATGTGAAGTATACTATTTTGAGGCAAAAATGAGTAAAGTGGGTAAAATGTTGTGGATTATTATGACTCTTCACATTCTTAGAGGTTCAAATTGGTCTCTTTGTTTCCTCCATCCTTTCAGAGCCTTAATGAAAAACTCTTTATCTATCTACTGAATTAATGTTGATGTTATTGTTTTTAGATCTTTATAACATTCATGGAAAAGGAAGGAATGAACATTTTGCTCTTGATTTCAAAATAAAACATTGTTTATAGAATTGATTCATCTTTCCATAAGAGTACAGGTACTAGTAGCTTGCTAGCTATGTGCCTTGTGCACTTACCTGTAAAATGGGAGTTACATTATCATATCATAGGGTTATTGTTAAGACTACGTGAGTTAGTATGAGTAAAGTGCTTGGATCAGTGCTTAGCATATAGTAAGTGCTCAGTAAATGCTAGTATTGTCATTATTTTACTTAATCTAAGCAGTCTTATCTACTGGAAAGAGCTGCTATTTTGGAGTCAGATGAACTGGATTTGAACCCAAGCATTCCCGTTAATAGCTATGTATTCCTCATGCAAGTTACTTACCTCCTTTAGCATCAGTTTCTTTCTTTTTCTTTTTTTTTTTTTTTAAAAAAAAAAAAAGACATGGACGTTTCACTATACTGCCTAGGCTGGTCTCAAACTCCTGAGGTTAGTCCTCCCACCTGGGTCTCCCAAAGTGTGGTGATTACAGGTGTGAGTCACCACGCCCAGCCAATATCAGTTTGTGTGAGTGTGTGTGTGTGTGTGTGTGTGTGTTTTTAAATCTATATAACGGACTAAGAACCACATCACAATTGTGAGAATTCACTGAGATGATACTATACCTTCTGCATAGTTGTGTGAGATTGTCGTTTTTTTTTTTTTGAAATGGAGTTTCATTCTTGTTGCCCAGGCTGGAGTGCAATGGCACGATCTCGGCTCACTGCAACCTCTGCCACCCGGGTTCAAGCGGTTCTCCTGCTTCAGTTTCCTGAGTAGCTGGGATCACAGGCACACACCACCATGCCCGGCTAATTTTGTATTTTTGGCAGAGGCGGGGTTTCTCCGTGTTGGTGAGGCTGGTCTCGAACTCCCAACCTCAGGTGATCCTCCCAAAGTGTTGGGATTACAGGCGTGAGCCACAGCGCCTGGCCAAGACTGCTCTTTTCAGTACTTTTTTTTTTCTCATTAAACTTTGCTTTAAAGGGTCTCAAAATTCTGTGGCAGATTTTTGGTCAAGTTGTTTCCATTAAAAAGTACTGGTTTTAGAAACTAATAACTTAGCCAGGCGTGGGGGCACACACCTGTAATCCCACCTACTTGGGAGGCTGAGGTGGGAGAATCGCTTGAACCCAAAAGACAAAGGGTGCAGTGAGCTGAGATTGCACCACGTCCAGCCTGGGTGACAGTGAGACCCCATCTCAAAAACAAACAAACAACCTAGTAACTTAAAACTGCTTCATGAAAAAAAAAAAAAAAAATCCCAAATGGTTCATAAAACATTCTCCTTTCCTTCTGAAGGTTTTAGGATGCATTGTTAACATTAACTAGCCTTTGACTATTAAACTTGAATGGCCAAATGAGACAGACGGTTCTGAGGTCATTCTTCTACCACTGATTAAGACTGTGGTGGCAGGTATTAGGGATAATATTCACTTAGTCTTCTGTGCTTTCTGGGAAGACTTGGTGATCTTGCCAAGCCTTCTGGTCAGCAACCTTCTTGTTCACTGTTTTGATGACACCCACAGCGATTGTTTGTCTCATATCAAAAACAGCAACATGACCCAGAGGAGGATAGTCAGAGGAGCTCTCAACACAAATGGGCTTCCCAGGAACCGCATTAATGACGGCAGCATCACCAGATTTCAAGAATTTAGGGTCTGCTTCTTGCCAGAATGGTGATCAATCTTTTCCTTCAGCTCAGCAAACTTGGAAACAATGTGACTTGTGTGACAAGCAGCAGAAGGGCGTAGCTAGCACTGATTTGGCCTGGGTGGTGCTTCATTTTAGCAGTGAAGCCAGGTGCTCCCATTGGTGGGTCATTTTTGCTGTTACCAGCAATGTTGCCACTACAAAAATCTTTGACAGATGCGTTCTTAACACTGAAACCCCCATTTTCCCCAGGAAGAGCTTGCAGCATGGTGCATTTTAACAGACCTTAGTTGTAACATTGACTAGAGCAAAGGTGACCACCATGCTGGGTTTGAGAACACTAGTTTCCACTTAGCACATAGGTACCAACATCACCAACTTTGTAGACATCTGGAGGGGCAAGATGCAAGGGCTTGTCAGTTGGATGAGTTGGTGGTAGGACACAGTCCAGACTTTCAAGCAGCATGGTTCCATTGGCATTGCCATCTTCATGGGTGACTTTACATCCCTTGAACCAAGGCATGTTACTACTTGGCTCTAGCATATTGTCACCATTCCAACTGGAAATTGATACAGATGCTGCTGTGCTGGGGTTGTAGCCAATTTTCTTAATGAAAGAGCTAACTTTCTTAATGATTTTCTTGTGTCTCTTCTGACTGTAGAGTGGCTCGGTGGAATTCATTTTGTTAACATCAACAATTGGTTGTTTCATCCCCAGCAGGTAAGCAAGAAGGGCATGTTCATGGGTCTGCCCATAGAGATATCAGCTTCAGATTCACCAACACCAGCAGCAACAATCAGGATAGCACAGTCAGCCTGAGATGTGCCTGTAATCATGTTTCTGATAAAGTCTCTGTCCTGACCATCAATGACTCATGCAGTATTTGCTGGTCTCAAACTTTCACAGGGTGATGTGTCACACTCACACTCATCTTACCATTTATTCAAGACCCAAGCATACCTGAAGGAGCGCTTTCCCTTCTTAGCATCAAATTCATCGATGATTCTTTGGTAGATTATACCACATTTGTCGATCAGTTGGCAAGTAGCAGTGGACTTACCTGAACCTACGTGTCCAATAATGACAATATTGATATGAGTCTTTTTCTTTCCCATTTTGGCTTTGATTTAGGGGTAGTTTTCATGACACCTGTGTTCTGGTGGCAAACCCAATGTGAAAATGCCTTTTTTTTTTTTTCAACATGAAACACCCGCCTTTCTGTTCTGCATTTTTCCATTTAGTCCTTTCTATCTTTACAATTTTAAAACATGGTAATTATAAAAGATTATAAAGATACAATATTTTCCAGGCACACTTGATGAAGAAAAGATTCTGAGGTGAAAGAATTGGCAATCCTGAGTCCCGGGCCTCTTTGGAGAGCCTGAACAGCAGTGGGATGACAGCACCTCCTGGTGGTAGGATTTGTGAAACGTTTATGGGGGAAAGTAGAAGCAAGGATTGAATTTGGGTGGCTGGAGAAATCACGAGTCCCTCTCCTGCTGCAGGCTCACCCCTCACAAAACACCACATGGCCACACTCAGGCCCTTCTTCTCTCCCCTCAAACTCTCCGGTTCTGGCGGTCTTTGAGACTCTGGCAAAAAAGGCTGTGTTCACGTTCAGTTTGATCATTGTGTCCAACTCCCCAAACCCAGGGAGAGAGGGGTCCTGAGTTTTTCATGGACCTGGCAGTGAAGCAAGGAGAGCAGAAGCAGTTTAGATGCACTTAACTGATGTTTTAAAGCATCCAATTATTATGCAGGTGTTTCCACCAGAGCTGTAGTAATACCATCAACATGGGAGCAGAAAGCCACAAATTTCACAGAACTCTCTTCTCAGCTGAGGACAGGAACCAGGGGGTCCGAATATGAATGCTTTGCTGGTCTGCTCTGTCTGATGAATTCAGATGCCACCTCCTCTGGAAGAAGCTCCACGATGCTTCTGCCCTCAGCCTGGGTTTGGTTTCCTTCTGTGCTCCCCAGCGCTCTGTGTTTCGTCCCTGTTGTACAGAGCCCCTGGACCCCGTGCTGCCACCAACTGTCCATTTGTTTGTCTTCTCTTCAGGACTATAAGCTCCCAAGGGCAAAGACCATGTGCCACTGTCTCTGTCCCCAGTTCCAGCACAGGGAGTGCTTCATAGACAGCAGCAGGTCTCATTTCCTGGGTCCTCTGTGCCAGGCTCTGGGTTAGCTGCTTTCCATCATCTTTCCTAATGCTCCAGGGAGATGCTACTTTACTTGAACAGTACTTGGCATAGAGTAACCTTCAGTAAACAATCACTGAATGAATGAACATATACCCATTTTACAGATTAAGAAGGTGAGGCTAATAAATGGAAGTGCCTGGGTTTGATCTTAGGTCTGTCTGACTCCAAAGCCATCGCTCTTATCCATTACACAAATGCCCTTTGTTGGAGCAGTTATTTCCTTAGCATATTTGAAATGATTTATTTATGACATTTGATTTATACATCTATAATGGTATGTGAATCAAGGGTTACTTATATCACAATAAAGAGTTTTTTTGAGCGTTATTTATGTCTGGTTGAAAGGATTGAAATTAAGTCAAAGAATCATTATAAAAGCATAACAATTTTAAAGTTTTAATCATGAAAATAAATTCCACTTACAATAATACTTTATATTCATAAAAATGAATAATAAGGCTGAATCAAGGAAGTAAGTGGTCGGAACTGTGCTGAGTGCTTTATGTACCTCGTGTTATTTACTCTCATCTGAACCTGTGAAGTGCATGTTGCTGTTACTCACATTCATTTCACAGATGAAGCCTGAGAGATAAATGGTATACGACAGAGGTGTGGCTAGACCCTAAGTCAGCCAAGGGCAAAACTGGCTCCTAACATTTGTGAACTGTTTCTGGTTCATGAAAGCTAACATTACATGGTGCAAATCCAATATCATCCTATTAAGGTGGCTTTCAGCTCTTGGGAATATGTTCACAAGCAGCTTATGATATTCTTTGCTAATAAGTAATTTCTGAAGTGCAAATGCAGATGGTCTTAGCTGAATGTCAAAGCAGAACATTTAACTGTGTTCAGTTCCGTGTCTTGGTGTCTGAACCACAGATGTGAGGGTGCTCTCCTTGCCTTTGACTCTTTCTAAGGAGGTGGAGAGTTGCAGCCTGGCCCAGTAGTGCCATGCATGGACCCATCCCTCCCTGACTACTGACCACTCCTGGCTCTTCCTCTATTTCCCCTCCTATGGCTGTCCCCACACCCTATGCAGGCTGCTTTCATTTCAGCAGCTCAGGGTCAAGGGAGGGATGGCCAATTGTCTCAGGGAGGAAGACCTTGGATGGGAGGAGGTTCTACCTCAAAGGAAGCCAAGAGGGTGTATTTCAAAATGCCCAGGTTTCTTTTTCCTTCTAGAGTGTTTCTTTAATATGGTTCTCAGGACAGAACAAGTTAACTACTTTTGCTCCCTCCCTTAATATTATCATCAACAAACATTTCTGAGGAAAACAGTGCTAAATGCTACGACATTGCAGAGCCCTGGATTTTGTGCACTAAATTCGAAATCTCAGAGTCCACCTTGATTAACTTCCCCTTTTTTCCTCACACCTAAACCTGATGACTCCATTTCAAACACTCTCTGAAATTTGTCTTTTTTGAGCCCCAATTCTGCTGCCTGGGTGATGTTCACCATCTTATCTGGATTATGATGCCAGCTTTTATCTCTCTTTAGTTCCTGAACCCTCCTATTTACTTTCCACATCACTAGCACCACCATGCCTCTAAAAGTCCAAAGTAGCCATGCCATGTCTTGCTTGAAGTCCTCTGCTGTGCCCTGATACCCTGAAGGTCTGGCTGCCTCTCAGTCTCACCACATCGTGTGGCGGTCCCTTCTGCAAATCTCTCCTCATTCACACTGAGCTTCTGCCACGCAGTGCTCTGATGTTCCCTAAGCATGGCAGCCTTTTCATGCCTGAAATGCGTTTCTCCTCCCTCACTGGAAGGCAAACTTCTGCTCATCCTCCAAAATCAGCCCATGTCATCTTCTCGAAGAAGATTCCCCCACACTCCTTCTACATCTCACACTTTCTGCATTATGAGGATCTGTTCCATGTGTTCACCCTAACCCACATGCTGATAGGGCAGGAACCATGTCTATTCATTTTTTGTTCCATGTTTGGGATAGGCTTCAGCACAAAATAAGATACTTACGACACACACACACACACAGGTGTATATATACACCTATATATAAAAGTAGATATGTGTATATGTAGATATATAAATCGTGTGTGTGTGTGTATGTGTGTGTGTATATATATATATATATATTTTTTTTTTGAGACAGGGTTTGGCTCTGTTGCCCAGGCTAGAATGCAGAGGCATGATTATGGCTCACTGCAGCCTCAACCTCCTGGGCTCAAAAGATCCTCCCACATCAGGCACCTGGAGTAGCTGGGACTACAGGCATGCACAACCATGCCGAGCTAATTTTTTAATTAAAAAAAATTTTTTTTTCTTTTTTTATAGAGGGGCGGTGGGGTGGGGAGTTCTCCCTATGTTGCCCAAGCTGGTCTTGAACTCCTGGGCTCAAGCAATCCTTCCACCTCAGCATCCCAAAGTGCTGGGATTACAGGCATGAGCCACCACTCCCAGCCAATTAAAAAAAAAAATCCTGCTACTAATTACTAGCCATGGAGCCCTGGGAAAGTTAACCTTTTTCAGCTTCATTTTTCTCTTTCAGGGATAAAAATTCTTCTCAGATTTATGAGGAAGATTAGGTGAGATAATGCACATAAAAACACTTAGCACTTAATCATTGGGAAGAAAAAGAAGAAGGAAAAGGAAGAAGAGGAGAGAAAGAAAAAAGAGAAGGAAAAGAAGAAAAGGAGGGGAGGGAAGAGGAAGAAGAACAAGAACAAGAAGAAGAAGCAGTTGCCACCATGGTTGCCCTTTGGTAATAAGGGACAAATGACAACTGTCTCAAGTTTCCTCGTTTTGGCTCATACAAGTGACTGATCCTTTCTAGTCTCTGAGCAGCTGTGTATGAGTGTTAGGTTTCCAGCTATAACAACAGTTACTATATGCTGATTGGATAAGAAGATTCCACAGACCCTTTTAAACTATCAGATACTAGTATAGTACAGTATAGTAAAAGGAGTAGGAGGTAGAATCCAATGAGTTTTGCCAACAGGGAATCTAGGCAAAAAGCAGACAGTATGAGTCAATATAAATTGTGTTCTAGAAAAAACACTGTGACTTCGAGTGAGAAAACTTGGATTTGAGCTTCCGCCATTAAGAAACTGTATTCCTCTTGTCAAGTCACTTGTCCTCTCTGGGCCTCGGCTATCCTGCTTCCGAAGGAGAGTTAAATAATCTCATAAACTTTTTGTGAGGATCAAATGAAACAATGTAGGTAACAGCACTTTGTTAACTGAAAACACCAAGCTATAGAAAATTCAATTATTGCCGTAAGAAATTCAAGGTGAACTTCCGCAGTCAGAGGGAAGATTTGGAGCTGGCAGTGGTAGATAATATCAAAAAGGAATGTGAGTTCTTGTTTCAGAAGGGAGGAAACAGGATTTGAGGAGACAACAGAATGCTGCTGAAGGTTTGCCAGATGGCAAAGAGGGTGCAGTGAGACCTGGGCCCATCCCCTGAATGCCCTTCCTGTAGCCATCATGGCATATTTTATACCTTGCGCAAAGAGCAGCCTTACATCTTACATGGGATTAAATTAAAACATAAGTAGTCAAAATCGTTCTTAAATAGCCCATAAATCATCTGGAAACTGTGATATATACGGTTTTGTAATACATCCCTGTACAGTAATTTTTGACTGTACAGATGTCTCGGTGTTCAAATCATTCTCCCTTTAGGTAATTATCAAAGCTGTACAATGAACAGAAGATAGAGAATTCTGAAACGTTCCTGCTTGCCTGCAACGTTTACCCTATTCTGTTTTTATTATTAAATATTTATAATCTGGTACCTGTTCTTGATACTGGTTAGTTGCTTTTGTGAGGGGTAGATAAAATAACATAGTTGAAAGTATCTGTTACAGAGCAATGCACAATAAATGGCTGCAATGAGAATGAAAACTTGCTTCCCCAGAAGTACTAATATGGGGAACTTCAAAAAGTGGTTTCCTGTCCTTCCCTCAGTTTAGCATTTCGTGGGGTGGCCCACAGGCCAGCTGTCACTCCTGACCTTGGGCATTGATCCCATCCCATCCCAAGCAGGGCGTGCGTGTGTGAAGGGCGGGTGTTAGGTTCTGCAGTCAGAACATGTGAGGCCATTGTATGGCTTTGGAGTGTTGTTTGGCATCTGTTGTGTTTTCTTTCTCCCTCCTCTGTTTTGGACATAGATTTATTTCAACCGACTTTGATTTTCTAGGGTAGTATTATTCATATAACAGAAAAAATATGTTTACTGCGGCACTGATGTTGTTGCTGGAATTAATAGAGGGCTCCTTGAAGCAAGACATAATCTGTAGCTTCACACACACACCCCTAGGTGGAGAGAGTGAGCTGTCAGGGGAAGAGCCTCAATAGGGGCGGGGTGGGGGGCTCAGCCTGCTGGGATTTGAGTTCAATGCTCAAGCAAGTCAACCCCATGGTAGCGTAGCCCCAACAGTCCTCTCTGCATGATAAGAGGGCTTTTCACACAGTAGACTAAATGTATTTGGAAACTGCTGCACAAGATATGAGGATGTTAGAGACCTTGTATTGCTTAACTATGAGAAAGGTGGGGATGTTTCATATGGGACATCTGTGAACAAATCGAGACTGTGTATCACAGAGAACTAGGCCCCTTCACTTCTCCAGCCTGAAGCCATTCTTAAGGTTCTTTAGACTCTCACAGTAAATGAATACGTAGAGGTTTGAGTTAATATATTGGTTTGAGTTATTTAATTATAAAAATAATATATAATATATTTTTAGGCATGAATCCATTCTTCATGTGCAGGAAGACCCAATAATTATATTTCCTGACTCTGTGGGATGTGCCAGTCCCTGTCAGACAGAGGGGCTGAGATGGTGAATGAAACAAAGATGCTCCAAGCCCCCTTGGAGGTTAAAGTCTAGTGCAGCTTGGCCTGACAGATCCATTTACCATGATGGAAATGTTCCAGATCTGTGCTATTCAATACAGTAGCTACAAGCCCTATATGGCTGCTGGGTACTTGAAATATGGCTAGTGTGATTAAGGAACTGTATTTTTAACTTTATTTCATTTAAATGAATTTGAGTTTAAGTAGTTCCACGTGGCTGATGGCTACTGGCTACTGGACTGAACAGTGCCGTCCTGGTCAGCGCAGGACAGAAAGATGTGTACTATGAAAGGCTAAGACTTGAAGTTAGAAGTCCTGAGTTTGAGTCCGGCACTGCCCTCAACTAACAATGTGACTTTGAAGCTTGTTAAACTTATTAAACCTGCCTTGGCACAGAGTAATTACCTCTTGAGGTTACTATGAATATTAAATTATAAATTTGTGGGATAAAGATCTTTACAGCCTACAAAATACCATGATAATATGAAATGTTATTTTAATGAGGCTATTAACATTAACACGAGAAACCTACAATGATTTCAATGTCATTTTCTGTACATGCACTTAAACGATTGTTTAATTATAGGCAATTTGGGGTATTAGTGAAAGCCCTTGGGCCCAGTTAGTGAGTAATTATTCTTGTTTTCTATTATAAGATTTGCAACGAAAACTATTACTCTGTTTATTAATACTATTAGTTGCCTTGTGTTGCTGCTAATAAATATTTGGGTGCAAGTGATGACACAACAAATATCTTCCTTCCCTCAGGCTAAAGGAGGCATCTATCCTCTTTTAGTTATTTCTCCTGGGATCTGTCAAAGGAGCAATTCGAAGTGAGATTCTATGCAACTTTGCTGTACTCCACAACTCCAGCTCTGCCTCAAAGGAGCACTGAGCCTGAGACTTGCATAAGGATGAAGACATGACATTGTGTGCAGTCTCCCCTTGGGCAATTTATCTGCCCGTGCCCCTTGTGGTGACACGTGGGCATTGCAGGGTGTGGTCTTACCCGTCGTGGAAGGGGTAGCCCCATGTACTATTGGCCATGAGGCATTTAGGACCCTTGTTGATTGAAATGGCTGAGACGATAAACGAGTATCCAGCTCCCAAGAATCCAACCACAGCAAATATCGTGGAGGTGAACATCTGAAAGAGAGGGAGAGAGACAGTCAAATTCTCCAGGTGGTCCAGAGGATACACTCAGCAAACCTAATCCACCTGCTGTTGAACATGGTGACTACAAGAAGTTATGGGGTAGGAGCTGGTCTTTATAGTAGATGGGGCCTGTGGGGTCTTCTAGAATGAATTTTGGTATCTTCTTTTCCCTTCTTCATTCTCATTTCCATTTCTTCACCTTTTCATTGATGACGGAGGTGTTGATTCTGTTACCTTTGAGCCATGGGCTTTTAATCTTGTTAAAGATAAACTCTCCTCCCCAAGGCTGATATATAAAGCCAATCTATGATAGAATCAAAGAACCTTAGGATTGGCAGTAATCTTTTTTTTTTTTTTGAGACGGAATTTCGCCCTTGTTGCCTAGTCTGGAGTGCAATGGCATGATCTCAGCTCACTGTAACCTCCACTTCCCAGGTTCAGACGATTCTCCTGCCTCAGCCTCCTGAGTAGCTAGGATTACAGGCATGTGCCACCACGCCCGGCTATTTTTTTGTATTTTTAGCGGAAACAGGGTTTCACCATGTTGGCTAGGCTGGTCTTGAACTCTTGACCTCAGTTGATTTGCCTGCCTTGGCCTCCCAAAGTGTGGGGATCACAGACATGAGCCTCCGCACCTGGCCCGGCAGTAATCTTAAAAGTTTTCTGGTCAAATTATCCTGCTAAGGCCAGTCACTATGGTGTCTCATGTGACAGGCAGGTTCTACTTATGAGAAAGAGTAAAAGTTTAGAACCCCTCCTCACAGGCCCTCATTACGCTCCTTAAGGCCAAAAAGATCAAGTCTAACCTGTCTTCCATTTAGCATCAGTCTTTAAAATATCTGAAGATTGCCTTGACATCTTTCACCCCTTCTACCACCCTTGGAGCGTTTTCTCTTCTTTAGGTTAAACAATCAAAAAAATTCCATTCTTTTAAATATTTTTCTATGATGGAGATTAATTAATGAAAAACAGATTAGACTACCATATTTTTTTCAATTTTAAAATCAAAATAGAATTATTGACTGCAAAAGGCAGAAGCAATCCTGGAGTCCAACTAGGTTAACTCCCTCTTACGTATGAAAAAACGTAGGCCCAGGGATGTTAAGAGCTTTTGCAATATCCATTCTAGACAATAACTAGAAAGTAGCATGAAAACATTTAAAATTTTGGAGAATCAGGCAGAAAACGATCACCTCTATTGCTTTGATGACAAAGCACAGGGTTTAAAGTCAGCAGACCCAGACCCAGGCTCATATCTCAGCTTTGCTAGTCTTCTCTGATGTAATGACTTTGCGTAATGAATGTGTCCTCAGAGCTTTAGTTTTATCATCTTAAAATGGGCATGATAGAGCCTACCTAAAATGTCTGTTGTGAACATTAGACGTGGCAACCTAAGTTAAACATCAGCTATTTTCCCTTTCCCCTTTCATGTTATTAACAATCTTATCATAGTACATTATCTGGGATGGGGTGGGGTTTGAAGGTGAAGAGGACCTGATTGTGCCTGGGTGATTGGAATCTATGTAATAATGGAGTTCTACTTTAGCTGGTATCCATTTTCATATCATAAATCAATGTATTTTGGATGCAACTTTTTAAAAAATTCTTTTTAATAGAAAATTTAACTCTTTTGCCAACTCATCTGATTGATGCAACGTTTTGATATCGAGCTCTAACTTCATGTGCTTTGTCTGACTCTCCTTGTAGAACTGACCCTTCATTCTTCATCTCTTCCAACCCCTGTACTCTAGATTGCACAAACTTCTATCATAGCACAATGCCTCTAATACAATAATGCATAGGGTTTTGTTGTTGTCGTTGTTGTTGTTGTTGTTGTTGTTTAGACAGGGTCTTGCCCTGTCACCAGGCTGAGTGCAGTGGCGCAATCACAGTTCACTGCAGCCTCGACTTCCTGAGCTCAAGTGATCCTCCCACCTCAGCCTCCTAAGGAGCTAGGACTACAGGCATGCACCACTATGCCCAGCTAATGCATAGCTTTTTATGGCTGTCTTCTCCAAATAGAGCACAAGTTCCTTGAAGTCACGAACAATAAGTTATTTGAAGATAGGGCATTGTTCCAAACTTAGCATAGTCTTACAGTTTTTCTTCTTCCTAGCTTATCAAAGTCACTGGATAATGATTTGTTGCATGTTTTCAATGGCTAAGGTTTCATATTACTAATTGTTTAGATTTTTTCCCTTATTGTTTATGCTTAGGGTATCTAAATCCACTCTCAGCAGCAAGAACATTCATGACTTTAACCTAGGTCAGAAGTAAGTGAACATTTTGGCCAATTTCTCATGTTAGAACAGGCAATCTCTTTTCCAAAGGATATATGGTTGAATAAGTTTGAGAATTGCTGGATTACATAAATAAGTTTCATTCCTGCTGCACTTCCAAAAATATAGTACTTATGAGACATGAATTTGTGTGACCTTCTGAGAAGGAAATCTACTATGTATGCTGGAATATAAGGAAAATCATTCACTCTCATATATTCCTCAGAAATGAAGGAATTACCTTAGAGTTGAGTCCTTATTTCATCTATCAGGCAATAAGGTATTTCCTCAAACACTTTATTTTGAACAACCAAGTACTGCGCAGAGAAGACATCAATCAGAAACAGCTCAATCATTGTTAGATGACAGAATTGTGTTAAAAACTTTTTCTTAACACATATTTATTAATTATTATAAAAAGGTTGACCCCATAGTTCCTAGTTCTGGAGATTATAGTTAACAAACCTTTTAAAGGGCATTCTAGGTCTGGCGTGGTGGCTCACAACTGTAATCCCAGCACTTTGGGGGGCCGAGGCGGGCAGATCACGAGGTCAGGAGTTTGAGACCAGCCTGGCCAATATGGTGAAACCCCATCTCTACTAAAAATATAAAAAAATTAGCTGGGCACGGTGGTGTGCGCCTGTTGTCCCAGTTACTCAGGAGGTTGAGGCAGACTAATTGCTTGAACCTGGGAGGCGAAGGTGGCAGTGAGCTGAGATCATGCTACTGCACTCCAGCGTGGGCAACAGAGCAAGACTCCATCTCAGAAAAAAAAAAAAAAAAATAGCGGGGTGTGGTGGCCCATGCCTATAATCCCAGTTACTCAGAAGGCTGAGGCAGGAGAATCGCTTGAGCCAGAGGCAGATCTTGCAGTGAGCCGAGATTGCACCACTGCACTCCGACCTAGGTGACAGAGCAAGACTCCATCTCAAAAAAATAAAATAAATAAATAAACGGCATTCTAAAATAAGCACACTTCGTGTTGATAATTGTGGAGATCACTACTATATACCTGTAGGAGGAATGTTTGAACATTGTCTTTGTCTTTTGAGAGTTGATATTTGTGACTAATGGTGAAATTTTCCCTGACAACATCATACATAGACACATAAGTGTTGTATTCAAACTTAAGTGGAAAAGAAGATGTGCTGTGGGAGCCTTTTGATGGCTCAAAGTGTGTCTTTAGTAGTAGCAAAGACATTGATGAAAAGAAACATGAATATTTATTTATTTTAAAATAAATGGGCCGGGTGCAGTGGCTCAAGTCTGTAATCCCAGCACTGTGGGAGGCTGAGGTGGGCAGATCACTTGCTCCCAGGAGTTCGAGCCCAGCCTGCGCAACATGGCAAAACCTCATCTCTACAAAAGCTACAAAAATTAGCCAGCCATGGTAGTGCGCTCCTGTAGTCCCAGCTACTCAGGAGGCTGAGGTGGGAGAATTGCTTCAGCAC
The DNA here is from genome assembly GCF_008728515.1 of Papio anubis. Classification (NCBI taxonomy): domain Eukaryota; kingdom Metazoa; phylum Chordata; class Mammalia; order Primates; family Cercopithecidae; genus Papio; species Papio anubis. Next base: position 142,453,374 of record NC_044977.1, read on the forward strand.
GGGACATGGAGGTTGCAGTGAGTCGAGATCACACCACTGCACTCCAGTATGGGCGACAGAGTGAGACCCTGTCTCAAAAAATAAATAAATAAATAAATAAATGGGAGAAATGTCAGTTCACAATCAATATATTAAAATTATTTCATATTTTATATAACATGATTTAAAATATGTTTATGTCACAGAAAGTTTATGTATTAGTTTTGGTTAAAGAGCTTTTTTGAAGTTTCTTCATGGGAAAATAAGACATGGTTTTATGTTCAGATTTGCCTTATATCTGCAGTTGAGTATCCATGGTACTTGCAGGTTTCCATTCTTATTGGATCCCATAAGTTTTTTTTGTTGTTTTTGTTTTTGTTTTTCCTGTGAGTCTTTATAAAAAAATACTTTGGAAAATACTGCTACAATTTTTTTTTTTTTTTAGTTTATTTTAAATAGAGATGGGTCTCACTGTGTTGCCTAGGCTGTTCTCAAACTCCTGGTCTCAAGCCATCCTCCTTCCTTGGCCTCCCAAAGTACTGGGATTACAGTACTGGGATTACTGAGCCAACATACCTGGCCTACAGTTCTTACTGAGAGCTTATATGGCTGGTTTCCTGTTTCTTAGCCACCTCCATGCTCCAACCAAATTTCTGTTCAGTTAGATACAGCTAGTATAACTCTAGGATTAGAGCAAGCGAAATCTTACACTTAGGGCAGTTTCTTCTAATGCTACCTACCGCCCTTTCAGAAATAGGTTCTGAGTGGTCTGGAAACATTTGTTGACATATGGCAGATTGAGCTGTCCTCATGAAAGACTAGGTGGTCACAGAGAAAAACAGATTCTATGAAGGAGGGGAGTCTCGGCACATTTTATGGATAAATCACAGGAAGCAAGATACATGCTGAGTCATGTTGCTTTAAGTTATTTCACATTGGGAAGTCTTAAAAATGACAAATTCTCTAGAATCAATTCTTAGAGATATGATCAGTAGAAAAGCCAGCATAGAATAAGTTCAATTTATCATGGGTTTCATGACACAAAATGTTAAAAGAAAGAAAGGCCGGGCTTGGTGGCTCACGCCTGTAATCCCAGCACTTTGGGAGGCCAAAGCTGGCAGATCGCTTGAGCCCAGGAATTTGAGACCAGACTGGCCAACATGGTGAAATTCCATCTCTACAAGAAATAAAAAGATTAATGAGGGGTGGTGGTGTGTGCTTGTAGTCCTAGCTATTCGGGAGGCTGAAGTGGGAGGATCGCTTGAGCCCAGGAGGCAGAGGTTGCAGTGAGCTGAGATTGCACCACTGCACTTCCTCCTGCGCAACAGAGCCAGACCCTGTCTAGAAAAAAAGAAAAGAAAAGTTCTTGAGATCAAGTTGACTACATTAGAGAGTAGACACTTCAAAATTGGTATTATTTATAGTAAATAGGTAAAAGTCCTGGGATATCTCTGGAAGGAGACAGTAATTGAGAACAGTGGGGACCTCTGAGAAGGGAAGTTGGCAGACTTTGGAATCAGATAAGGGAGTCTTCCTTTGTGGTTTTTGTGCCATGGGCATGCTGTACCTGGTCTAAGTGAATAAATGGTGAAGAAGGACACTACTGTGTTGTGGCCAAAGGTATGGATTACAGGCAGATGGATCTGGATCTGAGTTCTGGTTCCTCCCTCACAATCTTGGGAAGTTAATCTTTTTTATTCCAGTTCTTCTTCTGTAAAATAAGGCTCATTAATAAGTACTTGCCTTACAGATAATATGTAAGATAGCCTAACCAGTAAAGGTACACACCTCTTGAAAATCAGATCAACCCCAGGTGGGATAGGCTACTAGCAATCCCCAGTGCCTCACTGATAGGACACCTAGAATTATTTTTCCTGTTCCCAAGGTTTGGGTAATTTCCCAAGACATTAGCAAGCACTTGATCAATGTCATTATTATATTATAGTATTTTTGTTATCATATTCTCACATGCACTTACTTTCCACAAATACAGAGAGCATAACTCTGGAGAGAAAAAATTCAACGGGCGAATTCCCTCATAGCTACTCAGCGCACATATTCTGCTCACGTTGTTAATGTGTATAGCATATGCTGCAAATGTTTCCCTTGAAAGAAGACGTGCAATCATATGTCCTCTAATTCACCAATTGTCAGCTTGAAGACCTCCCTTTCTGTTGGGCTCTGGAGACAGACAGGTACCATCAGATCCCAGCTCTGTCTCCACACATGTTGTGTCCTGGGGTCATGTAGGTGCTTATGTTGGCCAAAGCACATCCTGAGGGCATGGACATTCCTCCTTAGTAAGGAGGAATAGAGACTGCCTGAAGTCTTTTTTCTTCTTAAAAATTAATATCCTCTATTTTTTACCTGGGCTAGGCTTGGGAAGGGAGTGGGGGAAGTGGCAGTCAGAAACTTAACTTGCAGGAGCCCCAGTTTCCTCATTTATAAAATGAGGAGTTTAATGCCGAACTCAGAGGGTTGTTGTGAGGACTGAGCGTGATAAATATGGAAAGCCCATTTTCTCTCCCAGGTGTTCACTTACTTCATTCATCCAACAAGTACTTATTGAGGATCTATGTGTCCTCCATACCCTAGGCACTTAGTTGGTAGTTCCCTCCTCTTCCCTTACACCAATGCTTGCAAAATCTTCCCCTAGAACTTACAACATCCTTATGAGAGATAGTAACTGCCACGATCCGTTTTGTAGCAGAGGATTTTGAAGCATAGAAAATCTTTACTGAAGATGTCGGTGTGGTGGCTCACGACTGTAATCCCAGCACTTTGGGAGGCCAAGGCAGGCAGATCGAGAGGTCAGGAGTTTGAGACCAGCCTGGTCAACATAGTGAAATCCCGTCTCTACTAAAAATATAAAAAATTAGTTGGGCGTGGTGGCGGGTGCCTGCAATCCCAGCTACTCGGGAGGCTGAGACAAGAGAATCGCGTGAATCCAGGACTCGGAGGTTGCAGCAAGCCGAGATTGCGCCACTGCACACCAGCCTGGGTGGCAGTGCAAGACTCTGTCTCAAAATATAAATAAACAAAAATAAAATATGTCGAAGTAGAATAAAAATAGGAGCTTAAGGAGAAAGCATCTGGAAAAAAAAGAAATAAAATTCCATACTTTTTTCTTTCTTTCTTTTTTTTTTTTTTTGAGACGGAGTCTCGCTCTGTTGCCCAGATTGGAGTGCAGTGGCCGGATCTCAGCTCACTGCAAGTTCTGCCTCCCGGGTTTACGCCATTCTCCTGCCTCGGCCTCCCGAGTAGCTGGGACTACAGGCGGCCGCCACCTCGCCCGGCTAGTGTTTTGTATTTTTTAGTAGAGACGGGGTTTCACCGTGTTAGCCAGGATGGTCTCGATCTCCTGACCTCGTGATCTGCCTGTCTCGGCCTCCCAAAGTGCTGGGATTACAGGCTTGAGCCACCGCGCCCAGCCTTTTTTTTTTCTTTCAATATATTCCATTTTTCTAAAGGAATGGTCTTTCTTAAATCTTCCTCAAGCTGGCTGTATTTCCAAGGAATGAGGAGGTAGATTAGGGATGCTTTTGGCCTGCAGGACCTCTGCAAGAGGGAGTCCTCAGAAATGCTCACTCAGGAGGCATCTCTAGGGGGCACTGATGAGCCAGGCACGCGAAGTGCTGACCACGGCACACAGACTGCATTAGGACATGACCAAGACCTTTCTTCAAAACAGGGAGGTTGATCATCTGGCCCTGCCTATGGGTGGGCCTTGATCTATCTAATATGCTTTAAGGATGGTGAAATGCCTGCCTACCCAAGACACGTCCTCATCAATCTACCTTTGGTCTCATTATTAAAGACACTCCTTTGAGTCAAATCCAAGATTTACAAAAGGCTCTTAATAAAACACATACTTAACATAAACGAGTTGACAAAATTAATTTGCTGCCCCACTGGGCCCTGAGAGATCCATTTTTTAGAAGGATTAGAGGGCAGGAGATATTGACCAGCCACCGATATGCTGCCAAGAAGCAACTGGGAATCTCGGGTTTGGGAGGATGAAGCTGTGACCTGAAAACAAACCCAGGCCAGGGTTCTCACTGTTTTTGCTCCAGGGCTCACTTTTTCCGGCTCTCCTTTAGCCTAATTTATTTCAAAGAGCGCAGGTCTTTGGAGCTGAACTTCAGTCTCGCTCTGCCTCAGAGGAGAGCCATTTTCTCGGCTTTACCAAGAAACTATGAATCAGGAATCCAAGATTCTTTCCAGCTTATTGTCTTGCTTTATCTCTGCAGCCACCACATCCTGCTTCTCCTATCTCCTACTTGGTTTTGCTACCCGAGGAAAGGGAAGAGAATGGTGCAGTGGGCCTCTGGGGAATGTTCCAGAAAGATATAATGAAGATGAGAGGAGAGAGAGAGGAGCCAGGAAAATAAATGACAGCGAGCAGACTGTAGAGAGGACAGAGGATTCAGCCTAGCAGCTGGTGGCCCAGTCTGTGTCTGCCTCAAAGGCCTTTCCACCTGCAGGGCTTCCTGTGCACTGCTCCCTATGCAATGCTCCACAGAAGCCCTGTGTCCCTGAAGGAGCTGGAGCCTGCAGGGGAATGCGTGAGCCTTTGGAAAATAATTCAGAACTTCAGCAGTGTAGTTCTCTCCAAATTAGTCTGTAGTTTTTGCTTCTTGTCTGACAAAATGTAAATACCTCATTTTGGAAAAATGATTAGCCAGGTGAGGTGGTGAGCACTTGTAGCACCAGCTACTCAGGAGGCTGAGAGGGGAAGATCGCTTGAGTTCAGGAGTTCCAGAAGTTTGGGACCAACCTGGGCAACATAGTGAGACCCTCAACCACCTCAAAAAAAAAAAAAAAAAAAAAAAAAAGAAAGAAAGAAAGAAAGAAAAAAATGATTATTGCTTGATGCTCCAAAGCCTCAGAACATAACATTAAGCAAACAAGAGTCTGAAGCAGGGGACATGAGCTCAATGGCCTTAGGGGCAGGAAAGGGATCCTAACTGAGTAGAGCAGCCAGGGTGGACCCTGTGGAGCTCAGGCAGACCCAGTGAAGGCTGCTGTTGTGCCAAAATGCAGGCTAGGGGTGCCAGATTAATTTTTTATTTCTTGGGGAAAAAAAGTCAGATACCTAGATACTTTATGTTCTATCTCTGAATTTTTAAAAATTGGCAGCTGATTAAAAAACAAAACAATCAGCTGGGTGCGGTGACTCACACCTATAATCCCAACACTTTGGGAGGCCAAGGCAGGTGGATCACCTGAGGTCAGGAGTTCGAGACCAGTCTGACTAACATGGTGAAACCCTGTCTCTACTAAAAATAAAAAAGAAGTTAGCCGAGCATGGTGGCAAGCGCCTGTAATCCCAGTTACTCAGGAAGCTAAGGCAGGAGAATTGCTTGTACCCAGGAGGTGGAGGTTGCACTGAGCTGAGATTGCATCATCGCACTCCAGCCTGGGGGACAAGAGCGAGACCTGATCTGAACAAAACAAAACAAAATAAAACAAAAAATCAAAGACAAGAAATCCTTCTGCTGGCTACCCAGCTTGTGGTCGACCTTGGCCCAGGGCAGCCATGCTAGGTGCCTTAGTTTACAGTCTGGCACAGCTGGTCCTTTGATGGACACTGCCTCGTCATTTGGTTATTTGGAGGAGTTACCCTCAACTCATGCCAACGGCAGCTTCCACATGGAGGCTTAGACAGCCCCCACAGACAACTTGTATTGGGAAGACCAAATATTTCAGATCCTATTGACTCAAAACTTTCTTTTATGAAATGTACTTATAAAAACATTTTTTTTCGGCAGTGGCTCATGCCTGTAATCCCAGCACTTTGGAAGGCCGAGGCGGGCAGATCACCTCAGGTTGGGAGTTCGAGACCAGTCTGGCCAACATGGAGAAACCACGTCTCTACTAAAAATACAAAATTAGCCAGGCATGGTGGCACATGGCTGTAATCCCAGCTCCTTGGGAGGCTGAGGCAGGAGAATCACTTGAACCCGGGAGGCAGAGGTTGCAGGGAGCCGAGATCGCACCATTGCACTCCAGCCTGGGCAACAAGAGTGAAACTCCATCTCAAACAAACAACAACAACAACAACAAAACAAACTTTTTTGCCTTCATCTTGGACTTCATTTACATCTAATTTTAAAAACCAAGTTTTGTTTAATACTTAGAATGCTATTTCACTTCTCACTGTGGTTATATGTAAACCTAAAAACAAAAATGAAGCAAAAGATCCTTTATTTTATATTAGCCAGTCTTTAGCCTTTTACTCAACATCAGGTATGAAATGTTAGATTTTTAAAAGAAATGACCCTTCTTTCTTTTCATCCCTATTTTCTTAATTGCTAGTTTTAAAAAAATCCTCATCTCCAACTTCTACCCCCAAAAGTTCACAACGTATAATGGGAAAACAAGTTATAAATATCTTCTTTTCATTTATAATTACATAAAATATCATTTGTTATATAAAACATATATTACACGATTATATTAAATTGTGGGTTTTAAAAAATCTCTTTGTAAATGATGATTTTAAATGTTAACATAACAATTATCAATACTTATTTGGGACTCATGACATTATATTTTCTTTGACTGACCTTTGAACTCACATGGAAACTGCAATGTATGCACATCGGACCAACCTCAGCCTTTCACGTATGCGCAATATTTTTTGATTGAATAAATGAACAAATAATGCTAAGAAAGAAATGTTAAAAGGATCCTGCTTCAGAATGGATAGATGCACCTTTCCCTTTAGGAAGTTAAAGTAAATGTGGTTAATTCATTATTGTGGTTCATGAATCTTTTAGGTGGACATGTGAACCATGGGGGATTACAGGAGAAATTGGACTTCCTCATTTTTCAGACCAGTAATTCCAGTTCTACTGTGCTTCATTTCTGCCTCATCAATATATCTAACTCTTAATATTTTTTGTCAACTCTCATTTTATTCATTTATATCACTACATGAATGAAAAATTAGAATCACTGGCAGATAGAAACACAATATAATTGCATTTTAGTTAAATAATGTTGCATTCATTCCTGGAGCCTAAGACTTGTCCTCTCTTTGTTATAAAGGGAGATTATGAAGGGTAAAAAATAGTAAAGACGACTGGGCATGGTACCTCACACCTGTAAACCCAGCACTTTGGGAGGCTCAGGTGGGTGGATTGCTTGAGTCCGGGAGTTTGAGACCAGCCTAGGAAACATGCCAAAACTCTGTCTCTACTAAAAATACAAAAAATCAGCTGGGTGGGGTGGCATACTTGTACTCCCAGCTACTTGGAAGGCTGAGGTGGGAGAATCACTTGAGCCCAGAAGGTCAAGAGGTCAAGGCTGCTGTGAGCCAAGATCTAGCCTGGGCAAACAGAGTGAGACCCTGTCTCAAAACAAAACAAACAAACAAAAAAAAAAAAAGAAAGAAAGAAAAGAAAAGAAAAAAGAAAGACTTATGTCTATCAAAATAAGATATTTTTCTTGAAAGTATCAAAAGCATTGAAGGAGAATTGAATGAGAATGACATTCTATGTTGTTGAAAGATATAGCACATCTGTGTAGCACCAGAGCTTGTCCCATACTTGAGAAATTCTGGTCTAATCCAGCTTCCTGCTTTATACATGAGCAAAGGGAGGCAGAGCAGTACAATGACTTGCTCAATTGTAGAATGGGTCCTATCCCCAAGACCCAGCATTCTTTCCACTGCACCCTGGAACTCTGATGCCTAATGTCTCTAGTTCACCTACTCAAAGATCCATGGCCACATGAAACAAGAGAGGAAACAGAAGTCCTGAGGCAGAGCCCGGTGGAAGCCAGAGGTGCTGGGCCACAGAGATAGAGAACACGGAAGTGGTGTGGGTGAGGAACCTAGAAGCCTGCTGGGGAGGGGAGGATACCATCTTTTATCCTATCCCAAGTTCCCTTTGCAGATGAGGCAATTCAGGGCCAGAAAAGGGAAATGACTTGTCCAAGTTCTTATGGCCTCTCAGTGGTAGAGGAATGCTGCAGCCCCATCTCTGCCTTCCAGGCTTGCATTCTGTATATGGGACCCCTCTGAATCTCCAGTTCTGACATCCCTGTCGGTTTGCAAAATCTAATACTGTATTCATACCCTGTAAGTATGAGGGCTATGGTATTTTGGAAAATTATTATTATTTCACACTGACAGGAAAAATCACAGTTTTATCCCTTCACCAGCTGCTCCCAGAGTCCTGGCTGGAGCTGATAACTTGTCTCCATCCCCATGTTGCCCAGCACAAAAACACAGAGCACCCTGGAGTAATTCTAGTAGCTGCCCCCAATGGTAACTCACCGCAAATCGCTTCCCGCAGCCTTTGTTGCCGCAGCACCCACAGCAGTCATTGTTCTTCAGGCCCAAGAACACCAGCGCAGGGAAGATCATCTACCAGCAAGAGAGGCACCTCAGAGAGAGTCCAGGAGTTGAAGGGAGGGCCCGAGCCTGCCTGACTGTATAAGGAGCCCCATCCACAATGAGGGACTTGGAGGCCCAAAGGGAACGGCAAAGTAACAGAACATGGCTGGAGGGGTAATGGAGTGTTATGGAGTACTTAGGTTCCATTTGGGGTGACTAACCAGCTTCAATGAGTCAGGGTTTCAAAATCTGAGTTTCCATTTAGATGGTGTATTAGAAAAAAGAATAAGAAACTTGTCCTCAATTGTCATGAAAAGTGAGTCTCTCTTCCTTTCACTCTCTCAAATGGAGGTTTCCAATTAGGTAAAGAAATCATTAGGTCCTAAGTGGAAGACGACTGCACCGACAACGGCTTCTCATGGTGATTTTAAATCAATTTGCTTTTCTAGCGGGTTTGCATTGTGGCTTTGTTGTTGTTGTTATTGTTTTGGGCACTATCTTGTTGGAATCAAGAAATTATGTGACCTTCACTTCGGTTCATGGCACTCAAATGACCCATGAGAACTGCCGACCCAAGTCTGGAAATTAATTACTTAGTAAATTTAGCTGATGTGTCCTTGTCAGATCCTAACAGAAAGGAGAAATAAATTAAGGCATTGACTTCTCATCATGCAATGCTTGAGCTTCTATTACCAACTAAATATCTCCCTGTTCAATAAGTACCTGATTTAAAAAGGATTGGGGGGAAGGGGAAATCTCCCTTAGGGGGATTTTAAGGCTTCCCTACTCACCAAGACACCGCTTCCTAATATTCCTCCGAAAAACCAGATCTCTTGGGAAAGGTGGTCGTTGTCATCTATCACTTTTCCTCCAGGAAAAAATAACAGGATGTTAGCCAGGAAGCCAAATAAAGCAAGGGGAATGAGGGTGCCCCCCAGGCATCTGGCACAGCTCCCAGTGCACATGCTGGGGTGGTACAGTATAGGTCAGCAATCAAAAGCTCCTCACTGCCTCCTTCACGGGGCCTCTTCAAGGGTTTTTGGCCAGAGAGTCCTTGTAACTGTGCCCAATTCAATCAGTATTTTGGGGCTGAGAACCAAATTTCTATGAACTGCGTCCTTGGAGTCACTTCAGCTTCTCAAAAATAGCAGAACCTTGATGGCGATGGACATTTATACATTCTCCCTGACCTGAAGTGCTTTTTTTTTTGCACCCCCATAAATGAGATTACGTTTAGAGCAATCATTCAATCGCTTTGCCATGGAGACCAATAACCTCTGTTAATAATCCACCAGCACAGACAAGACACTCACATTGTTGCAATCGAAGACAGGGCTGGAACAAACAGCATTTAGAACCACTGCACCTTTAATCTGACAGTGCCCATGCTCAAATAAAGAAATATTTTCTCCAGACTCTTTATAAATCACTAATATAATTGAGTTACATCCTGGTTAAAATCATGTCTCCCAAGTACTTAATGCTGTACAGTGCGTGTCTTTGTCTTTTCCATCGAAAGCCTGGAATGCAGGGTTATCCAAAAGAGTTTCTGTTTTCCTCAATATGAAAATAATTTGATGGTCTAGTTGTGTATCATTGAGCTCAGACTTACAATAATTTTTTAAGGAAAAAAGTAACTGTACATTTTATTGTCTGATTGCTGTATTTATCTACTTGTTACCCAATTAAGTAATTAAGTTCTATCTTTTCCCTACACGATGTGATGGAATTAGTAAAAACAATTTTCCTAATCAACCCTTTCAGCTATGTCTTCCATATAGAAATAAATAAACCATCATTCACTAAGAGGGCTAAGGGGAAGGGAAGGTCGGCATTGGGTAGAGAGGGAGAGAAAAGGTCCTGAGGAGTTGACTGGGGAGAAGACACAGTTGGAAGGGCAGTTAGAGTGTAGGAGGCAGTAAAACACACCCCTATAGAAAGTTTGCCAACTGCCAGGGGCATGATTCATTATTCATTTGCTTTGTGTCACTTAAGAAGGTCTCTGCCACGCCTGGACCAAGCTCTACATTATGCGATGGCCCTGCCTGGTACTAGTATTACATAACAGCTGAAGGATTAAGAGGTGGAACCGGAAGTCTTACTAGTTCTTCATTGAGAATCTAGAGGTTAAAATAGGTTGAATATTTTAGGGAGTCAAATTTTAGCTAAATAAAAAGCAAGTGACATTATTACCATGGTGAGACTTGTCCTACCGTGGAATAGGCCACCTGCTCACAAGAAGCCATGGACTGGGCTCTGCCAAGCCTCAGAGTCCCTTGGAAAGGGAAGCTGTGGGAAGGATTCCAGAGAAGTCAGACTGGATAAATGTTGAGGCTCCTTCTAAAATTTCTACAAAATGAGTACTGGTTGCTTTATAAAGATACTTAGAAATTTCAGGGTCAGGATGAGAAAGAAAGCAGGAAAACAGCAAATGTTTATTGAGCCATGCATAATATTCCAAGCACAAATGAGCACTTTAAATGTTCCTCACCCTTCTGTGAAGAAGGTATCATGCCCCCTTCACAGGTGGGTATGCGTCTGCTCAAAGTGATTTTTGCAAGGTCATCTCAGCAAAACAGGAAGAGCTAAGATTTTATTTTTTATTTATACATAATATTTTACACATTTATGGGGTATGTGTGGTATTCTGCTACTTGTGTAGAATGTGTAGTGATTAAACCAGGGTATTTGGCGGTATCCATCACTGAATACGTATCATTTCTATGTGCTGGGAACAATTTAAGTCCTCTCTTCTAGCTACTTTGAAATCTGTAATACATTATCACTAACCATGGTCACTTTACTCTGATGTCAAACAATAGAGCTCATCCCTTTGGCTAACTGTATATTTATACCCGTTAGCCTACCTCCCTTCACCTCTGTGTTGCCAAAACCCAGGCTATGGTTTCTCTCATAGATTTTCCCTTTCAAAAACAAACAAACAAACAATAAAACATCATCTTTTAAATATAAACAATAGAATGACACTGTGTGCAAGGTATATGCATACAGTGGGAAACACTTCCTTCTGAACACAACAACAAACTGATTTTATTCCTCATTACAAAATAATATGTGACTTTTTTGGTAGAAAAATTAGACACACAGACAGAAGGAAGAAAAGGAAAACCAGCTGTGTTTCCACCAGAAGCAAACAAGGACTGTCATCACTGTGCTGGCAGCTGTTTTCCAACACCCTAGGCAGGTGCAAATGAGCTTTATTTATAACCCACTGGCTTCTGACAGGGAGTCCTGAGCATATGAACTCTAAAGAAGGCAACAGTCCTGGGGGTGGGCGGATTGGGTTAATCAAATGCATATGCCACTTAGAGCTAGGCAGCTCCTCTCTGGGGACTGGGAAGCTTTTTTCTTTCTCCCTGGACTACACCTTTTGCTTCTAGAAGTTACCATCATGACATTTGACCAACACTAGCCCTAATGTCCTAGATTTTTCAGACTTGCAACTGGAGTTACCCATGTATACTGTCTGAGTGAACAGATGAAAGTAAGAAATATTGTGGACCACACTTTGGTTTTCTTTCAGGCCTGAGGTAACTTATTTCATGGGTAGAGGAAGAGAAGCACTGAAAAACAGTCACTTTTCTGGAATGTCCTGACCACTTCAGACTTCAAACACTTGGATAGTGACTAACTTATTAATTGTTCAACTATTAATTGTGCCTTCAGACCTCCAGGCGAGAAGTGGAATATCTAATCTGGGGAGAGGGAATCGTAGGGGAAGGGAACCTTGGTGAAATTCACTCTCTGGAAGTGTAGCAGGGAGGTCACCAACAAACTGTTATAGGTGCAAGAGGGAAAATTGTGTGAGATTCTGAGAATCATTTTTGTGACACCCCTACTTGATAGTTTATTGCTTACTCTGTTCCTCTGGGTGTTTAGTAGTGAAGGCTTTAAACCAAAAAGGCTAACCCCCTTGTTTTCAGAGACAGCAAGAAGGAAGTGGCTGAGGACACTGAGCCCTACTCTGTCATTACCCATGTAAGGAGACCTCAGAAATGAGAGCAGATGGTAGCCCTGGAAGGGATAAAAAGACAGGAGGGATCCTTGGGGGAAGAAAGGGAGAAGAACGTGAATATGGTCACTGTCTTCATGGACCTCACCGGATGGGAGGTTTGACCACACGGGATTAAGCAGTGGGAAGTCCAGGGGTTCCTTCCAGTGATGCAAGAAGTCAATTCCTCAGCCAGCAACCACAGAAGCAGAAGACATTCACCCTGAAATAGGTGAAGAGTTGTCAGTTCAGTGCAATGCAGTGCAATCAATAAGTGTGTTTGATACATGCATGATATGTCCACCAATGTGCCAAGTACTGTCCTTGTGAATAAAATAAATCTAAGACTTGCTTTCTGCCCTCAATGATATTACAACCTTCTACTTGTGACAAAAGACAAGAGAATCCATACACAGAGGTTAAATGAGTAACTGCCGCTTAGCAGAAGAACAAGACATGGCTTCTTCTGCTTGTCTGAAAGCAGAGCATTCCCATCTATTCATACAGAATATCAGGAAGAAGACGGGGGTCTCCACACATTTGCATTCAAATAAAATTCAGGTCCTCATCTTTGCTTACCTGGATGACGAAAATAGATTGTTAAAAGTGATTTCCCAAAGGAGGAAAAAATAATATAAAATATTAATGGGTATTGCATGTAATAAGAGCCATTTTATGAAATTTTTGTTATCTGTGCATAGATGTTAGGTAATAATGCAACATGTTTTCCTTACTATAGGTCTTCAATCAAAAAATAAAGATCAAACCAGGTAGTGAGAGTTAGTGATCTTTATAAAGTGAGAACTAGTGATCTCTATAAATGCTAAACTGATATTACATTTTTGCCAAAAGCCCTCAGGAGGCTTCCAAGGCCCTCAGATCTTAAACGTAGTCCTCCCTGATTTGTCTTCCAGCCAGATCAATCCTCCTGTCTTCCTGCTTCCTTCTCTGCTCCCTTCTCCTCCTGCACCCCTCCAGAACTCAGCTCGGTGGTCACTTTTTCTGAGAAGTCTTGTTTTATAAGAAAACTGTTTTACCGTCAAGATATGTTTGGGAAATCTGAATAACACAGAGCAAAATAGGGCTCTGAATGGCAGAACTTTTGGGGGCCTTTAATTTGCAAGTGCATGTGTAATTATTGGGGAGCTGATAAATATAAGATCCAGTGTTTTCCAAGCTTCAATGCCTGCAGAACCCATCTTTTGTATCCTGTAGCTGGCAGGGCCAGGATTCTCCAGAACATCCTTTGGAAAACTTGGAGCTTATTCATTTCCCAAGTGCTTATGATGGAATCTGTGTTGGCAGAGAGAAAGTGAGTAGTGATTTGAGGCAATGAAGTATAACAAGAGCAAAGATGGAAGACGGGATTAACACGATTTGGGGAGATTGTGAGGTGCCAAGGTGGTGAGCTGGGAGCAGGGTTGAGAGCCAACTTGGCCTCCACGAACAGAGGAATGTGAAATATCTTGCCTAAGGGAAGACAGTCACTATTCTCTAAGAGCTCTGATGCTTCATGATGGACTCCTCCATGCCTGGGCCACTTCAATGTGAGGGTTCCCTAAAGCACCAGGGTCCTGGGAGAGGCTGGACTACTAAAGGGCCACATGGTCTGGAGAACTAGAAGAAACAGAGCTCCCTCTCAGATGTCTCTATCTCACTATCTAGAGTTGTCATCGAGCTCTATAGAAGCAAGCAATAACATGACATTATTGTCCCTATTTTAGAGATGAGGAAACAAAAACAAGTGGTAAGCACTGTTCTGGTTTTTTTTTTTTTTTTTTTTTTTTTGAGACTGGGTATCACTCTGTCACCCAGACGGGAGTGCAGTGGCACAGTTGCAGCTCACCAAAGCCCTGACTGCCTGAGCTCAAGCGATCCTCCAGCCTTATCTTCCTAAGGGGCCACAGGCACATGCCACCATGCCAGGCTAACTTTTTTTTTCTTTGAGACAGAGTCTCGCTCTGTTGCCCAGGCTGGAGTGCAGTGGTGCGATCTCAGCTCACTGCAGGCTCTGCCTCCCAGGTTCAAGCAATTCTCCTGCCTCAGCCTTCCGAGTAGCTGAGAACATGCCCAGCTAATTTTTGTATTTTTAGTAGAGACGGGGTTTCACTATTTTGGCCAGGCTGGTCTCAAATTCCTGGGCTCAAGCAATCCTCCTGCCTCTGCCTCTCAAATTGTTGGGATTACAGGTGTGAGCCACCGCATCAGGCCACTGGTTATCTTTCGATGTATAATAAACCAACTCAAAACTGTGTATTTAAAACAATAATCATTTTACTTTATCTCAGGATTTTGTGGGTCAGGAAGGTGGGTAGAGACAAACTGGGTGATTCTTCTGTTCCAAGTAGCATTGATTGGGGTTATTGCTGTTGCTCAATTGTGGCCACATTGGTGTGCAGAGTACAAGGTGGTTTCACTTATATGCCAAGGTGCCTTGATGGGAACAGCTATAACACTGGGCTCATATAAAGCTGAGCCCCTCTTTTTCTTCCTGTAGTCTCAGGGCTCTCCATGTGGTTTCTGCAACACTGTAGTTAGACTTTTACATGGTAGCATAAGGCTCTGAGATATAAGTAGAAGCTGGCATTGTCTTAAGGCCTGGGCCAGAAAATGGGACGGGGTCACTTTGGCCATATTTTATTGGTCGGTGTGGTCGGAATGATCTCAAATTCAAGGGGAGGGAACATAGACCTCATCTCTTTATGAAAGAAATGTCAGAGAATTTCTAGCCATCTTTAATTCACCACAGAGATAAAGGTAGATTTAAACCAAGGGAGTCTGATTATAGATACCATCCTCTTAATCACCACAGTATCCTGCTTCAGAAACCAAAGACTGGTACCTATTGTTTGCTCAACACAGATAGGACTGCCTGCATGCATTTAGGTTCAAATGAAGGGCTTTTCTTAGCCACAGGATAAATTATGTGGATAATTCCCACAATTTTGTATGGGTAGACACAGCCTGAGTTATGATTTGAACTTGAGGAGCTAGCAGGCACTATCTACACCCTAAAAGTATCTCCAGTTGTTTTCAAAATTAGAATGAGCAAATGCAAATCTGTTCCTGCCTCATGACTCAAAGGGGGTGCTATATAGTTCCCTCTAACGTAGTTCTTAGTACAAAAGGGCACAGCTGTGACCTCTCAGAGAGACGTCAGCTCTGGCTGGTAAATCTGTCCCAGATGACCTGCCCAAATATTGATTTGTTTTAGCATTCTTTCATATCGTCATGGTTATAGGTGAAAAGTTAACTTTCAACAGGAACTCACCCTTCACCCACTCTCCATAAGGTAAAACATCACTAACTGTGGTTCCTCATCTTCTTTTTAAGATTAAACATGGGTTCAAAAATAAACCAAGTTTAAAAATTCATGTTATGGCTTTAAAATGCAGAGAAATTTTAACACTGCATTTATTTTAATGTCTATAAATCTGACTATATAGTTATGTATTATTCTTTTCATCTGTGCCTTTGCACAAGTGTTTCCCCATTTGTTTTTAAAAATTATTTTTCCAAATAATTTTTGCTTAAAAATTATTTTTCCAAAAAATTTACAAACATATTGGGAAATGATAACAACACTAAGAGAGCAAGCACAATTTGGAAAAAATAACATCAAAAGCAACTGTCTTAAAATTTCATGTCAGTGAACTTTTCTGGGGGTCAATTTTAGCTTTTATATATTTATTCTTTTAGCATGTTTTTTGAGCACTGATGTGTCAGGTACTGGAGACATGTTAAGACAGAGCTTATAAGAAAAGGAAGACAGATATTAATAATGCTAATAACCGAAAACAGAGCAATTGTATGAAGTTGGTTCTATTTTAATCTGAATTTTACTAATAAGGAAACTGCATCCCAGAGAGGTTAAGTAACTTTCCCAAGATCTCATCACTAGTAACTGCAAGAGATAGGATTTGATCTCAAGCAATCTAGTTAAAAAAAAAGTCTGTGCTCATAACCTCTATGCATGTTGCCTTTCATTAATCAGACCATCTCAAAAACATATAATAACAAACTATGATTTGTTCCATGGACTAGAGAAAGCCACAAAAGCATATAGGGTAACAGGGAGATTCCAGTGAGGATAGGGAAGGCTCCCCTGAATAGGCTCCTTTGAAACTGTTCATTGCCAAGAATAGAGTTTTGATAAAATTACATTATGTAGTACTATTTATTGTAAGCTTGTTACATGCTAGGTATAACTTCAATGCTTTTCAGTGTTAACTCACAATGTCCCTCTGAGGTGGGTAACAGTAACCCAGTAACCTCCCTCTTTGCTTTATGGAAGGAAGTTGAGGCTCAGGGGGTAAGGAGTTTGCTCAAAACCACACAGCTAGAAAGCAAGTCAGCACTTGAACCCAAGCCCACACTCTTTAGACTGAGTGCGTATCTTATGAAAGAGCAATGCCAATGAGTTGGAAGGGACATGTGGTCCCACTGCTCAAAGATGTTCTCACTGACTCTAAGTATGGATTTCTAGTTGCCAAAGGACTGAGCAAAGAGAGCAAAAATTATGGGTAAGACCAAATTCTAAGGCGGTAAAAACATTAAAACTAAGTTTTAAAAGGAAGTAACTTGGTGTAGTAATTGGTATGATGTGTGCCTGCTCTAAGTGCACCTGGGCTACCCTGCCACTGACAGTGGTGGAGAGTCCAGAAGCAAGGTCGAATGATAAACTTTCTTGCTTGAAATTGAATAATCAGCTCCAATTCACAGAATGTCAAAGTTAGATAAACCTTTTCCCTTTTATAGGTTTCCAAGACTGAACTGCAATTGCAAAAATAATTCCTCCTTGCAATAACTACTGTGATTAAACCTAAAGGGTAGAGAATGCATCCAGGTCTTTGGTGGTCTTCACAGTGTGAGGCACACTGCAGACGCCCAATTTTTTTTTTTTTTTTTAATTGACATTAGCTTTTCTGTGATTACCCATATGTATATCAAAACTTCTAGCAAAGTTATAGATCAAGGCTTCTCAAATTTTAATGGGCATGTAAATCATCTACAATCTTGTTACAACACAGATACTGATTTAGAAAGTCTGGAGCAGGGCCTTAGATTTTGAATTTCTAACAAGCTTCTGGTGATTCTGGCAGTCCAAGGACCATACATTGAGGTTGGACACATTTATTACTCTACTTACTTTGGGGCAAATGGATGCCCTTCCTTAGACTTTCCACTGGAGCAGCTCATTGTGGGGTGTTTCAAGCAGTTGCTACTTGCTCTAAGAAACTTTTGTTCTTGGGACAGTCACTTGCCAGCTTAGGGATTTCAGAAGGCTCTAGGGTTGGAAGAGACCCCACATCACTCCCGCTTGCTGTTTTCTGCATGCTTTATGGTGGTGGTTTTCAAAGTATGAACCGGTTAAAAGTTTGGGCTCCCTTCCTCTAGATGGGCCTGCTTCTCAATAGTCATCTTCCCCTCTTACTCATTCCCTACTGCATTCCACAACTGTTATTGCAACCTTTTTCCACATTCCTCAAACCCTCCCTCCTCCTGCGCCCCAACTCCTTTGAGAGTTATAACCTCTCCTCCCACTTGCAGAAACGAAGGCCCAAGTTCCTTCATCCATCTTCCTTTCAGCCTTATAATATTTTTATATGAACACTTTCCTCTTTCATCCACATTTTATTCTTATCTTCATCCATTTTTATTATCTTTCCCCTGTCAGCAGATTAATTCCCTCACGGGTGCTTTTGTTTCCATCTCTAAACCTCCCCTGAGACTGTACCACCAATTATCGTTATTCTGTCTTAAAGATTTAGTATCTTCTCTTACCCATTTCTTCATTCTCTTCACACATTCTCAGTTCTCACTTTGCTTTTCCTAAATTTTTATTAAAGAAATTTAAAAATACCCACTAGGTATAGAGAATTGCATAATGAATTCCCATTTACCCATCAAACAACCAGAAATAATCAAACTTTTCCATTTTTGAATTATCTCTTGGAAACATCTTCCCTTGACCCTGCTCCTTTCTCCTCATGACCAAGCCTCTCTCTCCAGTTCTCGACCCCCTCTGATTCGTTAACCTCTTGCCATCTGGTTCCTGTCCCGGTCTCACTATGGCAAGTTCATCAGTGCCATTACCCGTTACTGAACCCTGTGGCCATGTCTCAGGCTTCATTCTCCTTTTACCTCCCTGCAGCGTTCCACTATTTCTGAGGCTCTTCCCACTGAGCAGCTGGAAGCACACTGGCTATCTGCGGAAGGACTTTGGAAGTCAGCACTCTGAAGCTTGCTCCCTCTCCTCCCTTCTCCCCGGGACTTTCAGGGCTGTATCTGTTTTTCAAACTTATCACCATGTCAGAACCTCTAATCTTACCTCTGGGCCAGAAACGGAGATGGGACACTCCTTAAAAACAGTGACTGTATCTTCTAGAAAGGTAAAGTCCTTAACTGTACCTAGCACTGTGCCTCCACTTAATCAAGGCACCATAAAATAATAGTGATGATGACGATAATGACTGCCACCCACATACAACTGTTAAACCAGACTATGGAAAATACAAGACAAGGGAGCGAGCCGGAAGTCGCCCTGCCTGCCCACTTCCACGCTGCACGGGCGGACCCTCAAGCACTGGAAGAGAAGTTCCGGGGCGGGGCTGGCCTGGCAGCAGGCGGCGAAACGGAGACGCGTACTGAGGACCGGGCCTCACTCCGGCCCCGCGCTGTCCTCTTCCTGGGATGCCGCAGGCGGAGCTCTGACCCAAGGCCTGCTTTTCACTCGGGCTGTCTTAGCGCTGGCGACTTCGAATGTGAGGAGCTGCTAGCGCCGCCTGTTCCAGGCGAGCATCTGGTGATTTTGAAGAGGCCTGAACAACCAACATGAAAACCCCTGCTTCCTTTTCCTGAAGTGTAACCCTGATGGAGTTGAAGAAATCGCTTCTATTGGCATTTTAAGTTCAACAAGAAATACGGAAGTGTACCCAGGAGAGGAGTACTGTGGAACCAGCAGGTGCAAGAATGTTTATACTGTCCTGGATTACAGGACTGTGAGGACGTGGGAAATTGAAAATCCAAAGAAACAAAAAAGTGTGTTTAAACCACGGACGATGCAGGGCAAAAAAGTCATTCCCACAACGTGCATATATGATAGAGATGGGAATCTCATAGCAGCTGCCTGCCAGAATGGAAGCATACAGATCTGGGACCGATATCTGACTGTTCATCCTAAGTTCAACTATAAACAGCCTCATTACCTGGGCACAGACACTTCTTGGCGTGACTTTTTCCTGTGATGGTAATGTCCTTGCCTCTCGTGGAGGTGATGATTCGTTAAAATTATGGGACATCTGACAATTTAATAAGCCACATTTTTTCAGCCTCAGGTCTTCCCACCATGTTCCCAATGACTGACTGTGTTTCAGTCCAGATGGTAAGCTCATAGTCACTGGTACATCTGTTCAAAGAGGATGTGGCAGCGGCAAACTAGTTTGCCTTGAGTGTAGGACTTTCCAAAGGTTCTATGAAACAGACATCACAGACACAGCCTGCGGCATCCAAGGCTGAACCAGATCATGGTTGGAACTGGAAATGATTGCCTAAAGTCTATTACAACCCCAACAAGAGTCAGAGGGGAGCAAAATTATGTGTGGTTAAAACCCGGCGGAAGGGGACTAGGCAGAGCCATGGAACTGCCGCCAGGTAGCTGTGAGTCCACGCCGCCCGTCGCGCCGCCTGTCCGCCCAGCGTCCGCAGCAGCCGTGGGGAGTGCAGGTGGAAACCATCTCCCCAGGAGACGCGCACACCCTCCCGAAGCGTGGCCAGACCTGCTTGATGCACTACACCGGGATGCTTGAAGATGGAAAGAAAATTGATTCCTCCCGGGATAGAAAAAGCCCTTTAAGCTTATGGTAGGCAAGCAGGAGGTGATCCCAGGGTGAGAAGTAGGGGTTGTCCAGAAGAAGGTGGGTCAGACAGCCAAACTGACTATATCTCCAGATTACACCTACAGTGCCACTGAGCACCCAAGCATCATCCCACCACATGCCACTCTCGTCTTCGATGTGGAGCTTCTAAAACTGGAATGACAGGAATGGCCTCCTCCTGTCATTCCAGTTTTAGAATGATCCAAGATCCAGATCCCTGTTCTTGGATCTGCCATGGAGGGATCTGGTGCCTCCAGACGCGTGCACATGAATCCATATGGAGCTTTTCCTGATGTTCCACTCCACTATATAGACATCTGCCCTGACTGAATGTGTTCCGTCACTCAGCTTTGCTTCTGACACCTCCATCTCCTCTTCCTCTTTCTCCTCATATGTGTGTTTACCTAAACTATATGCCATAAATCTCAAGTTATTCATTTTAATTTGCTTTCATTTTGGGGTGAAGATTCAGTTTCAGTCTTTTGGATCTGGGTTTCCAATAAGTATATCGTCAAGTATTAACAGCATAAGTGATAAGTTAACTTTAGAATAGGAATTGGTGTGTGTGTGTGTTGGCGCGGGGGGAGGGGAGTTGCAAGAATATTTTATTTTATTTTTGGGGATGAAATTTTAATCTATTATATATTAAACATTCTTGCTGCTGCGCTACAAAGCCATAGCAGATTTGAGGCACTGTTTAGGGCTAAATTATTCTCCAAGTTGAGAGATGTCATTGGGTTAAATTAAAAGCCCTACCTCAAACTGAGGTGGGGATGGGGAGAGCCTTTGCTTCCACTAGTCTCACCCCACCCTCCCCTTAAACCCTCTGCCTTTGAAAGCAGATCATGTTCACTGCCATGCTGGACACTACAGGTATCTGTCCCTAGGCCAGCGGGGACCTCTGAAGTCTTTTTTGTGGCCTGGCTTATTTTTTTTTTTTTTTCCATCCTGTGGTTTTTCTAGTGGACTTTCAGGAATTTTGTAATCTCATAACTTTCCAAGCTCTACCACTTCCTGAATTTTAAAAACTTTAATTGATAGTTTAAATTGAAGGTGCTGTTTGTAGACTTAACGCCCAATGAAAGCCCAGGCGTCATGACAAATCCTTGAATGTTCTCTTAAGAAAATAATGCTGGTCATCGCAGCTTCAGCATCTCCTGTTTTTTGATGCTTGGCTCCCTCTACTGATCTCAGTTTCCTGGCTTTTCCTCCCTCAGGCCATTCTCACCCCCTTTGCTGTCCTGCGTAGTGATTTGGTGAGATAAATCATTGCTGTCTCGTCCCCCCAGCACCATATATGAGTTTCAAGTTTTGTTATTGCAATAAAAGTTTTTTATGCTGGGTTTTCTAACAAACAAACACACAAAAAACCAGTGAAAGGCAAAACAAGCTGAGACACTAACCCAGGACTACATCATCACCCCTCATGTCTTGCCTATGTTCCGTGAGCCCTGCCAAAGGAGTACAAGGAAACAGCTGGAGAAGGACAGACTGGGTTCCCTGAAGTCGCATAAACTTGAACCTCCTGTAGCCAACCCAGGTTGTGGTGGCAGAGTTGGGACCCACAAGGGCACTCTTTCTTCCTATATTGTGAAGAACATTGCTTTGGACAAGACTAATAACAGTAATCATTGGGGAGCCATTTTGCATCATTCCAAAGCAGCAGAAGACAACCCATATTGGGTTTTTCCAACATGTTCCAAGACTCAGCACAGAATCATGTTTGGCCAAGTTGAATCTGATCATGAGGAAGCAAAGAATGAGCCAGAATGGAAAAAATGTAAAATTTGAAGAATCTCATTTGAGAGCTGTTTGTATGAGTGGGAAGGAAATGTGACAGGTTTTGGTTTTCTTTTTAATGCTCATGAAATTAAAAATTCATTTTTATTAAAAAAAGAAGAAAATACAAGACAGGAT
Source organism: Papio anubis (assembly GCF_008728515.1). NCBI lineage: Eukaryota > Metazoa > Chordata > Mammalia > Primates > Cercopithecidae > Papio > Papio anubis. The sequence continues at coordinate 142,475,503 of NC_044977.1, forward strand.
CATTTATTTACTTCTTGAACCTTTAGTTTTGGTCCGTTTTGGGACCAAACCATCTATCTAATTACCTAAGCTGCTGAGGCTAAAATGTACATGCTCTTGTGATTCTTATGTATTAATAATTTTGAATGCATTTTAAAATTCAACTTAACACTTAAAATATCATCACTTATTGACAATTGAATTGAGAGCTACTCAAATGCATAAATGCAACTGGCAAGGTGGGGTGAATTGGGGGAAGAAGGGCTTGGAGAGAGGACTAAGGAGAGAAGTGATTCTATCTGGTTCAAGCATAGTATTTCTCTCCACTACCATCACAAAAACATAAACACCTGAAAACTACCATCATACAGAACACTTTCGGACCGTCTGGACAATTATGTTTCAGACAGGGATGTGATGCACAAGAAGCTTTGGCCATGTTCCTCTGCCACGTGCACATGCTGGCTGGGAGGCCCCAAATGAGTACAATCTCATCCACCACCATCCATGGGGTCTCCCTCTGCCCGGACCCAAGGCACCTCTGGTATTCATTTACTGTGAAGTCAGTGGTGCTTTCAAATGCTGCCTGCCAGCCCCATGATTTATTCACCAGCTCTAGTGCAGGCAAAGAAGAGAAACAAAAAGATCTCCAAAACTCCCTGGCTGAAGGGATTTGTTCTGCTTTGTTCTTATGAAGATGCCTGGGCATCATCCTACATAAAGCTACCTTCTCAGAGTCAGTGATGTACGTGTGCCTTTGAGGCCAACTTGCCTTCAATCTTTTTGAGAAACCTTGCTGGGATATAATGGAAAGGGTCCCTGGGCACAAGTTCTGGCTCTACTGCTTAGTAACTGTGGCCCTTGAGAAGTTAGTTAATCTCTCAGAGTCTCAGTCACTTCACCTATGAAGCAGAGTAATTGGTTATCCAGGGTTAGCCAATTATTAATCAGTTTATAGCACTGATTACATATATTATCATACACAAAACTGTATTTATTTTGTAAAATGAAGTCCAGGTATTTGACATCATATAGACTAAAGACTGACTTTTTTTTTTTTTAACAGAAAAGTTTTATCAGACATTTTGAATAGTCCAGGCAAAACTATAGTGTATTCAGTTGAGATCCTACGTCACATCCTCATGTCATCTCATGAGTGTGTATGCATATGACTACCTTTCAGCATTCACTGTGTGTTCATATCATCATCTTACTCGATCCTGCCAGTGAGGTGGGTAGGCCAGCCAGGTAGGGATTATTATAGCCAGTATTTTTTATGAATGAGGAAACTGAGGCCAGAGAGGTCTAGGGAGTAGCCAAAGTTCACACAACCAGTAAGTGGCAGAGACAGAATTAGAGTAAACATCCTCTAACTACTGGGCTAGGGCTCTAGCTGCTGCCATGCAAGGAAAAACAGAATGTCCATACCAGAAAGCTTGGCAGCCACGTAACCCCAACTACCAGCTCTAACCATGTATGGCCAAGTCTCCTGCTCACTCAGCCTCCGACTTTGCCACCCACTCAGGTAAAAGTAACCTGAAGAAATGCATATAAGGGATTTAATTATTACATTATTATTAATAATACATGGTCACTTTGTTGACAGAATATTGTCTAATATCAGGATTGGAGATTTTGCATTTTCTTCTGTGTTGGTTAGTGATTATTGTGTAACAAACTGGCCCAAAACTTAATAGCTGAAAGCAACATTGGCAAGGCCAGAAATGACCTTGTAGTCTCAGGCACACAGCTGTCCAAAATCTGAGGCCCAAGGAGAAAAGCAGATTGTGGCCAACTGCTGCTACAATGGAATTTCCCTTCTGCCTGTGGCTCACACGTTCTCTCTTTGATTCCCCAGCCCATTCATAAGAATTTCTTCACTTTGAGCTGCCAAATGGCCACAGAGAACTATTTTTCAATGTGAAGAATACTCTGAGAAAAATCATGTTTTTACTTTTTACTGTTTCTTTACTATGAAGCTGGTTATCATGCCTCTTAAAATCACTCCTGTTTTCTAAAACTGTTGTCCACTTGCCATCACACCATTAAATGAAAACTCTTTCTCCTTACATTTCTATATAGGAGCAAATGTGACATTGTGGTGCACCAAGTTAAAACACTTTTTCTTTCTTCATTTCTTCCAGTAAGGAAAAGCAGATGAAATGATATGTCTGGGGATTTGCTTCAAAATAGACACTAGTGTGGGTAGGTGTGGAGACAGGAGCAACAATTGGCCAAGGAAACTGGTGATGGCTACGGTGAAGGAGATAGATGGATTCATAACACAGCTAAGACTATTTTACTCCCTAGAATCAGAGACTGACAGAGCTAGAAAGTTACCTAGCCCAAGCTAGTTATATTGTAGATAAGATAATGGGGGCCTGGTGAGATAGTGCCCAAGACTACGCAAATGTGGGTCTTGAACTCCAGCCCTTCCCATATCAACGCCAGTGTTGCACAAGGTCACGTTATACTGTATTCCTTAATCTTTCCTGACTCATATATCATAATTTTACTGTCATCAAAAGTTTGGAAACTGTTTTTAAGCAACTATGTTGACTTGGATCTCAATAAGAATGCAGACCAAGAGAAGAATATTTCATTTATTTAGGTCATAATATAATTTTTGTAAGCAAAAAGTATAAAACACACAACAGATATGTGCTTTATATATAATGTAAACATTCAGTATATATATATTCAAAATATAATTACTTGGAACTTTCTCAAATTAATTCTCCCCTTGTACACACACACACACACACACACACACACACACAGTTCAGGTTCTTGATTCTAAGTTCAAACAGCATATATTATTCTTTTTTCTGGCACTTATTACCTCCTACTTTGTATTTAATTTACTCATATTTCTGGTATTGTATCAATATCAGACATATTGATATGATATGCCAATTTTTGTACTTTTAATAGAGATGGGGTTTCCCCATGTTGGCCAAGCTGGTCTCAAACTCTTGACCTCAGGTAATCCACCTGCCTCGGCCTCCCAAATTGCAGGGATTACAGGCATGAGCCACTACACCCTGTCTGGACCCACACTCTTTTAAAAAATTGTAGCAAAATATATATTACATAAAATTTACCATTGTAATCATTTTAAAGTATACAATTCAGTGGCATTAAGTGGCATCCTTGTGCAACTATCATCAGTACTCATCTCTAAAACTTTCTCATCTTTCCAAGCTGAAATTCCATACCCATTAAACACCAGTTCCCCATTCTAGCCTCCCCCAGTCCCTAGTAACCACTATTTTACTTTCTGTGTCTGTGAATTTGACTATTCTAGCTACCTCATGTAAATAAATCATACAAGATTTGTCCTTTTGTAACGGATTTATTTCACTTATCATGTTTCAAGGTTTATCTATGTTATAGCATGTGTCAGAATTTTATTCCTTTTAAAAAGACTTGTGCTTTTTTTTTTTTTCCCAGCAGCTAAACAACTAAGCTTGCAAAAATGATTAGTTAAAAATTAAATTGCTGTCCTCAGGTGATTTGGCAATGGGCAGTCCAGGGTATTGGGTCCAAATCTGTCACTGTGCTCACCCTGGCAGGGAGGGATGGGCAGTACCCTGATGCTACTCCACTCTCACCGAGGTGTCCTGTCTAGTCAGGTTTCCTCAGTGATATGGTTTGACTTTGTGTCTCCATCCAAATCTCATCTCGAATTGTCATCCCCACGTGTTGAGGAAGGGAAGTGACTGGATCATGTGGGCAGTTTCCCCCATGTTATTCTCATGACAGTGAGTAAGTTCTCACGAGATATGACAGTTTTATAAGGGGATCTTCCCCCTTCTTTTTCTCTTCTCTCTTTCCTGCTGCCTTGTGAAGAAGGTACTTGCTTCTCCTTTGCCTTCCGCCATGATTGTAAGTTTCCTGAGGCTTCCCCAGTCATGTGGACCTGTGAGTCGATTAAACTTCTTTCCTTTGTAAATTACCCAGCCTCAGGTATGTCTTTAGAGCAGCGTGAAAATGGACTAATACACCTGGCATGGCATGGCTCCCCTAGCCTCCAGAGTAGTAATGCCCCTTCCTTTGTTAATCTCCATTACCAATCCCCCCCTTCCTTTGTTAATTTCCATTACCAACCCTACCACAATCCCACCTGTCCACACACCAGGCTGTCCATCCTGAAGTATTCAACTTAGTCCTGCTACTGTGTTCTTCTTTGATCTCTAACCTGTTATTGATAAATAAACTTCTTGGTCTCTTCTGCTCTTGATGTTCAATGCCAAGTTTAAGTCTACCTTTGATGGTGAGTTTAAAAACTTCATTCAGAATATCATTTACTCTGTCAGGGTAAATTTAGATCCTTTCTTGTTTCTGACAAATGAAAGAACTACAGAGCAATAAAGAATAATGTTGACAGTAATAAGGGTAGAAATGGGGAGTCAGCAAAGAAAGACTTAGGTTTAATATGTATTCAAATATAAATGCTAGGTCATGTCATCTTTCTCTCTTTCTTTCTTTCTTTCTTTCTTTCTTTCTTTCTTTCTTTTCTTTTCTTTCTTTCTTTTCTTTCTTTCTTTTCTTTCTTTCTTTCTTCCCTTCTACACCCTTCCTTCCTTCCTTCCTTCCTTCCTTCCTTCCTGTCTGTCTTCCTTCCTTCCTTCCTTCCTGTCTTCCTTCCTTCCTTCCTTCCTTCCTTCCTTCCTTCCTTCCTTCCTTCCTTCCTTCCTTCCTTCCTTCCTTCCTTCCTTCTTTCCTTCCTTCCTTTTAGACAGTCTCCCTCTGTCACCTAGGCTGGAGTGCAGTGACATGATCTTGGCTCACTGCAACTTCCACCTTCCAGGTCCAACCAATTCTCCTGTCTCAGCCTCCTGAGTACCTGGGATTACAGGTGCACACCACCACACCTGGCTAACTTTTATATTTTTAGTAGGGATCAGGTTTCTCCATGTTGGCCAGGCTGGTCTCGAACTCCTGGGCTCAAGTCATCCACCCACCTCAGCCTCCCAAAGTGCTGGGATTACAGGTGTGAGCGACTGTCCCTGTCCCTTTCACTGTCATTTCTGACAGCTAAGCTTTTGAGAAGGGAGATGAGAGGTCATTCTTCTTGACAAGTATTGAAATTCAGTTATTCTGTGCTAATAATTTGAGTCTGAATCTGGTTTAAAATCCAGTTATAAGAATCTTGGTCCATAATGAAGACACATGCCCAACATAGGTCATCTCTGCATGGTGACGGCCAAGTCAGTAATAAGAGGCAGGGTTAAGATTTCTCTCTCCAAATAGTTTGTTGTATTTTATATCATTCTACATAATTTGCCATCATTTAGCCAAGAAAGATTTTTAAGTGATTATTACAAAATATCTACCATGGTTTTAACAAACAGCAGCAGCATCAAAATTAATTCAATGAATTAATTAATTCAATTAATTCCACAAATGTTTTGTTTTGTGAAAAGTAATGCCCTAGTGCCCAGTAAGTTTTTTCAAATGCAGATTGAGATCCAGTAGGGAGTCATGAGCTGAACTTAGAAGGTCAGTATTTAATTTTAAAAATGAAATAAAAATAGAATGAAATAGAAAATACTGGAGTACATCACAATTAGTAAGAATAAATACTGTTTTGTGGCTGGGCATGGTGGCTCACACCTGTAATCCCAGCACTTTTGGAGGCCGAGGCGTGCCGATCACGAGGTCAGGAGATTGAGACCATCCTGGCTAACACGATGAAACCCTCTCTCTACTAAAAATACAAAAAATTAGCCGGGTGTGGTGATGGGTGCCTGTAGTCCCAGCTACTCGGGAGGCTGAGGCAGGAGAATGGCCTTGAACCCAGGAGGCGGAGCTTGCAGTGAGTTGAGATTGCGCCACTGCACTCCAGCCTGGCTGACAGAGCGAGACTCCATCAAAAACAGAAATAAATAAATATTGTTTTGTTAAATTTTGAATCTGGTAAGGGGTGTGTGTGTGCGCGTGTGTGTGTGTGTGTGTGTTATATTTTGTGGTATAGTTTATACTGAGCATAATGTGCTTCTTACTGAGGGTTCCAGTAGAAGAGAGTAGTTTGAGAAAATTTTCCTTGTTAACTGAATGAATAGATTGCAAAGTAGGCCAGCTTACTGCCCTCTACAAGTAAAATGCTGCTGGATATCTACTCAAAATGCATTTGATTATGGAGTGGGCAACAATAAATAGGTAGCAGGAATATCTTACATTTTCAGATACTCATTGTTTTTCTTCATTCAAACATGAATTCATTTTTTCTTCTCTAGAAAAGGATTTAAAGAAGCTTATAAACACTTGAATAAAATAGAATAGAACATACATACTAGTAAATAATGAGTGGTAAAAATAATCCAAAAGGAAAAATAGGTTGAGAAGATGGTATGGAACCAGGACTGAAAGTAGCAGTATTCAGTAAACTCACACACCCTGGAAAGTGATAAAACAATGAAAAAGGATAAAGGTACCCCCCAACATCTAGGACTGATTTGATGTTCACACCTGGACCTCAATGCTATTACAAGTTGGTCTGACACACACAGCCTGGTCATTTTATTTTCCTCTTGAACATAAACAATCTCGCAGAATACCTATATCTAACAAGGTCACTCTTAGGCCAAGATAAAGTGAGACAAAAATAAGGTCACTGTACAACACAAAATAGCAGACATTTTCTTCTCTTGCTGAATGAGTGACAGTGACTTCTTTACCAATGACAGCTTTAATGTCTCCCTAGTCTGTGTTCCCCACAGATAAGACCTATCGAGATTCCCAAAAGTAGGATTACCTCCACTTATTGATAATATCCAATCTGGAGAGAACCCTGTTTTCTTAGTCCCTCCCAAAAATTGCTCAACCAAACCCCAAATTCTATACCAGGTTCTTTTTGACAACCTTTTCTGAGATGCTCTATGACCCTTTCACGGTGTATGTTTTCCTTTACTGCAGTTTGTGAAAAACTCAACTTGTTCAACTACAAGTGTCTCTGGCAGTCTTTGTCTGAGAGTATAGATAATAGCAAAGCTGATTGTCAGCACCATGTCTTGCACGGGACAACAAAATATCTTGTTAGAAGCACCTTTCCATCCTTTAGAGAGTGTGTAGGCGCACTCATGTGTGGAGTATGCGTAGGAGGACAGCAGTCGTAAAGAGCTAGCTTCATGGAGCTTTATCACCTCAATATATTTTGGACTGAAAATTATCAGTTGCTGAAACTTAAGAGTACCCAGAGTAATTTTAGGTGTGGTAATGTTTTTCGTTGTGTTTTTGAAAAGTACTTATCTTTTAAAGATAGATACCAGAATAGTTATGGATAAAACACTGTGATATCTAGCTGAGACTTGCTTTGAAATCATTTAGGGCAGCGGGAAAGTGGATAAGGGTGTGGGAGAAATAAGACTGGTCATGAGCTAATAATAATTGAAACTGGGTGATGTTCCTATTAAAGTTTATCACTACATTTTCTTTAACTTTAAAAATTTCCATAGTAAAAAGTAACAATAAAAAGATTTCTGGAGTCCAATTGCTCATTTGTGTTTCCAGTTTGGGGAACACCAAAGCTAAATGACGCTATGTCTGAATGTGCTGAGAATCAAGGTGTTGGAATTTAGTAGCAGATTCCAGAGTTATGTGTGGGTGTGGAGGTGAGGCAGGACAGGCTTTGGAAAGATGTTATTCAAGGGGAGCAGAGAGTTCAGGCAGATTTCAAGGCAAATGTACACTCCAACTGCAACATCCATCTGAAGGGCTTGGGCAATCAGGTATGAGGCAACAAGGAAGGAATTTGAGATGCAGGAACAGAGCAAGGAGGTCTGAAATGCTAAGTGGAGATTGAAACCTAGATATACTCCTTCAATAGAGCCTGGCATGCCTGAGATCATGTCTGCTGCTGTGGAGGGAATTCTTAAAGAGAACTACTTAGTTGATATTGCTTGAGTCACAGAATCAAATAATTTTGCTTTTTAAAAATCGGATATCATGATTTTTCTAAGGGTTGACACTTAAAAATCAAACACCATGCTTGTGAAAATAAATTCCTAAAATTGCTTTCCATTTTAATGGGGCTGACCTTTTTATTTCAGCATTAAATATTTCTGGAGAGAAGGAACAATTCATTCATTCAAATAATATTGTTGAGCATCTAGTATACACGAGCCTCAGACCTATGTGCTGGAGATAAATAAAACCTGACTATATAGAGCTTAGGCTCTCATAAGGAAGATAGAAAGTAATCCAACAATTGTACAAATATTAAGTTACAAACTAATGTTAAGTGCTTTGAAGAAGTACAAGGAGCTATTAAAGCATGTTCCTTATTCTATCTAGAAGAATTACTTGAATATCTCATTGGAATCTATAATTACTGGAAACATAGAAGAAAATAGGGCAGTATCAGGAGATGGGAGCAAGAGCAGGCATTTGGTTTGAATGATCAGAATTCTTGGTTTTTACTCTAGAGACAGGGCAATGAGTTACACAGTGACATGCTCACGTGGAGGATAAAATTTGTTGTTAAAAAAATAAAGCCCAAGGTGACAAAGTCATCTTAGCCATAAGGAAAACATGATCTGATACAAAAATTTGCCCTTTTTTTGAGAATCATTTTAACTGGTAGGAGCTCAGAAGCCTCAGGCATGTGGTGGATGGTGTCTATCTTGCACTTGGTTGAAGAACTACCAGCTAAAATATAGCACAAGTAAATATCTTGTGTTTCTAGGCACATGAAACTCATATATCTTATCCATCAGTGGTAGCTTGTCTCCAAAGACATTCACCATTAATCCCTTCCCTTTGTGCACATACATGCCATTCCCCCATGAAGAGGTGGAAACTACCCCTCCTCCTTCTTGAATTTTGGCTGGTCTGTACCTGCCTTTGCTATCAGAATATGGCATAAGAGACCTGGGCCATTTCTGGGCTAAGGTTTTAAGATTATTGGTAGTTTCTGCTTCCTTTTTCTTCCTTTTCTTAGAGCATTAAGTCACCATACAATACATCTAGACTACTCTCCTGGAGAAAGGCACCATGTGGAGGAGCATGGAGGCACTAAAACAGAGGGTGAAGTAGCTGTCTTGGAAGCCCAGCCCAGACAAGCCTCCAGATGACTCAACTGCTGACTGCCATTGCATGAGAACCAACCAGCCAGGTCTAGTAAATCTGCAGAACCATGATAGTCAACAATACATTGTTGTTTTAAGACGCTACTGATATGGTTTGTATCTGTGTCCTCACCCAAATCTCACGTTCAATTGTAACCCCCAGTGTTGGAGGTGAAGCCTGGTAGGAGGTGACTGGATCATGGGGACAGTTTCTCATGAATAGTTTAAAGCACCACGACCTCAGTGCTGTTGTCATCATGATAGTGAGTGAGTGAATTATTGTGAAGTCTGATTGTTTAAAAGTGTGTAGCACCTCCTCTCCTACTCTTGGTCCTGGTTAATAACCAATTGAACCCCTTTTCTTTATAAAGTACCCAGACTCAGGTGTTTCTTTGTAGCAATATGAGAACAGGCTAATACAGAAAATTGGTACCAAGTAGTGAGGCATTGCTATAGAGATATCTGAAAACGTAGAAGCAGCTTTGGAATTGGGTAATGGGCGGAGGTTGGAACAGTTTGGAGGGCTCAGAAGAAGACAGGAAGACGAGAGAAAGTTTGGAACTTCCTAGAAACTTGTTGAATGGTTGTGACCAAAATGCTGAGAGTGATATGGACAGTAAGTCCATGCTGAGGAGGTATCAGATGGAGATGAGGAACTTATTGGGAACTGGAGCAAAGGTCACTTTTGTTATGCATTAGCAAAGCACTTGGAGGCATTGTGCCGCTGCCCTAGTGATTTGTGGAACTTTGAGCTTGAGAGTGATAATTTAGGGTATCTGGCAGAACAAATTTCTAAGTAGCAAAGTGTTCAAGATGTGAACTGGCTGCTTCTAACACCCTATGTTCACATGCATGAGCAAAGAAATGATGTAAAACTGGAACTTACATTTAAAGGGGAAGCAGAGCATAAAAGTTTGAAAAATTTGCAGCCCAGCCATGTGTTAGAAAAGAAAAGCCCATTTTTCAGAGGAGAAACTCAAGCAGGCTGCATAAATTTGCATAAGTTAAAAGGAGCTAAGTGCTAATATCCAAGACAATAGGAAAGGCCTCAATGGCATTTCAGAAATCTTTCCAGCAGTACTGCCCATCACAGGCCAAAAAGAACTAGGAGAGAAGAATGGTTTCATGGGCCAGGCCCAAGGTCTTACTGGCCTGTGCAGCGTCAGGATCCTGGATACTCCAGCTCCATCCATGGCTCAAAGGGGCCCAGGTAGAGCTTGGGCCACTGATTTAGAGGGTGCCATCCATAAGCATTGGCAGCTTCCATGTGGTATTAAGACTTCAGGTGCACAGAGTGTAAGAGTTGAGACTTGGGAGCCTCCGCCTGAATTTCAGAGGAAGTATGGAAAAGCCTGGATGTTCAGACAGAAACCTACTGCAGAGGTGGAGCCCTTATGGAGAATCTCTACCAGGGCAGTGCAGAGAGGAAATGTGGGGTTGGACTCCCCACATAGAGTCCCCACTGGGTCTCTGCCTATGCCTAGTGGAGCTGTGAGGAGGGGGCCACCACCCTCCAGACCCCAGAATGGTAGATCCACTGGCAGCTTGTACCCTGAACCTGAAAAGCCACACTCAACACCAGCCCATGAGAACAGCCACAGGGGCTGACTCCTGCAAAGCCACAGAGGTGGAGATGCCCAAGGCCTTGGGAGCCCACCACTTGCACGAGAGTGCCCTGAATGTGGGGCATGGATCCAAAGGAGATTATTTTGGAGCTTTAAGGTTTAATGACTGCCCTGCTAGGTTTTGAACTTGCATGGCACCTGTGGTCCACTCTTTTGTGAATTTTCTTCCTTTGGAATAGGGTCATTTGCCAATCTTTTTTAATTTACTAATTCTTTCTTCCTTCCTTCCTTCTGTCTTTCTTTCTTTCTTTCTTTCTTCTTTCAACTCTTTCTTTCTTTCTTTCTTTCTTTCTCCTCCTCTCTTTCTTTCTTTCTTTCTTCTTCCTTCCTTCCTTCTTTCCTTCCTCCTCCCTCCTCCATCCTCTTCCTTTTGTGGCGCATTGCAACGTAACGCTGGCAACAACAACAACGCCTGCTGCTCTCTCTTCGCTGCTGCTGGCTCTTTCAGTTGGGGTATCGCGTGAACAGGTTGGTGAATGGTTTCGCTGCGGCCTCCTCCACCAGTTCAGGATCATCCCGCACCCTCAGACCTCCCTTGGACGCAGGCGCAGAGGCCCTTTTACCCAGCATTTTTGCTTGGGACTTTGGCCAGCTTTGGGAGGCTGACCTCAAACTCCTAGTATCAAGCAATATGCCTGCCTCAGCCTCCAAAAGTGCTGGGATTATAGGCATGAGCCACCATTCCAAGCTCCCCCATTGTATTTCGAAAGTAACTAACTTGTTTTTGATTTTGCAGGCTCATAGGTAGAAGGGGCTTGCCTTGTCTCAGATGAGACTTTGGACTTTGGACTTTTGAGTTAATGCTGAAATGGGTTAAGACTTTGTGGGACTGTTGGGAAGGCATTATTGTAGTTTGCAATTCGAGAAGGATATGAGATTTGGGAGGGCCTAGGGGAATAATGATATGGTGTGGATCTGTATCTGTACCCAAATCTCATGTTTAATTGTAATCCCCAGTGTTGGAGGTGGGGTCTAGTGGGAGGTGATTGGATCAGGGGGATGGTTTCTCATAAACAGTTTAGTACCACCCCCTCGGTGCTGTTCTTGTCATTGTGAGTGAGTTATCATGAGATATAGTTTTTTAAAAGTGTGTAGCACCTCTACCATCTCTCTTTCTTGGTTCTGCTCCTGCCATGTAAGAGGTCTGTTCCCACTTTGTCTCCCACTGTGAGTATAATCTCCCTGAGGCTTCCCCAGAAGCAGATGCTGCCATATTTCTGTATAGCCCATGGAACCATGAGCCAGTTAAACCTCTTTTCTTTATAAGTTACCCTGTCTCAGATCTTTCTTTATAGGAATGCAAGAACAGACTAATAAAATTATGTTTTGGAGTGATTTTGACCATAAGTAACCAGAATTTATCTTTAACTGCAAGTACCTACAAAGAGCACAGCTTGTGTTCCACAAATGCTTATTTTTAAAGTTAAATTTGGGTTAAGCTATCTTTCTTTGCAGAACATTCCAGATCTCTCCAAATTTTACTGTGGCTTTTAGTAAGGGACCATGATGAGAATTTAGCAGGATTGGGTAAGTTGTCTAGCACATTCCAACTGGACCTGTGTGAAATGACATTGGACAAAGGAAGACTAATATTTACTGATGCTCTATTATGAGCCAGGAACAGTACCATGTACTTGACATGTACATGGTCAAGTACATTTCATTCATCTCATTTCATTCTCAAAACAACCACACAAAGGAGATGATGTGATCATCTCTATTTTAGAGATGGAAAAACCGAGGCCACAAAGTTGCTGAATGACAGAGCTCAGTTGGTAGATCTGTTTGATTTCAATGCCAGTTACCTTGCCTGAATGTGTCCCTTATCTGGAGGAGATTCCACAGAAGTATCCTATGGAAGTTACTGAAAAATTTCTATTAAGCAGATGCAGATTCCTTGGAGCCTGACCTGACTCTCTGATGTTTACTTTTCTTTGTGTGAGTGTGAGGAGAGGTGTACTTGAAGGAGGAGAGGGTATAACAATGGATATATTAGAATTCGTTCATGTTCCCTGGGATAAGAGCTTGGTTCTGTCTCCTCTTTGTTATCCACAGAAACGCCCCCTGCCATATCAGCCAGGTTAGAGCTGCAGCAGGCTCCAGCAACTGTTTGAAAGCCTTGAGCGTTCTCAGATCTTGGAGGAGATCAAAAGAAACGGTCATGCCATATGGAGAGGGGAGGAAGCCAGCGAGAACTGACCTGCTACATTCTTTCAGACCTCCAAGCTGGCAGGAGACTGCATTCCCTGAACACCACTCCTAAACCTCCTGGATATAGCAGTCTCCACCCTGGGCCCAGATGCTTCTCTGGGGGAGTGAGGTGAAGACACCCCAAGTGTAAAGCTCTGGTTTGGATTAATCTTCTCCCTGGCTTGAGATGCTAAGATGTCACTTTGTAACACAGTGGCTTCAACTTCTGAAACCTCAGCATTCTTTAACATAGAATTATATATATCATCTTGGTTTAGGGCTTGCAGAAGAAATATGTATTCATTATGCTTAAGAGATTCTTAAGATTATCTTCCTTCCCCTTCAGAAAGTTTTGTGGGGTTTTTTCCCCTTCTTTTTTTTTTTCTTTTTAAGGACTTAGCCTCTTGCTTCCAGCTTTAGTTTTATTTTTGCTTTTCTTTACACAATTAGGTTCAGGAAAGAAAAATACATCAAGACTCTGTCCCATCCTGTGGAGTTGGAAAATCTCCTTAGAAAGAGTCTTGAAAGGAGGAACACAATGTTTGTTTACTGAATTAAATAACCTTATGTTGGCCATCTGGAAAGAGACTTAAAACTATCATCAAAAGGACACAGTCACTACCACAAAGGCTGAAAGACTTGTCTAGTAAGGGGCCATGATGAGAATTTACAGGGCTGAGAATTAACACGAGGTTACAGGGCTTTTTTCTGTAACTTAGTTTTATATCCCTGAGGGCATCCCCCTGAATCGCCAGAGTATGTAGAAGAAGAAGGTCTCAGTCTAAAGCAAGTGGAAGCTACCTTAGGGTTGCTAGTCCAGTCAGAATCCAGGTCTTGCAGGTCTTTCACCAGCTCTACTGCTAAATCACAGACTTCTTATTAGAAAAATTGCTTCTATGTCACAGTTTACTTTTCTATAAAACAGCATAGGCCAGGCATGGTGGCTCACACCTGTAATCCCAGCACTTTGGGAGGCTGAGGTGGGAGGATCACTTGAGGTCAGTAGTTCAAAAGCAGTCTGGCCAACATAGTGAAACCTCATCTCTACTAAAAATACAGGCATGGTGGCACACACCTGTAATCTCAGCTACTCAGGAGGCTGAGGCAGGAGAATCGCTTGAACCCAGGAGGTGAAAGTTGCAGTGAGCTGAGATAGCACCACTGTGCTCCAGCCTGGGCAACAGAGGGAGACTCTGCCTCAAAAACAAAACCAAAACCCAGCATAAAACTTCTCTATAAAACAATATCAAGCCCAGGGATCTGAGGCATGATTAACGTGTTTGAAATCATTGAGCAAGCTACTTCTTGTGAAGATTAAAAGATAACTATGCATTTTCAGCTTTGTTTTTATTTTGTGTTTAGTCGTCGTTAAACCACAGGGCATTTTGCATTTTTACAAAATGATTTTATGCATCTTAGTCATTCTTCATAAAACATCATTAGGTAGAATATTATGAGAAGGGAAGGAAGAAGAGGAAGGAGAAAGGGGGAAGGAAGAAGCAGGGAGGGGTCCTCAAGGAGCTATGTGAGTTAGGTAAGTCATAGGAGAAGTCAGAACTGAAAGGGAAGTCACACTGTGACCTGGAGGCTTTAGTCTCTCTGGCAGGAATATTACATTTGTCTTCTTGAAGCCTTGAGGGTATCATTGTACAGTAGCTGACTGGGAAGTTCTGCTCTTCAAGTCAGTTGCTTCCTTGGGATGGGGAGATGGGTAGGTCTGGAAACCCTTCCATTTTCTATGTCCTACTCCTGAAGCTTGGTACCCATGGGTTGCATTGCTTTAAACAGCCATTAAATCAAGTACTAATTTTGATCACCATAGTTTTTGCTCCCCAAATGTTTCTGCTTGTTCTAAACCCTGTAAAACTGTCCTCCACCCATAGGCCTTCTCAAACAGCCTCTTCTGGGCTCCTGCTTTCCTAGACAGAACCATTATAGCACCTGGTTAATACCTATTCTACGACAATTATCAGCCTCCTGCAGGTAGCAGAGTTATTTATGCATTCAAGTAGGTATTCATGTAGCTATGGTCACCACAAATCTCTGTTCCTCTAAATAATATTAACCAGGATTTATTTTGTTCTTACTAAGTCTCAGTCATTGTTCTAAGTGTTTGATATGAATTACATCATTTAGTTCTCATAACAACTTTATGGAGCAGGTAATATTATTATACCCTATACACAGATGGGGAAATGTAGGCACAGTAAGCTACCCAAGGTCATGCTTTTAGGAAGTGGTGGGCTGGGATTCAAGCCTAGGTAGTCTGTTTCCAGAGTCGTTAGCCTACTGCAATATCCTGCCTTCCCAATAAAGAGCAAGCCTCTATGTCATGATCACTGAGTTTAACAAATATGTGTGGAACTGAATTAAATGAAAATTTTTGACAAAGAGTCTTGCAACCTCTGTATGTTTTCAACTTACAGTGGGCCCTGATTTCAGGAAAATGTCTGAAAAGGAAACATGCAGGAAAATGACTGGAGGTGAGAAAAACCACATGTAGTATTAGGCTGGCGCAAAAGTAATTGTGTTTTTTGCCATTACTTTGGCAAAAAAAAAAAAAACAAAAAAAACAAAAAAAAAATACGCAATTACCTTTGCTCCAACCTAACAGAAAGAACTCTGGGTTTAGAATCTAAAACCTGGCTTAAGTCCCGCTCATGACACTTAGCAGCTTAGAATTCTTGGATAAGGAAATTAGGCTCATTGAGTCTCAGTTTTTTCATCTGTCAAAGAGGGCTAACATTTTTCATTTGTCAAAGAGAACTAATCTACTTCAAATGGTTGTTGTGAAGGTTAAATAAGGCAATATGGCCGGGCACGGTGGCTCATGCCTGTAATCCCAGCACTTTGGGAAGCTGAGGCAGGCGAATCACTTGAGGCTAGGAGTTCAAGCCAGCTGGGCACAGTGGCTCACACCTGTAATCCCACTACTAGGGAACCTGAGGTGGGAGAATTGCTTGAACCTGGGAGGCAAGGTTGCAGTGAACTGAGATCGTGTCACTGGACTCCAGCCTGGGTGACAGAGTGAGACTCTGTCTCAAATATGTAACATGTCTGTGTGTGTGTGTTTTGAGATGGAGTTTCATTATTCTTGCCCAGGCTGGAGTGCAATGGTACGATCTCAGCTCACTGCATCCTCTGCCTCCCAGGTTCAAGTGATTCTCCTGCCTCAGCCTCCCAGGTAGCTGGGATTACAGGCATGCACCACCATGCCAGGCTAATTTTGTATTTTTAGTAGAGACAGGGTTTCTCTATATTGGTCAGGCTGGTCTCGATCTCCCGACCTCAGGTGATCTGCCTGCCTTGGCCTCCCAAAGTGCTGGGATTACAGGCGTAAGCCACCACGCCCAGCCCGTGTGTTTTATATATTATAAACCATCATACAAAATACTTGCTTAATTTAAAATAAAATTATAGAAACTATATATTTTTTAAAAATTACTAGAAAAAATGGAATGGAAGAAAAGTCTTGTTTTCCTTGATTGAAAATATAATTTCAGTTCCAAAGATAATGTCTTTGTGGGTCTTCAGCAGACTTTGTATTTTATACATCAGATCTTGCAGTTTCCAACTTGACAGTTGGACACAGGGTTCAGATTTCAACAGCAGTTTTATTTCAGTGGGAGCATCCGAAGAGGGTGAAGTGGAGGTAGTTTTTCTAACTCTTCTCGAAGACTGAACATTTTAATTTTGATTTATTCAATCATGTTCGTGTTTAAACAAAACTTTGCTCCTGTAGAAAAGTCTGACGTTTTGTTTGCCCCATAGCTGTAATAAGGTCACCTTGAAAATACTTCGTTTGGCTATGGGTCTCAAGTTTAAGTTTCCCTTCTTACAGAAGGAACAGAGTAGAAAAATTGTAACTTTAAAACAGAAATATCTCTATCCAAAGAATTGCCGGAAACAAAAGGGCATCCTTATACAATAGACTACATTTTTTCTTTTTTGATTTGTTTCTCTTTTAGGAAAATGATCATTTCAGGAACTGTGAAGTGTTAAAGGGAAAGTATATTAGAACTATCAAAAGTCACAGGAGAAGCCATATGAGCTGTCAGTGGTTGCTCTTTTTGCTACCCTTTCTTAACGATGCTGGCTTCCATATCTCTGCTTCAACTAGAGTCCCTTCATAAAATTGATGATGATAATGATGATGATGATGATGATGATGTGTGTGTGTGTGTGTAGGGCTTCTTAAAGTAGGAATCATATTCATATTTACCTTACTCTGCATTGCTCATAGAAACTCTCCGGGACCCACATTGGTAGCCCCATAGCCAGCCTCTAGGAGCATCTGGCCAAAACTCTTCCAGGTCCACTAGAGTCCAGTGGGATTCTGGGTGGATCCTTTGGGCTTTCCATAGGAAATTATTTCTGTTCCTCCTATGGCTGATGCAGAGCTTTCTGTCTTTCTCCCCTAAGTGCCTTCCCTACCTGCTACAGAAACTCCATTTTTTCTGAGGCTTCCTGGAACCAAAGTTCTGGCTTGAATGACATTGACTTGGGATTGTGGTTTGAGTGACTTTCCGACTCTAGAGCATCAGCTATCCCATTACTCTTCTCTACCTCAGTGTCTAGGTCCCATTGAGAGTCCCTACACTCTTTGAACCTATAGGCAGTGTCCCTCCTTAGAAGCTAAGAACTGGAGAAACAGGGCCCTTGCCACATCAGGGTTAAACAGGAGGGCTGCCATGCTAGGAGTACTCCCTTATAATAAATAACAGGGGGATCTACTATGCCTGGAGGAGGGACACGACACCACCTGTTAGTCACCGCCACTCAGTCATATCTGGGGGCCGACGTGGTAATTAGGTGCTCCATATCATACCATGTTTCCTATAACCTTTGTTCAATTCCTAATTATTATATCATGCTTTTTTTTTCAACTTAGATAAGAACATATTACAGGTGTATTTGTAAGCAAAGTTCTTTTTTGAAAAAAGATAGGTAATCAATTCATGGGAAACCAATGTTATGAATTCAAAAAAGGAGTTAATATAGGCAATATTTTCTACTTGTGTTTATATTTTGAAGTTGGAGATTAGTGACCTTAACTGGAAGTTTGGGATCATTGCCTTCACAGAGTTTGGAGCACAGTGAGGATATTTTTCTAAGCACCACTCAGGCAAGAGAGACTAAAATGCCAGTTCGTGCTTTTTATTTGCATAGTAAGGTTTGGACCCAGAACCAGTAAAGACAGTTGGGGAAGCTGACTTCATCAAAATCTACATTTCATATTCCTATCACACAGCCATTTGGAAAGAAAAAAACACACATAAACAAACAAATGAACAGACCCGTTTTCCTATATGTCCTAAGAACCTCCCACTGCATTGTTATTCTTTTCCTATGCAAATCTCCCTATGGAAAATATTTTAGGTAGCAGTCAGGCCTATGAATATAAGGCAGTGGCAACACAAGAAAAGATGTATGTTTTACTGCTGCTAAAAATAACTAGAGCAAGCCACACCTCAAGATGATTAATCAGCTCAGTGTTCTCTAATAAAAGCTAATTATTTCCTTCTCTTTAATTGCTTATTTATATTTGTAGCCTTCACTTATTACTGAGGGTTTGATGTAAAAATGTCATGGGGGTTGGCTGGTAGAATGTACCACATGAAATAATATGGTTTGAATGGAAGAATCTTTCTAATTAAAAGATTAATTAGAGAAAAGTGTCTGATACATTGGAAGGCAAACTGGCAGCTTTCAGATCCTGAAGAGTCACATATGCACACTTTAGCTTATTATTAAGCTGCTTGAATACAGTTATAAAAACTAAAGTCTTTATTTTTCTGGGAGTGGTACTGCTTTTAATAAAACTTCAAATTATCTTTGATTCTCTTATTCCTGGCTGAAAAATTTGAATGTGCTTCTTAATAGAATCAAAATACACATATTAAAATATTAAAATGGAATCAAAATACACATATTAAAATACTAGAAGGATCAAGTACTTCTAAAAAACTTTTTGTTTTTCAGTTGTAGAATCTTCTTTATTAAATTCGTTTGTTACATTTATTCTGTGTTGCTTCCAAAGAAATATCTACGGAAAGTTAAAAATGCAGGGAAACCATGGTTACACTCATCAGAACAGGGTTACAGAATTACTACCATGTATCTTCACTATCTTCAGAAGATTTATTCTGCATTGTTGATTTCAATTATATGTAGCATATAAGGCTACTGTGAGCTAATCACATACCTATGTACAAAGTAACATTAAGTCATAATTTCTAAAGCTGAAAATCTGGTGCACCAGAGGCTGAACGTTTGTGACTGCTGGAGATTCTTATTTTGGAAAGTACCATGATTTGCTCTGTAATGATAGGACTATGTATGACACAGACTGGAAAGTGGTTGGTGTTCCTGTCCAATGTGGAACTCTATAGTACACATATCTGAGACTAGGGAGGAACAAAAGGAAAATAAATGAGTAGACAATACGTGTAAGAAAAGAGAAAAGGAATTGGGATGGTTTGGTTCAGAGATGAGAAGGCTAAATGGAAGTTCAATTTTATGAAGGCTCTACCATTGCATTGTCTATATTGGGAGGTGGCCACTTTATCTTTGCAGAACTGTGTCTTCTGAAAGCCACGGCTCAGAAGCCATCTTTAAGGTATTAGGGAGGCAGACTGTGATGGCTAAACTACACTGTGACATGAAATGCCAAGAATGATGGGATCTTAACATGCAAGAGTAGATATAAAGCAAGCTACTGGCTTGAATAATGATTTTGTAGTGACTTAAAGGATTTCATGTCCAAATTTGGATTGTTTCATGTTTATTATTGTTAGCATTACTGGGTGCCTACTAAGTGCATAACATTTTGGGAATATGACAGTGTCATTTAGCTATTTATTTAATTAATGTATTCAGGGAATATACAAAATGCCAACACTTACTGAGCATTTTTGTTAATGTTTTACTTTTTGTGTATATTAACTCATTTACTCAATATAATTGCACTGTGAAATAGGTAAAATTATATTTCTCATTTTACAGATAAGGAAACTGTAAAGGCTACATAACCAAAATAACCAAATTACTAACAAAGAATAAATTACTTCCATAAAGTCTCATAAATTGCAAATGGCATAATTTGGATTCAAACCCAGGCATTCTGGCTTGAACACTTTTCCTTTTAATCTCTCAGCTATATACGATTATATATATACACACACCTACACATATATATACACACACATATACATATATATAGATAAAGAGTAATTTAAAATTTCACATACAGAATTTGATCAAATGTAGATGGCCTACAGATGCCTGCTCTGAAAGCTGATATTAGCTAATAATTACTATGCGAATAGAATCCTGTGATTACCTCCTTAATAACCAACAATTATCCCTCCCTCCCTCCTTCCCCCATTCTCTCACTTCCTTGCTTTGCTTCTTTCTTTTTTTCAGAAGGTTTGTGATTCTTGTTTTGCTTGTGAAACATAGTCTTTGTATTTTGAAATAAAACATCCTGCCCTCTTTCCTAGTTATTTTAAAGGGTAGTAATTATTATGATTGTACATGTCATTGAACTTTGAAGTGTTACTGATTTGGTGGCTCTGGTTCTAATTATAACATAAAAACCAAAGGAGGTTTATGACTTCCAAGGGTGATATGGTCTAGAGATAAGGCCTCAGAAGAATATCCTTACCAACAGAAATTCAAACTAGTCAGCATAAATTGTGAGATCACCCAGTATCATCTACTTTTAGAGATTCTTTGTGACTTTCTACTGTCATTCTGTGAACTTTAGCCATACTGACTTCCTTGGGCTATTAAAGCCAAATTAAAGAAAAAAATTCAAACCGTATAAAATATAAGCAAATATTTAGCCAAAACAATACATGTCTAAGTTGTTTGTTTGTTTTGGGAATGAAATAAAACTTTATGGTTAAAATTGCAATTTTTTTTTTTTATCTTGTCCCGGTCCTAATTCCTTTCCTCGCTTTCCAGAGTTAATGCTGTCACAAATCTGTTGTGCATCTTTTAAGTCTATATTTTCATATGTTTTTCTATTTTTATACGTAAAAACAAACTCTCTCTATATATCTGTATGTATGTATATATAGAGAGTATAATACATAGAGAGAGTATATGTATATATATAGAGAGTTTGTTTTTATATATATATAAAAATATAGAGAAATAGAGTTTGTGTGTGTGTGTGTGTGTGTGTGCATATATCTACATATAGAAAGAGAGAGAGAGAGAGAGAGAGAAAGTATTCATGGAGGGTTAATTTCAGGAACCCCCAATCCCATGGATACCAAAATCCACAGACGCTCAAGTCCCTGATATAAAATGGCATAGTATTAATGTTTGCATTAATCTACATGTAATCTACACATATCCTCCCATATACTTTAAATCATCTCTAGATTACTTATAATACCCAATACAATGTAAACGCTGTGTAAATAGCTGTTTTACTTTATTATTTAGAGAACAATGATGAAAAAAGAAAAAGTCTGTACATGTTTATCCATGTTTTTCCCTGAATATTTTTGATTACAGTTGGTTGAATTCATGGATGTGGAACTCACAGATACTGAGGGCTGACTATGTATAATATTTTTTGTGATTTTTTACACTTTTAGATAAATATTATGTTATACATGTAATTTTGAACCTTACTTTTTTATTCAATAATATTGTATAATATCTAATCCTGATAGTATATAGTTCACATGAATAAAATAAATTTTATTAATGCATCTTCACATATAGAATGTTTCTAGCTCCTATATAGTTTTAAAAATTGTGTTTATAAACACCTTTGCCCTAATTTTTTATCCTTATGTGCACGTGAGAAAATTTTTCTGGAACATTTACATAGAAATTGATTGACATGATGGGGAATAAGTGTGTTTTTAATTTTACTAGAAATTGGAAAATTGTTTCCAATGCAGCTGATCTAATTTACACTACACGCCCATCATGAGTATATGAAAATTCTGGTTTCTTTACCAATACTCAGATTTTTAAGATTTTGTAAATCTGATAGATGCAAAATGGTATCTCAGAAACTGACTTCATTTTAAAGTGAATATAAACATACTACACAATTATCAGTAGAATAACTACAAAGTGTTATGAGGTAGGAAATTAAACACTCTTATATAACATGTTTTGCATACTTCTCTATTTGGTGAAGGTAACATATTTTATGTAATGAATCTCCTAGTGTTGAACATTTCTGCTTTTCCTTTAGGAAAATTCCTAGAAGTGGCATTCCAGGGTTAAAGGGTATGAATGATTTTAAAAGGGCCAGATAGTAAATATTTGAGGCTTTGTGAGACAGATGGTCTCTATTGTAGCTATTGTAATGTGAAAGCAGCTATTATACTATGTAATGAATGAGCCTGACTATGTTCCAATAAGACTTTATTATGGACACTGAATTTGAATTTTGTGTAATTCTCATGTATCACAAAAAGTTACTATTCTTTTGATTTTTTTCAACTATTTAAAAATGCAAAAACTATCCTTATCTCATTGGCTACACAGAAACAGTGATGGCCATGGGTTTGTCAGATATCTTAATTGCAGATTCTGATAGAATAACAGAACTGGATGAAACCTTAGGAATAAATTAGAGCAACTTCTTCCTTTTAAATATTAAAAAAAATAAGGCCTAGAGAGTGTAAAATTTTGACCAGGTTTTCTACATTATTCATGGAGACATGGAACATCAATAGTACTGAGTCAAAAGAAAATAATTTCATCACCTAAAGATGAAAAGAACAACTCCAAAACACTTAAAAAGATACGTTTAAAGTAGGTAAAAAGTATGCAAAATTTCTACATTATTTCTTTTTTTTTTTTTTAATTTGATTTATTTTGAGAAGGAGTCTCGCTCTGTCACCCAGGCTGGAGTGAAATAACATGGTCTCGGCTCACTGCAACCTCTGCCTTCCGGGTTCAAGTAATTCTCCTGCCTCAACCTCCCGAGTAGCTGGGATTACAGGTGCCCACCACCATGCCTGGCTAATTTTTGCATTTTTAGTAGAGATGGGGTTTCACCATGTTGGTCAGGCTGGTATCAAAATCCTGACCTCATGATCCGCCCGCCTTGGCCTCCCAAAGCGCTGGGATTACAGGCGTGAGTCACCGCACCCGGCCCAATTTCTGCGTTATTTATTACAACTGCATATGAATCTACAATTATCTCAAGAAGCATTTCAATTAAAAATAAAGATATGTTTAAGCTAACAAAAATCAAATTTTCTAGAAACCACATCCTGCCCTAGGAAGAAATCAGGAAACAATCTTTCATTCTAAATAGCATTTAAAATGTCTCATTAGCAATCATTTAATTTCTTGATGTAGAAACCAATGTTATAGCCTGTAACAGTTAATGTCATAGATGCCAAATACTGAAGACAGCATCAAATTTACATCCCCTTAGAAATAAGCGTGCTGGGGAACTCAATGACTCAAGACACTGCCCTTTATAAAGCCTATTAAGGGAAGTTTTATAGCTAACACTTGTTAAGAATAAGCCTGGTCAATGAAGGCCACTCCTAGGACTCTTGAAGCCAACAGGGAAACCTCTGTGCTGCATTCCCTGTTGGCAGTCATGACAGTACTTTGCACTGCACTAGAACACCCTGTGACCATCTTTATGTGACAAAGGCAAAGATAGAGAAAACTTCAGTCTCTGTGGAAATGTAGTCATGCCTACTACAGTGGGGAAAAGCCCAATTCCAAACCATCTGCAATGGAAATAAAATACCAGATGTCTCTTTGCTATTGGTAGGTCTCCTGTAGAAGACAGGCCCATTTGGGATCACCAAATAGTCCCACATATTTTGGAATTTTTAAATAATAAACCAGAGAAGTAAGTACAAAAGGAGGATTTCTTCATACATTGGTTAGAGAGTCTCACAGTTTCCTGAAATCTAAAAATTGATTTAAGAATTGGTTGATTGATAATGTATTTCTCTATTGACTAGTTCATTTATCACACAACATCATTAGCAGGAGCTATGAACCTTGTCCTGAGCTAAGCACTACATAAGTTACAAAACTTCATTTCAGGAAGATATAGAAGTATCTGACGTTCTGGGTCTAAATGTGGCTGGGACACATCCACCTGCAGCAACCAAATTTCCACTCATTAGTTCAACAGTGATAAGGTAGACTAAAGTAACTGAAATATGTTTTAAAGTTCTCTAAAGCCTTCCAAAACTGTAGGCATAGTCTTTTCTGTTAGGATTCTCTGTATGGATAGAAGGATATTTTGTGTCTCTACAGTGGTGCAGACTCCCAAATAAACTTTCACAAGTTATCTCATTTAAACCTTTCAAACTTCTCTTAAGTAGTCTTGCAGAGTGACTATTGTTTATCATATTTGAATTTAAAGGACTTACTGATGTTTACCCAGTTCTTGAGGCAACCAGTCATTGAGGCAAGCAGTATAATATAACAGAAATAAAACGTGGTCTTTGAGCTTAAACTGTCCTGAATTTGAATTCTGTGTTTGCATTTATAACTAAGGCAGCTTGGACAAATTACTCAGCCTCCTTGAGTCTCAGCTTTCTTGTTTGCTAAACAAGAATAATGTCCATTGTAATGAGTTGTTATGAGGATTAAAGGAGATAGGTTCTCAGTTTTCTCACTATAGGCTCAGTGTTATAGATTAAATTGTGTCCCCTTCAAAATTCATATATTGAAGTTCTAACCCATGTACCACAGAATGTGGGCTTCTTTGGAAATAAGGTTATTACAGATGTAATTAATTAGTTAAGATGAGGTCATTAGAGTGGGCCCTAATCCAATAAGACTGGTGTCCTTAAAGGGGAAATGTAGACACAGAGGCATACATACATGCAGAACACCATATGAAGATGATGATGCAGGGCAGGCTAAGCCCCTTGGGGATACAGGGCAGGCTTTGCCCAGGAAAGAATTCAAGGGTGAACTGTGGTGGTGGTAGACAGCAACTTTTATTGAAGCCACAGTAGAGAGCATCAGCAGAGGTACTGCTCCCTGCAGAGCAGGGCTACCCCATAGGCAGTGTGCCCCAAGTAGCAGCTCAGAGGTAGTTCTTCAGGCACATTTATATCTACTTTTAATTATATGCAAAATAAGAAGAAGATTATGCAGAAATTTCTAGAAAAGGTAGTAACTTCTGGGTCATCAGGTCGTTGTCATGGAAAGGGACGGTAACTTCCAACTGTTGCCATGGCAATGGTAAACTGACATGTCACACTGATGGGTGTGTCTTACAGAAAGCTGCTTTCACTCCATCCCTGTTTTCAAAGCTGGTCTTCAATTTGGTCCAGTGTCCGAGCCCTGCCTCCAGAGTCAGATCTTTCCTCCTGAGTTGTTCCTACCTCCTCCTACCTCAAAGGCAAAGATTGAGGTGATGTTTCATAAGCCAAGGAATGCCAAGGATTGCCAGCAAACCACTGGAAGCTAGGTGAGAGGACTAGAACAGATTTTCTCACAGCCCTTAGAATAAACCAACCCCTGACCAAGCTTTGATCATGGACTTCTAGCCTCCAGAATTTTGAGACAATACATTTCTGTTACTGGAGCTGCCGAGTTTGTAGTACTTTGTTGCCACTGCCCTCTCAAAAGAATACACTCAGGATTCAGTTTTCTCTCTTCAGAGTCAGTTGCTACCTGTCTTACTTCTGAGCTTTCATACTTTTGTTACTGTTGTTCTCTCCCATGTTCTCCACAGCCCATGGGCTTATGCTTGAATACAAAACAAAACCCAAACCCTTAGGTGTTATTTAAGTGAAGACTTGGAAAGGGGTGCATCCAGCTCTTTGCACTCCATTTGCCATTTTCCCTGGAAGTGTGGTTTTTAAAAATTGTTATTTGCAAACACGAATCCTTCCTTTTCTCTCCAGTATTTTTCTTAGAGAAACAAAAAAATGCCATTGTTGAAAAAACCAATTAAAATTTCTCCCAAGGGGCTAGGTTCTGCTTGGAGGAAGAAAGCAAATCATTTTTAATGGGGAGATATCTCACTAACATGTTTTTTCTGTTTAAAATAGATGAAGACAGTTAAAACTCTAGACATATAGGGGTGACAGGGAAGTGAGAGAGTTGGAATGTCCATATTTTTGCCTAGAGAAGATACTTCTATCTCCTAGGAAGGAGATTCGAACTTGTAAATCTGATCAATGATTGTTGCAATGTCTATTTAGCCAGCAAGTACTCAAAGTCACAAGTCAGAAAAAAAGCAAAGATATGACAAGGCATATTTAAAAGTCATTTGGTGAGGGCATGATTACAGGTTTAATAAGATATAAGTGATTGAGTGGGTCAGATTTCATTTTGGGTATTTCAGCAATTATTGCAGTAAGGATTTCCCAGACTGGAATTAATTGAAGTTCTTATTTTAACAACTTAAAAATGGAAAGTTCTTATGTTACATCTTAAAAATTCCTGAAGGCTTAATGAGAATTTTCTTCATCTGAATAAACACCATTATTTATTTATTTATCTGTCTATTTATTTATTTATTTATTTATTTATTTTGAGAGAGAGTCTCACTCTATTGCTCAGGCTGGAGTGCAGTCGTGTGATCTCGGCTGACTGTAGCCTCTGCCTTCTGGGCTCAAGTGATTCTCCTGCCTCAGCCTCCCGAGTAGCCGGGATTACAGACATGCACTGCAATACCCAGCTAGTTTTTGTATTTTTAGAAGAGATAGGGTTTCACCATGTTGACCAGGCTGGTCTTGAACTACTGATATCAACTACCCGCCTCAGCCTCCCGAAGTGCTGAGATTACGGGTGTAAGCCACTGTGCCCACCCCCCATTATTGTTATATAGCCTTCTGAATGATAGTAACAGAAATAATAAAACATTCTACTTACTAAGCATTCATATATGACTATGTTTGTTATCTATTGCTGAATAAAAAACCATCCCAAAGTAGAGTTACTTAAAACAACAACAAATTATTTCTCATAATCCCAAATGCTGTAGGGGCAGTTCTGTTGGTCTCACCTGAAATTACTCACGTGGCTGCATTCAGCTGGCAGATTGACTGAGGACCAGAATTGGCTCAGGCTGTGCTCAGGTTACCTCAGTTCTCCTCCATGTGGTTAACTTGGGCTTGCTTACAGCATGGCAGTCACAAGCATTCCAAGAGGGATTATTTTAAAGGAGAAGAAACAGCCTTCTTAAGGACCAGGCTTAGAAGCTCCAGAATCATTTTCACTGATTCTGTCCCTCAAAACTGGGTCACACTTAAAATTTCTTCAATCAGTCTCAATACTTGTTGAACATTATCTCTGGGAATACATTTCACTAGATTCATATATCTACATTTGTCTCTTTTTTTTAAGACAGTTTTGCTCTGTCACCCATGCTGGAGTGCAATGGCATGATCTCAGCTCACTGCAACCTCTTCCTCCTGGGTTCAAGCGATTCTCCTGCCTCAGCCTCCCAGGTAACTGGGATTACAGGTGCCTATCATCACGCCCGTCTAATTTTGTAGTTTTTAGTAGAGACGGGGTTTCACCATGTTGGCCAGGCTGGTCTTGAAGTCCTGACCTCAAGTAATCCACCCACCTTGGCCTCCCAAAGTGCTGAGATTATAGGCATGAGCCACCGCACCCAGCCTATTTGTCTTATTTTTAAAAGGGGCAAAAACCATTTTGAGTTCTGTAATCATGAAGGTCATTTAGAAGTATACGTAATAAGTGTGTTGTAAGTACTGCTGAATTATTAATTTCCACAGCAATAACTAAACATGCTACTTGCATCTTGCCCCAAATTTTGTAAATGACCCATGTAAATTTTAGAAACTAGAAGAAAAAGAAATTGTCAGGCTGCCCGGATTCAAGGAGGGAGGCAACACACTCTACCAGTTGGAGTGAGGAGCAGCATGTGTGTACCCGGTGGGAGGGATTATTTGGAGGCCATATTGGAGACTACCACAGACAGGCACTGCACTTACTGCTTTATATGCATGTTCTTATTTAATCCTCACAATAACACTGTCAAATGATTGCAATTGATCTTTGAACAACATGGGTTTGAGCTCTCTTCCTTGGCGCTGCCTATGCAGTTGGCAGCCATCTCCCACTTAGCATCTGGGCCACACTCAGGCTCCTCGTGAAGCCCATGATCATGAAAACCAGGACCAAGACATTCATCTGGCATCAGTCTGACTGATATGTCAAAATTAAGCAGAAACCCAGTGGTATTGACAACAGGCTTCGTAGAAGATTTAAGGGCCAGATCTTGATGCCCAACATTGGTTGTGGGAGTAACAGCAACAACGACAACAAAGCACATGCTGCTCAGTGGCTTCCTGATCCACAGTGTCAAGGAACTGGAAGTGCTGCTGATATGCAATAACTCTTACTGTCCTGAGATCACTCTGTTTCCTCCAAAAACAGCAAAGCTATGGTGGAAAATGCAGCCCAGCTGGCCCTCAGTCACCAGTCCCAGTGTCAGGCTGTGCAGCGGGGAAAATGAACAGACAGCTCATGTCTACATTTTGTTTGTGGTTTTGTTTTTTTTTTTTAAAATTTATTTATTATTATTATACTTTAAGTTGTAGGGTACATGTGCATAACGTGCAGGTTTGTTACATATGTATACTTGTGCCATGTTGGTGTAGTTGCACCCATCAACTCGCTATTTACATCAGGTATAACTCCCAATGCAATCCTCCTCCCTCAGATAGGTCTCCGGGTGATGTTCCCTTCCTGAGTCCAAGTGATCTTCATTGTTCAGTTCCACCCATGAGTGAGGAACATGCGGTGGCTTTGGTTTTCGTTCTTGTGATAGTTTGCTAAGAATGATGGTTTCCATTGCATCCATGTCCCTACAAAGACACAAACTCATCCTTTTTATGGCTGCATATTCCATAAGGTATGTGCCACATTTTCTTAATCCAGTCTGTCACAGATGGACATTTGGCTGATTCCAAGTCTTTGCTATTATGGGAATAGTGCTGCAATGTCAGATACGCGGTGTGCATGTGTGTCTTTATATAGCAGCATACTTATAATCCTTTGGGTATATCCTGTTGGATGGGTCATGGTACATCTAGTTCTAGATCCTTGAGGAATCGCCATACTGTTTTCCCATAATGGTTGAACTAGTTTACAATCCCACCAACAGTGTAAAAGTGTTCCTATTTCTCCACATCCTCTCCAGCACTTGTTGTTTCCTGACTTTAATGATCGCTAATTCTAACTGGTGTGTGAGATGGTATCTCATTGTGGTTTTGATTTGCATTTCTCTGATGGCCAGTGATGATGAGCATTTTTTCATGTGTCTGTTGGCTGTGAATGTCTTCTTTGAGAAATGTCTGTTCATATCCTGCCCAATTTTTTGATGGTGGGGTTGTTTGTTTTTTCTTGTAAATTTGTTGGAGTTCTTTGTGTGGTTCTGGATATTAGCCTTCGTCAGATGAGTAGATTGTGTGCACTTTTCTCCCATTCTGTAGGTTGCCTGTTCACTCTGCTGCTTCTTTTTGCTGTGCAGAAGCTCTTTTAGTTTAATGAGTCTCCATTTGTCAATTTGGCTTTTGCTGCCGCTAAAGTGAGTTTTGACATAGGCATAGCCACCTGCCTGTGTCCTGAATGGTACTACCTAGGTTTTCCTCTAGGATTTTGTATTAGGTCTAATATTTAAGTCTCTAATCCATCTTGAATTTAATTTTTGTATGGGTTGAGTATGGAAAGGGATCCAGTTTCTGTGCTTTACCTCTTATGGCTAGCCAATTTTCCCAATTCATTTACAAATAGGAATCCTTTCCCATTTCTTGCTTCCCTCTCTCTTGTGTTTGTCAAAGATCAGATGGCTGTAGATGTGTGGTATTATTTCTGAGGACTCTGTTCTGTTCCATTGGTCTATATCTCTGTTTTGTACCAGTACCATGCTGTTTTGGTTCCTGTAGCCTTGTAGTATAGTTTGAAGTTAGGTAGCGTGATGCCTCCAGCTTTGTTCTTGACTTAGGATTGTCTTGGAGATGTGTGGGCTCTTTGTTCCATGAACTTTAAAGCAGTTTTTTCCAATTCTGTGAAGAAACTCATTGGTAGCTTGATGGGATGGCATTGAATCTATAAATTGTCTTGGGCAGTATGGCCATTTTCACGATATTGATTCTTCCTATCCATGAGCATGGTATGCCCTTTCCATTTGTTTGTGTCCTCTTTATTTCACCGAGCAGTGGTTTGTAGTTCTCCTTGAAGAGTCCTTACATCCCTTGTGTTGGATTCCTAGGTATTTTATTCTCTTTGAAGCAATTGTGAATGGAAGTTCATTCATTATTTGCCTCTTGCTCTGTCTGTTACTGGTGTATAAGAATGCTTGTGATTTTTGCAATATTAATTTTGTATCCTGAGACTTTGCTGAAGTTGCTTATCAGCTTAAGGAGATTTTGCATGAGACAATGGGGTTTTCTAATATACAATCATGTCATCTGCAAAGAGGGACAATTTGATCTTCTTTTCCTGTAACTGAATACCCTTGATTTTTCTTGCCTGGATTGCCCTAGGCCAGAACTCCAACACTATGCTGAATAGGAGCAGGAGAGGGCATCCCCTGTCTTGTAGCCAAGTTTTCAAAGGAATTTTTCCAGTTTTTGCCCATTCAGTATGATATTGGCTGTGGGTTTGTCATAAATAGCTCTTATTATTTTGAGGTACGCTCCATCAATACCTAATTTATTATTGAGCTTTTAGCATGAAGGGTTGTTGAATTTGTCAAAGCCTTTTCTGCATCTATTGAGATAATCATGTGGTTCTTTGTTTTTGGTTCTGTTTATATGCTGATTATATTTATTGATTTGCTTAATGCTGGAATGAAATTTTGCATCCCAGGGATGAAGCCCACTTGATCATGGTGGATAAGCTTTTGATGTGTTATTGAATCAGTTTGCCAGTATTTTATTGAGGATTTTTTGCATCGATGTTCATCAGGATATTGGTCTAAAATTCTCTTTTTTGTTGTACCCTGCCAGGCTTTGTATCAGATATGTTGCCTCAGTAAAATGATAGAGGATTCCCTCTTTTTCTATTGATTGAATAGTTTCAGAAGGAATGGTACCAACTCCTTTGTACTCTGGTAGAATTGTGAATCCATCTGGTCCTGACTTTTTTTGGTTGGTAGGCTATTACTATTGCCTCAATTTCAGAGCCTACTATTCGCTCCATATTCAGGGATTCACTTCTTCCTGGTTTAGTCTTGAAGAGTGTGGGTGTCCAGGAAATTATCCATTTCTTTCTAGATTTTCCAGTTTGCCTATGAGGTGTTTATAGTATTCTGATGGTTTGTATTTCTCAGGGTCGGTGGTGATATCCCTTTATCATTTTTAATTATACAGCCTCATTGATTCTTCTCTTTCTTTATTAGTTTTGCTAGTGGTCTGTCATCAATTTTGTTGATCTTTCAAAAAAACCAACTCCTGATTCATTGATTTTGGAGGGTTTTTGTGTCTCTATCTCCTTCAGTTCTGCTACTTGATCTTAGTTATTTCTTGCCTCTGCTAGCTTTCGAATGTGTTTACTCTTGCTTCTCTAGTTCTTTAATTGTGATGTTAGAGTGTCAATTTTAGATCTTTCCTGCTTTCTCTCTTTGTGGGCATTTAGTGCTATAAATTTCTCACACACTGCTTTAAATGTGCCTAGAGATTCTGGTATGTTGTATCTTTTGTTCTCATTGGTTTCAAAGACATTCTATTTCTACCTTTCATTTCGTTAGTGTACCCAGTAGTCATTCAGGAGCAGGTTGTTCAGTTTCCATGTAGTTTAGCAGTGCTTTTGATTGAGTTTCTTAGCCCTGAGTTCTAGTTTCTGATTGCATTGTGGTCTGAGGTTGTGTTTGTTATAATTTCTGTTCTTGCACATTTGTTGAGGAGTGCTTTTACTCCAATTATGTGGTCAATTTTGAATAAGAGTTTATATGGTGCTGAGAAGAACGAGGATATTCTGTTGATTTGGGGTGGAGAGTTCTATAGATACCATTAGGTCTGCTTGCTGCAGAGATGCTCAATTCTATAGTGACCTGTTAACTTTCTGTCTCATTGATCTATCTAATGTTGACAGTGGAGTGGTTGAAGTCTCCCATTATTGTATGGGAGTCTAAGTTCTCTTTGTAAGTCTCTAATAGACTTGCTTTTATGAATCTGGGTGTGCTCCTGTATTGGGTGCATATATATTTAGAGAGTTAGCTCTTCCCGTTGAATTGATCCCTTTACCATTATGTAATGGCCTTTGTCTCTTTTGATCTCTTTGATGGTTTAAAGTCTGTTTTATCAGAGACTAGTATTGCAACCCTGCTTTTTGTCCCTCTCCATTTGCTTGGTAAAATCTTCTCCTCCATCCCTTTATTTTGAGCCTATGTATGTTCCCTGCATGTGAGATGGGTCTCCTGGAATACAGCAGACTGATGGGTCTTGACTCTTTATCCAGTTTGCCAGTCTATGTCTTTTAATTGGAGCATTTAGTCCATTTACATTTAAGGTTAATATTGTTGCAGGAAACCTGATCCTGCCATTATGATATTAACTGTTATTTTGTTCGTTAGTTGATGCAGTTTTCCTCTTCCTAGCCCTCGATGCATATCTTTACATTTTGGCATGTTTTTGCAATGGCTGGTACCGGTTGTTCCTTCCATAGTACCTCCTTCAGGGTCTCTTTGTAAGGCAGGCCTAGGTGACAAAAATCCTAAGATTTCTGCTTATCTGTAAAGGATTTTATTTCTCCTTCAATTCTTATGAAACTTAGTTTGGCTGGATGCGAAATTGGGTTTAAAATTTTCTTTTTAAGAATGTTGAATATTGGTCCCCACCCCTTCGGCTTGTAGAGTTTCGTCGAGACGCTGTTAGTTCTATGGCTTCCTTTTGTGGGTAACCCGACCTTTCTCCCTGGCTGCCTCTTAAGATTTTTCCTTCATTTCAACTTTGGTGAATCTGGTAATTATGTGTCTTGAGTTGCTCTTCTCGAGAGTATCTTTGTATGTTCTCTGTATTTCCTGATTTGAATGTTGGCCTCGGCTTACTAGGTTGGGGAAGTTCTCCTGATGATATCCTGAAGAGCTCAACCTGTTCCATTTTCTCACTCTCAGGCACTTAATCGACGTAGATTTGGTCTTTTTACATAATCCCATACTCTTTGCAGGCTTGTTCATTTCTTTTTTCTTTCTTTTTTTTCTTTTGTTTTCTCGGCTCATTTCTGCTCATTTGATTCTCAATCGCTGATACTCTTCTTCCAGTTGATGGAGTCGGTTACCAGCTTGTGCATTTGTCACGCATTTCATGTCATGGTTTCATCTCTTCATTTTGCTTATGACCTTTCTCTGCATTAATTACCTAGCCATCAATTCTTCCACTTTTTCACATTTTAGTTTCTTTTCGCGCTGCAATGGTTCCTCCTTTAAATTTGAGAAGCTCTGATGACTGGAGCCTTCTCATCTCTCGCCAAAGCTCAATTCTCCGCCGCTTCGATCCTTGTTGGCGCATGAGCCAGCCCTTGCCGGGATGCACTCTTTATTTTGAATTTCCAGCTTTCGTCCTGCTTTTTCCCATCTTTGTGGTTTTATCTGTCTCTGGTCTTTGATGATGGTGATGTACTGATGGAGTTTTGTGTAGATGTCCTTCCTGTTTGATAGTTTTCCTTCAGTCAGGACCCTCAGCTGTAGGTCTGTTGGAGATTGCTTGAGGTCCACTCCAGACCCTGTTTGCCTGGGTATCAGCAGCAGAGGCTGCAGAAGATAGAATACTTGAACAGCTTAGTGTACCTGTCTGATTCTGCTTGGAAGCCCCTCTCAGGGGTGTACTCCACCCCTGTGAGGTGGGTGTCAGACGTCTCCTAGTGGGGATGTTTCCCAGTAGGCTACCAGGGGTCAGGGACCACTCCCCAGCAGGCAGTCTGTCCTTCTCAGATTTCAACCTCCGTGTTGGGAGAGATCCACTGCTCTCTTCAAAGCTGTCAGACAGAGTCATTTGCGCCTGCAGAGGTTTCGCTGCTTTGTTGTTGTTGTTGTTGTTGTTGTGTAGCTAAAAGCTCTTGTCCCCAGAGGTGGAGTCTACAGAGACAGGCAGGTTTCCTTGAGCTGCTGTGAGCTCCACCCAGTTGGAGCTTCCCAGCAGCTTTGTTTACCTACTTAAGCCTCAGCAATGGCAGGCGCCCCTCCCCCAGCCTCGCTTGTGTTTAAATACAACCATAAGAACTGGAAACAAACAAACAAACACGGGTTTGAACTTCGTGAGTCCACTTATGTGTGGATTTTCTTCTGCCTCTGCCACCCTGAGACAGCAAGATCAAGTCCTCCTTTTTCTCTTCCTCCTCAGCCTACTAGGCATGGAGATGAGGAGGATGAAGACCTTTCTGACGATCCACTTCCACTTAATGAATAGTAAATATATTTTCTCTTCCTTATAACTTTCTTAACTTTCTTCATGACTTTTCTTTTCTCTAGCTTACCTTAGTGTAAGAATATAGCATAAAATACATGACACACAAAATATTGAGTGTTTATTTTACCAGGAAGCCTCCTGATAAACAGCAGGCCATTGGTAGTTAAGTTTTGGGGAAGTCAAAAGTGATGCATGATGTTTTGACTGCACAGGGATTGGCACCTCTAACTCTCATGTGGTTCAAGGGTCAACTGTATGATTTTTGCCATTTATCAGTAGACATAGACTTGACAGGCCCTAAATTTGCTTCTAATTCCTAATGTTCAACTATAGCCGGGGCTTCTCTTAGAATAAATGAAGGTCTTGCGTTTTTGCCAATTTTGAAGGTAGAAGGAACTGTAGATTTAGTGAGCCGTGGGTCTGAATCTGGCCCCATGACCTGCTAGGAGTGTTTCTAATCTTTCGGTCTAGAGCACTTCATCTGTGAAGTGAGAATGCCAGCATCTTTCTGAAAGCGTTCTGACAAGGATTAAAATATAACATATAAACTAAATATATAGGGTTGGGAAAGATGGTCAATGGTTTTAAACATTAGCATTAGGAAACCAAATATATTTACACACTGTTCACTAGCATTCCGTTAATGATTCCTATTCATTGAGAAACAGTTTATAAAAAAAAGACAAATAAGAATGTGGGGTGACTTAACCTGTTCCAGTTATCTATTGCTATGTAATAAACCACTCAGACTTTTGTGGCTTTAACCAACAGCTTATTGTTTCTCATAGATCTGTAGATAAAAGCTTCTTAAAGATTTCTTGTTGTGGCTTTCTTTGGAAAAGACAATCTACAATAAAATCCTGTCTAGATTCCTCAAAATTAATATCTAAAGGTGGTGTGTTTTATGAGCCCCTCCCTGTTGTCTCACTGTAGTTATTTTGGCAGATTCTATCACCTGTTCTATCTTTAACTAGGAAAACGTTTTGGGAATCCAAAGGGGTCCTGTGTCCCTGTATCACAGTGACCAATCTGTTTCCAAAGCTGAAAAACATTTACAGGAAAGATTGACCAATGGACTTCTGCTTTAAAAATGTGCCCTGACTGTGTGTGTCCTTAGTAACTAAGCTGTCCTTAGTAACAGCTCTTAGCCTCCCTGAACTTCAGCTTGTTTCTCTGGAAAACTGGGGTAGGAGGGTGGACTGGAAGGGTCTGTAAACTGCTTTCCATAGCTGACATTCTATGATTAAAAAAAAATAATTTGGCACTACTTAAGGCAGAAATATTTCATAATCTAATTATTGCAGAATCTTAAAGGTTAAGAAAATGTATACTGGAAGCCATACTGTGATGCAGAAACCTGCTGTCAGTGTAAAATGGTGTCTTGGGTTTGTATAGCACTCGAATAACTGCAATTGGTACTAGTTTATTTAAAAAATTTTTAAAAATCACCTTTCTCAGGTTGAATACACTATTTTAGTTTGATAAAAATATCCCAGTAATATTCATTAAATAAGGTCATTTGCAATGGTTTCTTTCTAATTCTAAAAGCTTAATTCTATGTTAAAGTTTGACTTACATCTCGAGACCTTAAAAAATACAGAAGTATACTCAGTTTTGCAAAATAGAGGGTAAGAATTACAGAATTATCTCTTTTGCATTACAAGTCATTTTGTAGAAAGAAAAATAAAGAGCCAGAGAAAGACATTGTATTAGGAACATTAGGTTGGGTGCAGTGGCTCACACCTGTAATCCTAGCTCTTTGGGAGACTGAGACAGGTGGATCACTTGAGCCCAGGAGTTTGAGACCAGTCTGGGCAACATGGTGAGCCTCATCCCTACTAATAATACAAAAATTAGCTGGGTGTGGTGGTGGTATGCACCTGTAGTCCCAGCTACTTGGGAGGCTGAGGTGGATCACCTGAGCCTGGAAAGTTGAGGCCGCAGTGAGCCATAATTACACCACTGTATTCCAGCCTGGGTGACAGTGAGACTCTGTATAAAAAAAAAAAAGAAAGAAATATTTTCGTGTTGAGTTTTTCTCAACACAATTCTCTTGAGTGTTTCTAGGACAGAATGACCACAATAATGAGGAGCTTAGAACTTACAGTAAACAAATAGTTAAAGGAACTAGAATGTTAGGTTGGAGAATTTGGGGGACTATACTAATCATCATCAAACATTTAGAAGATGTCATCTGCTGAGAAAGGCATTTTGGGAAGCTCCACTTGATAGAACTAAGTTACTAAACTTAATAAAAAGGCTTAAGTTCAATGTAAGACATTTTCTAATAATTATAGCCCCTTTTTCAGGACTACTGCCCTTGAAATGGTAATGTTTTTGTCACTAGATACGTTTAAACAGAAGCCAGATGGTCCCTTGGTAGCCATGTAAAGGCCAGGAACAGATAGTGCACAAAAGAGGAAATATAAATAATTCATAAGCTTATGGAAAAATGTTCAACTACACTGGTAATAAGAGAAATGCAAATTCAAACTTTGATAAGATACCACTTTTTATTTATTAAACTGGTGAAGGTAAGAAAAATAATACTCAAGTTTGATGGAGATTTGATGAGTCTCTGTCTCCAATGTGGTGGGTGAGAATACAAATTTGTTCAGAATTTCCAAAAAGCAGTTTAACAACATGTATCCCAAACTTTAAAAATGTTTAAACCACACTCTATGGATATTTGGCCATATTAGAGAATTATTATTAATTATTAGATGTAATTAGGGTATCGTAGTTAAAGAAAAAATGAAAAGCGCTTTCATATTTTAGAACTATATATTAAAGTATTTACAGATAAAATAATGATGTCTAGAATTTGCTTCAAAATTATCCACTGGAGATTGGATGGACCTGCATGGAGTGTAGATGGAAAGTGACTGCTTGTACTGTATACTGATCACTTTTGATGTTGGGAAATAGGTACATTCTCTCCATTTTTTATGTGTGTACAAATTTCCATAAAATGCAAAGATAGCATTAATAAAATCCCACTTCACATCCTCTGACCTAAATAATTTTCCATTTAGGAACATATCCTGATGAAGTAATCTGAATGGCATACAAAGCTTTATGCACAGAGGTAATTTCGAGTGTCTCCAGGG
This sequence comes from Papio anubis, assembly GCF_008728515.1. Taxonomy (NCBI): domain Eukaryota; kingdom Metazoa; phylum Chordata; class Mammalia; order Primates; family Cercopithecidae; genus Papio; species Papio anubis. The sequence continues at coordinate 142,512,834 of NC_044977.1, forward strand.
TCACTGTTCTGCAGTGTAAGCCATTCCTGTGTAAACCATTCAGTGGAATCCCATTGCTGTCAGGATTAAAACCAGAAACTTAAACCAACTTGCAAGCCCCTCTGACCTCTGCTAACATCAGCTTGCCAGGTGTCCCAAAGCACTCTGTGACCCACAGCTTTGGCCTTCTTTTAGGAAATACCTTTCATGCCCTCCACCCTCCTTCTGGTCAGCTGCTACTCCTACTCAGAACCCAGGTCAATGCTGCTGCTTTAGGGAAGCATTTCTGTTTCCCCAGATAGAATAGGTCCTCCTACTACATGCTCTCAAGGTATCATATACATCCCTCTTGCAGCCCTTTTCTTAATTCTATTTAAGTAGCTAAATAGTTAATTATATAATTAGTTGCCCATTGACTCCCCATTCCCATCAGTGACTTCCACTCTCTTACAGCTGTGTCTTCCATAATTCCCATATATAGCAGGAATTTAATAAATATGGGTTGAACTAATTAACTAATAATAGTAATCTAAACACAATTCACCCAGACAAACTTTGTGATTACTGAACTGTCCTCCTTGGTCATATTTCTGAGTGTTAAAATGGGATGGAAGACATTTAGCTTTCCAAAGGCAATGGTACAATGCAATGCTTTAAGGAGGGGTGCCTCTTGCTCTTTTCTCCACCTTAGACTTTTGGTAGTAAATACATTTTAGAACTAGTGGGTGCTTCCTTTGCTTTATGAGAAACCACATCTCAGACTGTTATTGAATGGAAACCACCTTTATTCTATGGCTAGGACCACTTTGAACAGTGGAGCTGAACAGAGACAATAGAGCAAAACTCCAAGATGCCACTGTCTCATCAGGCAGTAAGTACCTGAGAGGGTGACATGGTTTGGCTCTGTGTCCCCAGCCAAATCTCATGTTGAATTGTAATCTCCAGTGTTGGGAGAGAGACCCGGTGGGAGGTGATTGGACCATAGGGGTGGATTTTCCCCCTTGTTGTTCTCATGAGAGTGAGTTCTCCTGAGAACTGGTTGTTTGAAAGTGCGCAGCACCTCCTCCCTCACTCTCTTTCTCCTGCCGTCATGTGAAGAACAGGCCTTCTTTCCCTTTGCTTTCCACCATGATTGTAAGTTTCCTGAGACCTCCCCAGCCATGCTTCCTGTACAGCCTGCAAAACTGTGAGTCAATTAAACTTCTTTCTTCATAAATTACCTAGTTTCAGGTAGTTCTTTACAGCAGTGTGAGAATGAACTAACACAGAGGGTCCAGTGATTAGGAGTAAAAAAGGGAGAACTCCAAGTTGCACAGCGTGAATCTGGCTTTAATTCTATTAGCTCAGGAATATACATTCTAGGGACAGCTGCATTCTCTTGGCTTCTGGTCTAAGGTAATGATGTCAACAAACTGTAATCAAGGAGAAATGTTCCTGTTAATTAGGTAATGAATGGGACTTTGCCATGCTCTGTATTAAATTACTTTAATATCCAGAGCAAAAGAGGCTTATTTCTGCAAGCTTACTTTCAGAATCTAGACAATGGAAATAAGAAGCAATAGAAAAAATGCCTGTCCTCTAAACTTTACTGCAATTCTTGGTGGTTCACATGGGATGCTGGCTCATTTTTTAAGGAGCCCAACCCCTCGATCCAGGTTTGTCTGATTGTTTCTCACAATTAGATTCAGATTAAATATTTTTTGGTAGGAATTCTATATAGAAGATGGCAGAAAATATGTGATGTCATTTTGTAATCTACTCCTATCCCTCACCCCACTCCATGCACACTTTAAAATAAACAATACTCAAGCAACCCTGTAGGACTAAGCCTTTGAGAATCTGCACACTCTTCTTTCTTTATTTTCAGCTGAAGATTGTATTTAAGTCTGAATTTAGAGCCACTTCCTTGTGTTACTTATTCTCTGAGTTTCTCATATATATATATATATATGATATGAATGTACATAAACATCCATATTTCTCTTTTGTTAGTATGTTTTTTACAAGGGACTCAGTTGAGAACCCAGAAGGGTAGAAGGGTACAAGAGTTTTCCTTCCCTACAAACCAGATGGTGGCTTTTTAGTCTTTTGTATTCTGACCAGGCCAGACACTCAAAGGTTTTTTTATTTCTGAATAAACAAAAATCTGGGCTCATCATTGAGTTGGGTTTTTCAATTAACTTCCATAAACTTTGGATTTAGACCTTGGACATGCTCACCATAAAGACCCCAAGGTACTTTCAAAGACCTTCCTAAACAGAGAGAGTATCATTTGTTATGAAGAATTGCCCAAGTGTTGCACATAGGGAAACATGATGCAAGGAAAGAAAAATACATAAACAAATAGACATTCTCAATACTGAGCAGCTTTCTTGTTTAGCAGAGTGATGTTATTGCTTTCATTCATTCATTCATTCAAACAAGTGGTTATTGAGCCAAGCACTGTACCTGTGAACTAAACTAACAAACCATCATTTTCTTCCTACTATAACAAAAAGATTTGTCTCTTTTTTAAAAAGTAAATATTTGTGGCAGATTAAAAGGTGTTTCCTCCTGAAAATGCATCCTTGCTATTTCTGTACTTATGGAGATAAGTACTTAGAAAATTACTCTTGAGAGGATAAGACAGGAAGTTGATGCTGGTTATCTGTTTTCCATGGGAAGCCAGTGCTTTCAATGTTTCTACTTGTGTGACTGGCATTTTTCTCCGTTTTCCATGTGTTACCATGTTTTTATGTAACCATAAACTTCTATTCATTTTGCTACCTGAGAAATGAAAATCCTGGCTCTTAAGAGCTCTGCTGTCGGTGAGGTTTCCAACCGCTCAGGTGCACCCATCCTGAGTGCTGTGGAGGAAGGAAAGCTCCGGCATTCACGGGGGCAGCAGAGCAAGAGTTGGCTTGTTTTTTTATTTTTATTTTTATTTAAAATATCTTTAGCTTTATCTATATTGAACAACTGAAGGCTTGAAGATACCCTAGTTTAGTTACAAATTTACTTATTTTCTGAGCAAATTCTAGAAGCCCTAAGGAGAGAGAGTGTAACCACGTTACTCCCTGGAGTTCCATTTAGCCTCCCTGGGACCCCATGGGAAAGAGTCAATAGAGACAAAAGGAGAAGTAATAAGGGGCTGAGCTGAGCATGTCTGGAGAAATTTCAAGTATGTGTCCCCATCGGATACGAAGGGGTGTCAGCATGAAAAGAGAAGAGTCAGTCTGGAGATCATTTATTTAAACTGTTATCTGATCTTTGAAGATATCTCATTCAACAAGTGTGCACAGAGGAGCCACATCGAGCCCCTGCACTGTGCCTGCTCCGGTGTACTGTGCTGAGGCACGTGCCCTGCTCTAACCGACACTTGCATTCCAGTAAAGGAGAGCCAGCCAGGGAGCAGTTTCTTTTTGTCTGGAAATTTCAAAAGTTGAAAAGAGGGAGAATAAATATTGTTCTAACCTCCAACTACTTGCGTTTTTTTTTTTTTTTTTTTGGCAGGATCTCACTCTGTCACCCAGAGTGGAGTGCAGTGGCACAATCAAAGCAATCCTCCCACCTCAGCCTCCAAAGTAGTTGGAACTACAGGTGCACCCACCACACCCAGCTAATGTATTTTTGTTTTTTGTAGAGATGGAGTCTCCCTGTGTCACCAGGCTGGTCTTGAAGTCCTAGGCTCATGCAATCATCCCCCCTTGGCCTCGCACAGTGCTGTGATTAAGGCGTGAGCCACTTCGCCCAGCTGAATTATTAAATAGTACCGTTTTAACTCATTGAAAGAATTTAAACCAAACCACTAATCAAAAGCTGGCTACTATTTTTTTTTTAATTTTTATTTTTTTGCATTTTAGGCAACTACAACTTGCCATGAGACTTCTAATGTTGGGTTCCTACATAAGAACAAATGCTTCCCCATCCATCAGCCATGAGAATCTCAGACTTATTTCTTCTCTTTTATGGACAGATGAAAGCAGCTCTCCTGTTTTATTTTTACTTTCCCATGCTCACCAACACCCAAGTTCCCTGGATATCTTTGAATATTTGGAAGTTTCTCATGCATGTGCTAACTTATTTGATCACATAGTATTTTTGTTGTTGTTGTTGTTAAGTGGGTAACTAATCAATATATCCAGGTCCCTTATCAGAAAAACTACCACTGAGCTGATGACCAGGAAATAAATAGTTAGGTTCTACATGTATTACTATATCATAACACTATAAAAGAATCAAAGTTAGACCTATACGTAGAATGGAACTTAAGAGGGCTGTTGGTTGTAGGGATTTTTAAAAGATGCCTGAAAAGCAGAATCACATTAAAAACAGCACATCATAGCATGAGGGGATCCTCTCTGCAATGGCATTGCATCAAATCAAACCAAGAATGGCACCACTCACAGGGCACTTGCCATGTGTCAGGCCTAGCACTAAACACTGTCTAGGCATCCTTTCTGTGAACTCACAAAAATCCTGCTTAGCATTCCCATTTCACACAGGAAGAAATTGAAACTCAGAGAGGAAGCACGGCCCATGGATACATTGATGTTGGTAAATGGGGAGTAAGGGCTTTCTGGCTCTAAATCTTGTAGCCACTCCTAGTCGCTATGAAATGCTGGGGTTATTTTCATTTTCATTCATTGAAGGAATTAGACCTTTTACAGAAAAGCAGTACAGCTCATCCTTGCCCACTTCTCAACCCTGGGTATGAAGAAACTTACTTTTTATTGGCATTAGTGAAATGCCACACAGCAATAATAGTTGAAAATCTTTATTTCAAGTAAAAATTAAATAAAAGAATACCTGAAGTAAATAAGCATGATAATGATGAGGATGATAATAATGCCTACTGGTACTTAAAACATATAGTCAACAAAGAAAAACATACACAGGTATTTGTAAATAGTGTATTCATCACATTACAATAGCTACAATAAGATATTTAGATTTTGGCTATGCCTGGAAAATTTTTCTATTAAAAACATGTGATCAAGATGGCAAGTTTTAATGTTTTTGCTGTTAAAAAGTTATTTCACATTAATAAAAGCATAATTATCTTAATAGAAGGGCAAAGGACATGAACATTGTAAAGCAGAAATAATACATAGCTAATATACCCATGAAAATGGCTAACCTTGAAGATAATCAAATAAATGCAAATTAAAATCTACAATTCTACACCCTATTTTCCCTGTCAAATTGGCAATGATGGAAAAAAATGGTAACAGCTTGTGAGAGTGTGGTGAAGTGAGACTGATATATTTCTGGTGGGAAAGAAATGGTTATGCTTTTTCTAGAGAGTAATCTGAAAACATGTTTTGCTAGCCCTAAAAAAGTAGCATCTATGTAAGGGATCATTAGACACTGAGATATGATTTTAAAATAATATTTAACAACATGATAAAACATAATACTAAGTAAAAAATTTACGTTGCAAAATGATGATCAGTTGTGTAATGAAAACACTTTACATAAATACGTGGAAAACAGATTAGAAGTAGAGACCGAAAATGTTAGAGGGATTGTCCACAGGTGATGGGATGATAATTCCTAAGGTCTGGCTTTCTCTCTCTCCCAGGCTCCAGTTTTCCCAGCCTGACTGCACCTTTAACATCCTGATCTAAGGAACCGTTGCTTTTCCACCCTCTTTTTCCTCCATCTGTCAGTAGGCATAAGTAGTCCCAACTTGAAAAACTTCACTACAAAGCCCCTCTGGTCATGGTTTTATGTCCTTTTTGCCCTTGCGTCTCAAATTTGTTCTTAAATAAGTTTCCTATTTAAAAACTTTATAATCAATACATGGTTACTTTTTAAAGTTGAAATTACATGTTTTAAAAAAGATATTGCATGTTCTTTTTAGTTTCCTTAGCTTGTCTGCCTCCAGGTGAAGTTAGGACCACAGTTTATCTCCTCACATCCACCACAGTCTACATAAGGGAAACCTTGCTTTCCACAAATTGCCCCTTCTCCAGCCCTGCCCCTTCTCTATCAAAACAATGGTTCCTAAGGCGAAAGGCATCCTTTCAGCCTCAGGGAGAATAAAAGAAGTCAGGAAGTTAAGTAATAATCATATTACTTAGAGATGAGTGCAGTTAACAAATATATAACTTACATTATAAGATTATTCTGTTACAGCTGAGCCCCTTGGAAAACTGGTATTCAGTCACTGTCTCCTGAAGATTCTCTGCTTAACCCAACCTTAATCAAACTCCTGAAGCTTCTAGGCCCATCTGTGTACTTCCATGTAAAACCCAGTTTTAGCAAAGAGCCCTGCTAAGTCAGTTTAGCAAGGCCCGCCCCCCCCAACTCCCCTGCACCACCCAATATCTGATCACCCTTGATATCTGATGGGTTCCTCATTCTCCACCATCCCCCAGGTGATGTTTGGTCACTCTGGCTTAACTTCTGCAAAAATCCTTTTAAGTTGGTTTAGTCAGAATCCCCCTGATGTTTCTTCTTAGTAATTTCCCATCCACTGACCCCGACCCTGTTCTTTGGCTATAAATTCCCACTTGCCCATGCTGTACTTGGAGTTGAGACCAATGTCTCTCCCTCCCTGCGAGACTCCACGTAGAGGTGCTTGAATAAAGTCTATCAAAATGGTCCTGAATAAAGTCTTCCCTACTATCTTTAATAAGTATCATTGAGTTACTTTTTATTTAACAATCCCTTTCCTCATCTCTTCACTCCTTAATCTTCAGAGACTGGGCTTCTCCCCACACCTTCCTGGGGAAGATAAAAAATTACACCCTGGGCCTGGTACGGTGGCTCATGCCTACAATCCCAGCACTTTGGGAGGCTAAAGTGGATGAATCACATGAGGTCAGGAGTTCAAGGCCGGCCTGACCAACATAGCCAGCCCCATCTCTCTACTAAAAATACAAAAATTAGCCAGACATGGTGGCACATGCCTGTAATCCCAGCTATTCGGGAGGCTAAGGCATGAGGATCACTTGAGCCCAGAAAGTGAAGGTTACAGTGAGCCAAGATCGTGCCACAGAACTCCAGCCTGGGTGACAGAACAGGAATCTGTCTCAAAAAAAAAAAAAAAAATTACACTGTGTCACCAAAGTCAGTGGATAATTCATTTTACTGGAATTCTCTGATGAGTTTAAATTCACTCTTTCTGGCAAATCAGCTTGGTTAGTTTATAAGACACTTCTCTCCTGGTTCTCCTTGAATCTCTATGAACCTTAAGGCCTTTCATCCTCTGCCTGTTCCTTTTCCAACAGAAACAAAGCTCCATCATTGGCTCAATACTCCCCTCTCTCTGCAGGCTTCCTTGGGCAATCTGAAACAAATTTTTGCTTTCAACATTATCTTCAGCCCTAACCTGTAATTTGACTCAGGTAATACTACCTAAGGGTATACCGAGTAAAGCATAGTTTAAAAAGCTAAAGCCTTCGGGATAAGATGTGCCTAGGTTTAAAACCCAAATCTGCCCTTTAATAGCTATCTAAATAATGAAAAACTATTTAATGTCTCTAGAGTTCAGTTTCGTTGTTTGCAAAGTGAGTACAATAATAGTACTGTAATTTCCTCAGAAGAATGGTACATGAATTAAATTCAATAGTGCATTTAAGGTAAATGCTCAACAGATTTAGTCACCATTATTCTGATGCTCCAAAGGCATTTTAAACTTAATATCTTTAAAAATGAAGTCAGTTAATTATGTTGCTGCTTTCCAGTTACCTAAGCCAGAGATCCGGAAGTCATTCTTCCCACAATAAGAATGACATACAGATTCCTGGGCCCTGCCTCAGACTTATTAAATTAGAATATCCAGGGAAGGCATTGGGAATTCTGTAGGTCTACAAGCCTTCCAGATGATTCTTGGCAGAGAAGGTTGGGAAACTTCTTTGTACTCCTGCCTTTGCTTCCCCACCAATTGTTAGACCAATTTTATCTACAGATTATTTCTGGAATCCACCCCATCCTCTCCATCCCTACCACTACTTTCCTAATCCATCCTAGACTAAGTCTAGGCTTAACCTTAATCAGGATGTTGATGGATGCGACTGGAAGTGGTATCCAGGAGTTTCTTTGTTTCTGTCTGTCTCTGCCGCTTTATCTTTCATCTCTCTCTTTTGCTCCTTCTTTCTCCTTATTTCTTTTCTCACAGCCACCTTACCCATAAATAAGCATTCTTAGGGCCTGGGATAGGTACCCCTACCTAGCTGTTGCCACTCTTCCTTCCTGAATTTGGACCCAGCCCCTGAACTCTACAGTTTACCAACAAGGATCTTGCAAAGTGAGGATGGATGTGCTGGTATCAGACCAACTCCCCGCTGAATTCCAAGTGTGTAACTGCCCCTAGATTCGGAACAGCTTGCTCAGAGCTGCCTGCCTATTTTGGACAACTACAGATCCAGCCCAGACCCTGGGTCACCTTCAAGATCCGTCTCCAAAGCTTTGTGACCTCCTCTCCTCCCTACCAACTGGTGGATCCAAATTCCTCCCCATCATGGGGAAAATGCTTTAGATACACTTTAGTGAAAAAAATAAGGATACAAAATTATATAAAGTAAGATCACTGTTGAGAAAAGAAAATATTGTATCTATGCATATAAAAATATTAAATACAATTTAAAAATGTCCCATTCCCTTCAGTGATATATCAATGAGTTAAGTAGTTATCTATGAGTGGTGAGGTTTCACAAGTTTGATATATTATAAATTTATATGTTTTATAGTTTCAAGGAGTACATGAGTAACACATGAGCTGGGATGACCAACTGAAATGTCATCTGGGTTTTCTCCCTTCATTTGTCCCTTGTCTCCCATGCCTCATAATCATTTCTAGTTCAGAACCAGGCTTTGTAATTCCTGCCTTGGGAATTTTGGACAAAGATGTCCACCTTTCACAACTGATAACACCCAAAAAGATACAACTATGTTAGGTCAGGGTATTAGTCTGCGTGCGCTGTCATAACAGAATACTGCAGATTGGGTGGCTTAAATAATTGGAACTTATTTTCTCACAGTTCTGGAGGCTGGAAATTCAAGATCAAGGTACCAGGGGAGGGTTGGTTTCTCCTGAGGCCTTTCCTCCTGGCTTGTAGACATCACCTTCTCACTGTGTTCTCACATGGCCTTCCCTCATGTGGAAAGAGAGAAATCTCTGGTATCGCTTCCTCTTCCTACTTTTTTTTTTTTTTTTTTTTTGGACAGAGTTTTGCTTTTGTTCCCCAGGCTGGAGCGCAGTGGTGCGATCTTGGCTCACTGCAACCTCGGCTCCCCAGGTTCAAGCGATTCTCCTGCCTCAGCCTCCTGAACTCAGCTGGGATTACAGGCATGCGCCACCACGCGCGGCTAATTTTGTATTTAGTAGAGACAGGGTTTCTCCATGTTGGTCAGGTTGGTCTCGAACTCCGGACCTCAGGTGATCCACCTGCCTCAGCCTCCCAAAGTGCTGGGATTACAGGCGTGAGCCACTGCGCCCTGCCTCTCTTCTTGTTTTATTTTAGTTTTTATCTTTTGTAGAAAGAGTCTCCCTATGTTGCCCAGGCTGGTCTCAAACTCCTGGCCTCAAGCCATTCTCCCACCTCAGCCTCCCAAGTGCTGGGATTACAGACATGAGCCACCTCGCCTGGCCTCTTCTTTCTTCTTAAGGACACTAGTCCTATGGGGTTAGGTCCCCACCTTATGACCTCATTTAACCTTAACGCCTCTGTAATAATCCCTATCTCCAATTACAGTCATACTGGGGGTTAGGGCTTCAACAAGGAATTTGGTGGGGGACATAATTCAGTCTATAAATGTCAGTGGTTCTCAAACTTCAGTGTGCATCAGGATTACACGGAAGGCTTGTTAAAACACAGATTGCTGGTTTTTTGTTTTTGTTTTTAATGGGGAAGGAGAGGAATATACAAATACACAATTCCATGTATATCTAGAAAGGTAGTAAAAACCTCTTAACATTGCTCACCATTAGGGAATGGCCAGAAATGGCAGGGGTATATGACTCAGGTTTCTCCCACATACTGTTTTATATGTAAATATGTAGCATGTTTATATATCACTGAAAAAATATAAAATTATCTCATCTATCTATCTACCTATCTCTATTGAACCTTTAATAGAAACACTGACTACAGCCAATTTTTTCATTTAAGCTAGTCGTATTTGTTTTTAACCTTTTCCCAGAAACTGGGTCTGTATTTTGGCAAGTAACAGTTTGCAAAACTGCTAAACTTGTGTAAAGGTGGACATCTCTGTGAAAAGAGAAGAGCTCATAGTATGTAGTCACGAACTGAAGCAATGAACACACGCTACACTTTCGTGTAAGTCTTCGAGTGTCTGAAACATGATAGCTTATGATCCTTTGCCTGTGAATCGGTCTCATGGGACATGATAAGACCAAAAACCATTTGAAAACTTTGCATTTCCTTCACAGTGAGAAAGCATTGCTAAGAAAAACAGATTCATAACTCTTAATGACTTCTTAAATGATAAGATTCACTATGAACTCAAAATCACGGAGTAAAAAACTGCTTTTTGGTTTCTCCTACCTTTTATAGCTTACTGAAGTATAACTGACATACAATAACCTGCAGTACTTAAAAAATACACCTTGATAAATTTTGACACATGGAACCAACAACACAATCAAAATAACAAACATTTCATTACCTCCCAAAGTCTCCTTGTATTCCTTTGTCATCCTTCTTTCCCATTCCTCCCTGTAGGCAACTATGTATTTGCTTTCTGTTGCCATACATTTGTTTGCATTTTCTAGAATTTTATAGAAATGATTCACACAGTATGTACAGTTTTTTGGATCTGGCTTCTTCTTCTTCTTTTTCTTTTTCTTTTTTTTCTTTTTGAGATGGAGTCTTGCTCTGTCACCGAGGCTGGAGTGCAGTGGCGTGATCTCAGCTCACTGCAACCTCCACCTCCGGGGTTCAAGCATTCTCCTGCCTCAGCCTCCCAAGTAGCTGGGATTACAGGCACACGCCACAACGCCCGGCTAATTTTTGTATTTTTAGTAGAGACAGGGTTTCACCATGTTGGTAAGGCTAGTCTTAAACTCCTGACATCGTGATCCGCCCACCTTGGCCTCCCAAAATGCTCGGATTACAGGTGTGAACCACCACGCCCGGCCTGAGTCTGGCTTCTTTAACTCACTCAAGTTAAAGGAGTGTGCTATTCATCCATGTGGTGTGTATCCAGAGTCCATTCATCTTTGTTGCTGGATAAAAGTCCCTCATATGGTAAATCACAATTTGTTTATTCATTCAACTGCTGATGGGCATTGGTTTGTTTCTGATGAACCACCAGTATCATGTTTTTCCCTCACAATCATCTCATTTCTCCCCATTTTACAGATGAAGAAATAAAAAGACTCTCAGAGGACAAGTAACTTGTCTAAGGTACAAAGACAGTACTTGGAATAGAGCCTTAAATTATTACAATGTTTGAGCTGAAAGGAACACTAAGGCATCTCTCTCTTCTCTTTCTCTTTTTCTTTCTGGCCTTCTTTTTCAACTACTTGGTGTTGAGATTTGATTTGTGATCAACAAGAATTATTAAGTATTTATCTTTATTCAGGGTAAAGTCAGCAGGTTCTTCTTTGTCAGCTAAATGCTGATACACTTTTATTTAAATTCATTCCTAATATGCTCCTACCATAGGAAAATATTCTGGAATGTTCTATCAGCCAAGGTGACCTTCTCTCCCACAGGAGCAGGAGTGTGTTGGAGCTTTCTTGTGCAGGCTTTTAAGAGCTGCTTGTTAGATTTTTAAAAGCTAAACACAGTTATTATGCAATTTAAATAATATACACTTTCAATTAAATATATGATATTAAAAACAAAGTTGAAAACATTCTAAAAACTCATTGTTTTTGAATTATTTTACTACATTTTACTAACACCTAGGCTTTTAAAGTTATTTTGTTTCTTCTTAATTCTACTTTCAGTGATGTAACATTGGTAGCTCAAAATCAGCCTTGGTGGGACTATTTACGTGATGGAAATTGGCAAAAGACAAAACTCAAAGTGAAATTTATTTTTTTTGATTGACTAGACTTAAGAACATGATAGTGAAAATGGTAATAATTTAAAATCTGTAATCTCCAACTATTACATTGTGACTAGCATAAAAACCAAGAATTTTTTTTTTTTTTTTTTTGGGTATTTGGGAACCATTAAACAATTTAGCAAATAAACTGCTCACATCACTGATGAATGAAGTTCTGATATATATCTTCCTCGTTTTACTTTCATCTTATTCATTAACATAAACAAAAATACCAACCAATATTCAAAGCGAAACTACTTAGGGAGCCAGCTGTTAAACATTTACCAGCAAACCACCGCCTCTGAAATTAAACCCTATGCAAAACCCAAAACCAAACCAAACCTAGCCTACAAGACTAGTTTCTGTTTAGATCTCATAGGAAGTCAAAGCCTCTAAGAGAAAAACCAAGAGCACAGTGAAATCAGAGCTTCCAATAGAAAATATTTAAAGTTTGTTATAATTTAAAAACTGGATAATATAATAAAATGACTCACAAAGGTATACAATAAAATTCTCTCTTACCAGTATCCCTCCGCCATGTAGTTCCCCTCCTCAGGGGCAATGTCTATTACCAGTTGTTGAGTTTTCTTTAAGAGACGGTCTATATATAAACAAGTAATATAATCTATTCTTCTTCTGCCACATCATTTGGTATACATATATACAATATTAAAATACACTATTTTGTACTTTTCTCTCCCCCCATTTAATATATCATAAAGCTCTATTCACATCAGTGTCATGGCTGCATAATATAATAGCATATGGATGTAGCATCATTTATTTATCTATTACTTAGCTACAATGCAGAGACATTGTAATGGTTTCCAACAGTACTTAATTTTAACCCATGTATGTTAGTATCCATATATCTGCTTTTACCTGGTTATGATTTGTTGTGTCTCTCCTCATTAAGTTATAGAAAGTGAGTCAATTCATGCAAACATCAGCACACATTTACCGAACACCTACTAGGTGACTTGCACTGTGAGGGATGCAAAAATAAAATTTTAAAACATGATTGGTCTTAACACTCTTGTCACTTAGCTTGAAATTTAAAAAATAAGAGTATAATAATGATCCAGATAGCAGCCTAGCAACTGTCAACTGTCACAAGACTTCACCTTTAATTCACCTTTGAGCTTGGATTAGTCATTTAATTCTTGTAAACTTTTGTTTGCACATCTTTAAAATGAAGATGGCTATTCCTGCCTTGACCACCTCTTTGGGTTGTTTTGAGGATCAGAGTGGACCATGTTTGCAAACACTAAAAGACCACACATATCTATGGGTACATGACCTCTCCTGCCTCATCTTGTCCACATTGTGTCCAGCTATGTTGAACTTACATATGTCCGCACCCTCCACATGTAGGCCTCTGCATGTGCAGTGTGCCTCTCCTAGAATGCACAATCACAATAGCCCCCCTTTCCAGTCACACCAATTCCTACCCTTCTTCAGCTTCCAGATTCCCTGACCTCCCAAGTTTAGATCAGGTGCCCTTCCTATACACTTCCTGAGAGTCCCCATCAGGACACTGCCATTGCTATGTCATGGAAGGGGAAACTGTTTATGTCTTGTTTACAGCTGTATCCTAAGCTCTCAATAAATGTTCAGTAAATGAGTAAATGAATCAATTGCCTTTAATGAAATGGAGCAGGGGACAACATTGAGTGTACTAGGGCCAGGAAGACCTTTATCTACATTCTCTTCTTTGATCTTCACCATACTCTGTGTGATAAAAATTATTATTTGCATTTTGTAAACTCAGGGGGTTAAGTGATGTTGGAACCCAATGCTGGCAGACCCAAAGGACTTTCTCCATAATTTCACTGTGTCCCTGCAGATTATAATATCACTCTATCCCCAAATGCAATGGCAAACAGTGATTGATAATTACTATGGCCAACCACAGGGTTATTTGTGTCACTCATTCAGTCCTCCCAAACCACATGAAGTGGATGACGTCACCATTTGCAGATAAGGAAATGAGAATGCCTAAAGGTGAAGTGACTTGTCAAAAAGTGCTGTAAATTCTCCAAAATGAAAAATCATTGTGAACTGGAGTGGACTGAGAAGACTCCATAGCAGAAGAAAGATTGGAGTTGATACTTGAAGAAAGGGTAGTGTTTAGATTCTAGAAGCAAAGTTGTTGGAGGGGTTTCTAGTTGGGGACAGAGAAAAGGGCACGAGTATTTGAGAAACAGAGGACCAGGTGACAAGAGAGAAAGATCATGTCTAAGAGTTAAGGAAACATAAGATGCAGAGGTTGATTGGTTTATATTATGAAAAGCCTAGAAAAATTGTATCTCAGAAGTTGTATTTTAAGGGAAATGGGAATAATTTTATGGAAATGATGAAGGGTGTATTTGAGTTTCCTTTCCTTTAAAATGGGAATTATATGTGATTTATCTAATTTTCTTGTGGATTTAGCTTTAGCTAAAATGTTTGATTTTTTTCCTTAATAGGAATTATAACCAATCTTATCCCAGAGTTTCCAATTCTGAGAGACAGAAACCATGAGAAATGGAAAGTGCTAAGAACCCTTGAACTCCGCTATTTCAGGGTGGAGCAGGACATGCCATTCCATTCAGTGAAAGACCTTCTGACTTTTTGTAGTTGAGAAAACATTGGAGTCATATGTGATTTGCGTAGCAAGACCTTTGAAGTCAAATGGCTTCTGAGCAAAATTGTGAATTTCCCCTTCCCCTCCTCAATCGCTTTCAAACTAAACTCAAAAACCATCCGCAAAGATCAACTTCCCATGGTTTTTTTTTTCCCCTATATTTGGCCCTCATGCTCTTTCTTTTTGGCCCAAGTTTTCAAAGCAGGGTTTTCGAGGGACTCTTGCCTGTTTTTCATTGGCCTACTTCCTCCCATTCTCCTTGCCTTCCACTGAAGCACCCACACAGGAAGGGCAAACCTGTCTAGTACCTGCTCTTCAGTTGATGAGGTGCTCAGTGTTGTGTGACCTACATAAATTGTAGATTGAGAATCAAGTCTAGGGGAGCATGAGATGAGTATTTATGCACCTCTTCTCATGACAGAGCTGTGCACCAACGAAAACTTTCGTCAGCAAATGTTTTAAATGCAGATGACCTCAGCACAGGTAGGAGCTGAGCATTTGTGCTCCGGAGGCTTAATTTCTTTAGAGGGGCTCCCAGCTGGCTTGGGCACCCAGAAATTTCAGGCCCTGTGCCTTAGCTTTGTTTCTTCAAGGTGACACTGCCCTAACTAAGGTGACTATATAGTTTATCATACAGACCAGGACGAGTCTAAAAATAAAAGGGATTGTGAAAAATAATTAAAACTATATAGTTTTAAAAATATTTGTTGAATGAAAAATTATTTTCATTATTATTGAACTTATAAGATATAATAGTTCTATTCGAAAACTATTTTTAAAAATAAAATTGCTTCCAAAAATAAAAATAACATGTTCATATTTACTAAGGAAAAATTTAAAAAGACTTATTCATATTGATCCTTTGAAACTTAATAACACAAGAATAATTATTCTTGGTATACAGTAACATACTTCACTATATTTCCTAGATATACCCTGTCTCTAACACCATATCACAGTATATGTTTTTTCTGAAGACTGTATATATTCTTTTTCAATAAGGTCTTTTTATTTTTAATTTTTCATAAAATTATGTGAAATAGCCTTCACATTTATATCTTCTAATTAATTAATTTGAAACCATTAGCACCTTTTTTTTCCTGTAGTTTTATATCAAATTTTTAAAATTTACAACTGGGAGCGGTGGTTCATGCCTGTAATCCCAGCACTTTGGAAGATCAAGGCAGGAGGACCGTTGAGGTCAGGAGTTCAAGACCAGCCTGGCCGACATGATGAACGCCTGTCTCTACTAAAAATACAAAAAATTAGCTGGGTATGGTAGGGAGTGCCTGTAATCTCAGTTACTCAGGAGGTTGAGGCAGAACTGCTTGAACTTGGGAGACAGAGGCTGCAGTGAGCCAAGATGGTGCCATTGCATTCCAGCCTGGGTGACAGAGTGAGACTCCATCTCAATAATAGTAATAATAATAATAAAATGTAAGGTCTGCATAATACTTGGTAAGTGCAGAGAAAATTATAAGCAGAAGAGTTTTAACCCTAATTTTATTTTTTGTATTGAAATATATATAAATATTTAAGTCTAAATGTTTTTATAAATACCTTCATTTTTGCATCTTTTGACTATCAGTTTGGTACCTTTGACAAACATTTTTAAAAAGGCAAAAATTATTTAAAAGTTGCCTATAATATGATTCTTTGAGTGTTTGAACAAATATAGATACTGCAAAAATACAGGTCCTTTCCATTTCATTTTATTCTAATATAGAATACAAACTTATGCAACTAAAAATGAGAGGTCTAGCAAACATTTTTTATATAAGTTAAAATAACCCAGAGCACAGTCATGAAGCTTTAAAACTAAATCTTATAAACCATTTAAACTCTCATTTCTTGTTTTGTTCAGTTCCTGCCATGCTTTTGTATGGCTTAATTTTAATATCTTCTTGTTTATAAGCTTTGCCTTCAATAATTTCAATTTGCCAAAATTTAAAAGCTGAAGTTTTGGGGTGCTCTACTCATTTGATACCTTGATTAAAGATTTCCAGCTGATTTTGAATGAAATGCAACCAAAATTTACAGGACACATTTAAAATGTCAGTGGCAATATAGGATACTTATGTTGTGTTACAAATTTGTTCTTCAAAGACTCAAATGTTTCTGAAATCTAATTAATGATGAACAGCAAAGAGTGGATTCACATGTTGCTATACCCAAGTATTTTCTTTCTTCAATATCAGTATCACCATGAAAATTATGTAGTTCAGTTATTTTATCTGTGTATATGTAAAAATATTTGTGAGTTTTGGCAATACAGCTTCTATGTCAATTGGCAAAATATCATAGCTTGTTTAACCCAATTATGAGTCATGTGCATGGCAATCAATTCCAAGTACATTTTTGCTCTGCAAGTTTAATTTAGTAGAAGCATTATTTTTTCCACAATGCTGTACATCGCCAGAATTTGTAAGCATATTATGGATGCAAAAACAAATCATTTAATCCTCAATGCTGTACTCTGTAATCGAATTTACAATAGCATTCGCAATAATTTCAGATGTTTCACTTTCAACAAAAGAAAATCCTGAAAGTTTTACTTTGATTCCATGAATTGGATGAGAGCCTTCAACTGTCATCAGAGTTAACTAGATTTTTACTTGAATCACCAGATGACATTGATATAAAATTGAGGCCTGCAGTTGTTTGGCAAGTTCTTCTTATGCTAATTATCCACTATCATTATATGCTATCACTTTACAAGTGTATGTACACGAGGAAATGGGATTTAAAAAGAAGAAAATTAAAATAGATAAAGGATCATTTAACCTAAATGAAAAGTTATGATTTAAAAGAGGTTGTATAAATGCACCTTCTGAAGCTGCACCTGCTCAACTGATGTCATATTCAATATGAATCTTCTTAAATGTACTATTAACTTTCGAAGTAGACCCTGATGATTTTTCAGCAGATTTGTGTTTCCTTGTTTTCAAGTGGTCCATGATATCACAATGGGTCCCACAGTGGATGGCAAATGTCTACATTTTATGCAAGTTTCACTTTAATCATTTATTTTCTTGAGAAATGGCAATTTTGTACTTGATTTTGTACTAAACTCATGTTTTCATTTCCTTGAGGTCATTGCTATTGAAAGAGTTTATTGTAAAATAAAAAAACATTGCCCAAAAACAAAATAGTCATGGATTTATTTGGATTTATGCCATTCAATTCAATAACTGGCAAAACAATTGCAGCATTCAGACTACACAGTAAGTTCTGTGGCAGGACTGCTTGTCTTCTGCCTTCTGTACATATTTTATATGTACCTAACCAATAATTTCCCACTAACTTAGTGACTTGCTGACTTTGTGCATTTATAGAGAGTGGCACAAGCTGATAGACTGTCTGGCAGGACAAGCAGCATAGAATATTTCTTTTACCACCACCTGAGACCAGGAGTTATCTGTCCCTAACTGCTCATGACTGAGTACAGGCATACCTTGTTTCATTGTGCTTTACTTTACTGAGCTGTGTATTATGATTTTTACAAATTAAAGGTTTGTGGCAACCCTGCATTGGTCTATTGCTGCCTTTTTTCCAACAGCATGTGTTCACATCATGTCTTTGCGCCACGTTTCAGTAATTCTAACTTTTTCCTTATTAGTAGTATTTCAAACTTTTTCCTTATTATTGTATC
Source organism: Papio anubis (assembly GCF_008728515.1). NCBI lineage: Eukaryota > Metazoa > Chordata > Mammalia > Primates > Cercopithecidae > Papio > Papio anubis. The sequence continues at coordinate 142,531,097 of NC_044977.1, forward strand.
TGTCATGGTGATCTGTGATCAGCGATCTTTGAGGTTCCTATTGTAATTGTTTTGAGGTGCCATAAACCATGCCCATATAAGACATTGAACTTAATAAATGCTATGTGTTTTCTGACAGCTCCACCAACCAGCCTTTCCTCATCTCTCCCCTTTTCCTTGGGCCACCCTATTTTCTGGGACACAACAATATTGAAATTGGACCAGTTAATAACCCTACAATGACTTCTAAATGTTTAAGTGAAAGGAAGAGTCACACATCTCACTTTAAATCAAAAGCTAGAAATTAAGCTTAGTGAGGAAGGCATGTGGAAAGCCAAGACAGGCCAGAAACTAGGCCTCTTGAGCCAAAAACTTAGCCACATTGTGAATGCAAAGGAGAAGTTCTTGAAGAAAATTACTTCCAGTGAACACACAAATGATAAGAAAGTGAAACAGCCTTCTTGCTGATATGGAGAAAGTTGGAGTGGTATGGATAGAAGATCAAACCAGCCACAACATTCCCTTAAGCCAAAGTTTAATCAAGAGAAAGGCCCCAATTCTCTTCAATTCTATGAAGGCTGAAAGAGGTGATGAAGCTCCACGAGATAAGTTTGAAGCTAGCAGAGGTTGGTTCATCAGGTTTAAGGAAAGAAGTTGTCTCTCCATAACTTAAAAGTACAGGGTGAAGCAGAAAGTGCTGATGTAGAAGCTGCAGTTAGCCAGAAGATCTAGCTATGATCATTGATGATGGTGGCTACACTGAACAGATTTTCAATGTAAGTAAAACTTATCTTCTTCCATTGGAAGAAGATATCTCCTAAGGCTTTTGTAGCTAGAGAGGAAGAAAAGTCTATGCCTGACTTCAAAGCTTCAAAGGACAGGCTGACTCCCTTGTTAAGGGCTAATACAACTGGTGACTTTAAGTTGAAACCAATTCTCATTCGCCGCCTGAAAATCTAACATTTATTCTGCAGCATATGGATCAAGTAATAATTTTTTGACTTTCAAGTCTTACTATACAAAAACAAATTTCATAAACTGTCATATATAGTGATTCCCCTGATGGATCTGGGCAAAGTAAATTGAAAACCTTCTGGAAAAGATTCATTATTCTACATGTCATGAAGAAAATTTGTAATCCATGGGAGGGTGTCAAAATATCAACATTAACAGGAGTTTGGAAGAAGTTAATTCCTATCTTCGTGGATGACGTTCAGGGGTTCATGATTTCAGGCAGGAAGTAACTGCAGAGGTGGTGGAAATAGCAAGAAAACTAGAACTAGAAGTAGAGCCTGAAGGTGGAACTAAGTTGTTGCAATCTCATGATCAAACTTGAACAGATGAAGAGTTGCTTCTTGTGGGTAGGAAGACCCTCCTCCAGCAAAAGGATTATGACTCAATGAAGGTTCAGATGATTGTTAGCATTTTTTTAAAATTTTTTTTAGCAATAAAGTATTTTATTTTTGGAGACAGGGTCTCATTATGTCATCCAGGCTGGAGTTCAGTAGCATGATCATGGCTCACTGTCGCCTTGACCTCCTGGGCCCAGAAATCCTCCCATCTCAGCCTATAGCTGAGACTACTGGAATGCATCACCCTGCCTGGCAAATAATTTTTTAAATTTTTTGTAGAGACGGGGTCTCACTATGTTGCCAAGGCTGGTCTCAAACTCCTGGGCTCAAGTGGTACCCCCTATTTAGCCTCCCAAGTAGCTGGTGCATGCCACTATGCCTGGCATGTAACATAACTTTTATATACATTAGAAAGCCAGAAAACTTATGTGACTTGCTTATCACAATATTCACTTTATTGTGGTGGTCTGGAACTGAACCTGCAGTATCTTCAAGGAATGACTACCAACTTCATTTTATCAGCAGCAGTCCTGTATGGTTCTTCTGAAAAGAAAATACTAGCTACCTTGTTTCTTGAAAGAGTTGAAAAAAGAGAAATGGGTTATTGTTAGTGTCTGACAGATTTTACCATATGTCAAAGTGAAAAGTCAACATTATACATACATCTCACACACTATTCCATTACAGCATGAAAGGAGAGAAGCTGGAAGTATAAAGTAGCTGTCTGCCTAATCCATTCTGGCTTGTTTTAATGCAACTACTAACAAGCACACTCCATTAAAAAGTGAAGTATTGGGGACAAATGGTACACACCAAGACGATGCTGGAAATTCAGGTGTAAACTGGGACTCTTTTGAGCAAACTGGGATACATGATCACCCTAGCCCCAACCCACCTTGACTGGTTGAATTTAGCTACATGATGCTGTCAGTCTCCTGAGTTGACATTAAAATAACTCTTAGGTCTTTATTCTTCAAATAGAACAATTCATTGACTTTGAGTTTGTTTAACTTCTTGAGTAGGACCTTTAGGAAAGCATCATTACAAACGTGATGATTGACTTCTCATTCTGAAAAACAGCCAGGTTCCTACTCAGCCTCCAAGGCCTTGTTTAACAGGGTCCCAACCATCTCTTCTGCCTCATCTTGTCCCACTCCTACACCACCACACTTTGCCATGCTTGTCTTCTTTCAGTTCTTCAGATATGCCAGGTATGATCTATCGTCAGAGGCCTGGGAGGCTGTTGCCTCTACTTGGAATGTCCCTCCTCCCACACTCCCAAGCTTAGATCTCTCTCTTCTTGGAGACGGATCTCAGGTTAAACTTCATCTCCTTTAAGAGTTCCTCCCTGGGTGCCTACCTAAAGGACATCTCGCTTCATTTTTCTCAATCTCAGCCCATGTTTATTCTCTTCATAGCACTTATTGATAGTCATTGCAATTATTTTGTTAATTTGTTGGCTTGTTTATTTTATTGACAGCCCTTAACATGAGAATGTAAGATCCATGGCAGAACGGCTTTTTCTCCTCTTTTTACCCTCATATCCCCAGAGTTGGGAAGGGTGTCTGGCAACAAGCACCAAATAAATATTTATTGAATGAATGAATAGCATATATTAACATTATGTTTAAGGTACAAGACATATATCAAAAGATTTTCTAACAGTTGGGTCAAATTTAATATATATGACAATGTTGATTGTAACATCAAGTTATCTAAAACTGTTATTTTCATAATGATTTTTATCATACATTTAGCCAGTTAGCTCCCAAGGGTACTACTCTGCTATAGAAGCACTTCTCAGAGCCTTCAAGTCTTCAAACAACAGGGCAGGGTCCGAGCTGCTCAAGTCCCACTTTCTGAGACGGTGCAGTAGACAGCAGCATCCCTCCAAGCCCCTAGGGTGCAGACATTGTGGAAAACGGATAATTCAAGCCTATAAAGTTCCTTTCAGCTTTGTACCTTTAGAAGCCTGACCTTATATGGAATCGTGGTTTTTGAACAGATGGTTGAAATGACTTTGTTAAATGCAAGAGTCTGTTGTTTTCAGAAGCTATCAAACCACTGATAACTTTATTTACATTATTTGATAAACATGCTCCATTTTCTCTCTGCGTTTC